>NW_004443952.1:17485734-17511227 GCF_000243295.1 Trichechus manatus latirostris
TATATATATACCTATATATAAAAAGCCAGAATGCAAAAGAAAATAAAAACAAACAAAAAACAACCCTGATTTGTAGCATTTACTAATTTCCCTGGTATATGAATATACTACCATGGCCAGTTTTTTCCAACAGTTTAACAACTGGCTAGTAAAATTTCTGAATATTTAACAATCGGCTCTCATTTGAAGCTGGTATGTCATCACATACTGAGGACAATATTATTCACAATACCTATCAGTATTGGAGTACTTATTGTGTGCCAGACACCACTAAAGGCTTTATAGACTTTTTTCAATAATTTAATCATCACAACAACTTAATAAAGAAGGGATTATTATTATCCCCATTTACATGTGAGGAACTATGGTTTTAGAGTGGTTAAGTTAGTGACCACGTGTTATATAACAAGTTATATATAAAAGGGCAGAGTCAGGATTTGAGCCCACTGTTAGAGAAATGTTGACCAATCATTATTTACTTGCATCAAATGTTACATGTTGAATAGAAGTGTTAAGGTCAAGTTGCCTTGTGTGTATATGACTTTGTTTTTAAGAAGGGGCAAAAAAGAGAAGGGAGGAAGAAAGGGAGGGAGGGAGGAAGAGAAGGAGGAAAGGGGGGTTATAGGCTGACAGACAGATGGGAGGGAGGGAAACCAACCAACCAGGGAGCTTTGTTAACCTAGCCGGATGCACAAAGATTCAAGAGGTATTTGGTCAGAGAATTTATAAATTATCCAATAATGAGCCTGCTCCATCCCTAATAGAAAGAAGCGAAACTAAAAAAGGCAATAATCTTTCAAAGCTTCAAAATTCCTCAGTCAAACAGGTGTGTGAGGCTATTTTGATAGTAGAAGTATGTGCATGTGATGAGGGTCCAATTCTAGATTTCTGGTTATCACAGGGATAGTCACTGAGCTATTGAGCTCTGACCTTGGTCTTTGTTTCTCTCCCTGGATAAAGAGTTAGAACAAACTCTTCCCCAACCCATCTCATTCACTCTTTTCTGCATTAAAGGAGACTCTCAGGCCTGTGGAGCTTTGCTGGTGAGAATCCCCAGACCTAAGGCAGGGGATGATGTTAGCAATAGCATAAACCATATTTCTTATTTTGATATCTGCGTCCCAATCCCCAGTACACAACTTCTGCTTTAAGAGCCTGGATGTCAAACACATTTAATGTAATCAGCTCATGCAGGTTAGGAAGGAAATTAGAGATCTTAGCAAGGGGCTGAGAACTATAAGTCTTCATTAGTGACTCACACCTACCCTGGGGTTACAATCTGTTATAAAAGTCTGTGAGTTAGAGCCAGCTTTATCATCCTCTTTTTCTCTGAGGAGGCAGTTGAAGCTCAGAGAAGTTAAATAACTTTTACAAGGTCACATAGTAAGGAAATGTCAAAGTAGTGCAGAAATCCATGGTCTCTAACTCCAAGTCACATTCTTTATCCACAATACTGTTCTGGTTAATGGGAAATCGTAGAAGTTTGAATATAGGATACAATATGGCCCTGGTGGCACAGTGGTTAAGTGTTGGCTGTTAACCAAAAGGTCAGCAGTTTTAATCCACCAGCTGTTCCTTGGAAATCCTATGGAGTAGTTCTACTCTGTCCTATAGGGTCGTTATGAGTCGGAATTGACTTGAAGACAATGGGTTTTGGGTTTGGTTTTGGTTGTTTTGGTTTATGGGAACGTTATTATATTATTTAAAAGCAGGGAGCTTTAAGTGAAACAGTTTGAGATGAGCTCAAATTTGAGAGCTTTGGTATGATTTGGTGGCATTCTTTTTAAGTAATGGGCTTTTATCTACCTCATTATTTATTCAATAAACACTACTGTGTGCTGCATTATGTGTTAGAAGCTGATGAATCAAGAACTAGAAAAATTCAACATTTTAGAGGTGGATACTCTCCAAAAACCACAGTATAATGTAGAATGTAAAATAGATATATTTACAAAATGAGCACACAGAGGGAGTAAGCTAACTTTGCTTTCAGGATTTGAAAAAGAGTTCACAGAAGTGTTGGTTTTAGGGCTGGAACTCAGAAAATGAGGAGGTACCTTAGGGTAGAAAAAAGAATTCCATGGACAGTTTAAATAAGGCATGAGTGGTTACATGGATGGGGGATAGAATTCCTCTAGAGAAAAATGGGAAGTGAGGCGAGAAGTTGGTTTGATTTTAAAGTAGCTTTTGTAAGCAATTAAGAGACCTTAAGGAGACCTGGCGGTGCAGTGGTTAAAGCACTTGACTGCTAACCAAAAGGTCAGCAGTTGAAAACCACCATCGACTCCACAGGAGAAAGTTGTGGCAGTCTGCTTCCCTAAAGATTTACAACCTTGGAAACCCTATGGGGTAGCTATGAGTCGGAATTGACTCGATGGCACTGGGTTTAGAGGAGATTGAAATCATTACAATTTGGTTATGAATAAAATTAAATCATGGGCAGCAGTGAAGGTGAGTTATAAAATAGAGAAATATTTGAAGTAGAGAACCTAGTGTGTTATATGCTTCTGCAATTTTTCTAGAGAAAAATTGATAGTGGCTGACATATGGCGTCACTAGTGGGGATGGAGTAGAGGGTAAGTCTTAGCAAGATTTTTTGAGGTAGAGTTGACAGGATTTATTGACCAAATGTATGTGAGCTCTGAGAATGTGGAGTGTGAGGGAAAGAAATAGGAAATGATTGAAGCTTCTAAATGGGTGGGGGGGTGGGGGGAAGTTCCAGCAATCAAAAGATGGTAAAAATTAAAATTTGTATTGCCACCTGAAGATTTGAGGCAAAGATCTCTGTGTAGAGAGGTATAATTTTATTGTTATTGTTTAGCTTCTTAGAGGTCACATGTTGTGCTGCGTGAATGTCTCCATTCATAAGGTATCTCAAATTAATCTCCTATTTATAAATTAAGTTAAATATTTCACTTTATTATTATTAATAATATGAACTTAAATTATCAAATTGCATGTTTATGTGCACTGTAATTGAGCATTAAGTGGATCCAATATGTAATTAACTTAATGGATTAGGCTATTAAATGAGCCCACCATTAGCTAAAGAACCAAGGAAAGGTCAATTATATAATGCTGTGAGGTTTTTTTTTTTTTTAAAAAATACTTTGAAATTATTTAATTATGTGAGACCAACTGAAATCCTTAGCTGAGTTTCAATGAATAACAATAAAACTGGAAAAATGAGTAACTAGGCTGTATTAATTATCTATCCAAACAATTCAAGAGAAGCATATTTTTTAACCTCATCTTTTGGACTAGATTACCCACAAAATGAAACACCTTTGCTTTCATCTTGGGCCCGTGTTGTCTGCCTCCAGTTAACACTGTTAAACACTTGGAATTACGTATCTCGAACAGATTAGTGAGGAGGAATGATGAAAATTGTATGGTGACTTTGTTAATCAGCAAGGCTGTTGGATGCATTTTATTTCACAGTTAAACCAACTCCAGGATGTTCTGTGTTTAATGGAAGGCACACTGGTTTAGGAAGCTCAACCACCAGGTTGTAATAACAGCTCCACTGCTAAAATTAGCCTAAGAACTTTGTCAAGGTAAAATCTGTCTGAATCTTAATTACCTCATGTATAAATGATAAAGAATTATCCCTGCCTTACCAACTATATAGAGATTTTGCATGCCAAAGTCATCATATATGAAAGCATGTCAAGTTCTAAAACAATGCACGTATGAAGCTGTTACAATCAGAACAGTGAATTAGAAGTTTAGTAGATCCCAGCTATTTAAAGGAGTAATTGCTACTATGCTCTAATTTCTGCAACTTCCATTTTTCTTTTTCTAGTCTGGCTTCTGTTGTCAAATCTGACTTATTTCAAGCTTAATTTAGATTGGAAAAAATAAATAGACTGAGTATCTGTCCTCTTCTGACTCTTCCAGACTGATCACTCAATGTTTAGACACCTTGTACTGTGTGAAGAAAATTACTATTGGGGCTAGTGTATTTATGTTTTCATTATAGCAACTGAGTCTATCTAGCATGAAAATAAAATAATGCTAACAACAATAGTTAAATATTGAGTACTTTCTCTGTGCCAGGTATGAAGTGTTTTAATACAGTAATTAATTTATTTTCTCTGTAGCCCAGATTATTGTCGAGAAATACTTACTCCCTGCACTTTGCCTCTATAGGTGAAGTTTATATGTCTTCTCCCGGACTTGGGGCTTAGTTCTGTGACTGTCTTTGACTAATAGAATGTTAGCAGGTGTGATGTGACCAAAGGCTTGAAAAGTGCTTGCATGATTGGGCTTGCTCTTTCATGCCTCTGTCATGCCAAGAGAATCACATGTCCAGACTAGGCTGCTGTACCTTGGAGGAGGATGATAGATATGTGGAGCAGAGACACCTCAAAGTAGCTGCCACCAGCTGGGTCTACTCTGCTCAGCCAACCCCGAGTTGACCACAGAAATGTGAATTAAAGAAATGTTTACTATATTGTACATCATTGAGATTTCTGTGGTGGTTTGTTATACATTATTTTATCAGTATTGACTGGTACAGTAAGGTACTATTATCCGCATTTAACAGTTAAGAAAATTGGGGCACAGAGAGATTAAGATTTAGTAATTTGTACAAAATCATACTGCTAAAAAAGAGTAGAGCTGGAATCTGAACCTAAGTAATTTGACTCCAGTACTCATAAAGACCAAGAGATGAATGCATAATATTTGGATCCCATTCCTCTTACTGCATAGATAAGTAATAACAACAGATGTTTTTGTTGATTTTATGTTTCTATTTTTTTAAACTCTTGGAACAATAAAAAAATTTTAAAAAGGATAGTATTAGCAGAGACTGCTGCCATAGGATTAGCAGAATAGTGACAATGTGGACATGTTTTAGTATGTAATTGGTAAATGGTGTATTATTGAATAATTACTTACTAAACATTGTATTACTAATATTTTAATATTAAATGTTTTTGCATTGGTAGCATACTCTTTGACTTACTGTAACTTTATACTATTATTTTGGTAGATTTAAGTCCAGTCTCATTCTTCTTCTAATTTGTCTTTACTATTTTTATCTATTATTCATCATGGAAGCTTTTTAATTAATTAGTCAATACCCCTACGTATGCTCCCTTCTAAAACAAAAGAGGATAGCATAGGATGTTTATTCCAGTTTCATTATAATTTAAATTAAGTTGGGGGGAGCCTTTATGATATTGAATATTCCTATCTAGTAACACAGTTCTCTTCATTTGACTTATTTTATGTCTTTAAGTAAAATTATATAGTTTTCTACCATAAAGTTTCAGTGCGTGATTATAAAATTTGTTAGATCCTTTGTGTTGTGTCACTCTGTACTCTTGATATACATACACACACACACACACACACACACACACAAGCATGTAACCAAGCAAGGAAGAAATACTTATAACAATGTGAACAGGTGAAGAGTGCAGAGTCGAGAGATAGCAAGCCTTGCCTGCACTTCTGTTTATATAGTAGGGGCAGGCCAGATCTCTAAGGAAACTCCCCCTTCTACTGATTGGCCGATCACATCAGGTCAGATAATGGAGGTGATTACGTTATATTATGGAAGAGCAATCAGTCCAGTGTCTTCCAAATCACTGAGAATCATAGCCATCCAAACTGACACATAACATTAACTATCATACAGTCTAATTCCCATTTTCTAACAGCTTTTCATCTTAAGTGACTCTTTTTTGCAGAGACGAATTATCCTATCTATCTACAGCCTTGTTTTCTCCATTTCCGATCTAATATAAAGAAAGAAATCAGTTTATTCTAATTCTGTTACTGCCAGAGTTTGCTGGAATTCAACCCCAAAGGGGATTGCAAACACTATCACTTGTTCTGTTCTGGAGCCATGAGTATTTTTTTGTTTCTGAATGTATTTAGAAAATTGGTCAGGGAAATGTTTGTCAGCCCCCATCTCCTCAAATTGTTACCTTTGTAGCACAGCAATGGTTACCCATATTTTTTATTAGAACAGAACCTTTGTAGTTGAATGAGAAGGCAGAGAATGGGTGAGAAGCAAAGCTACCTCTAACCTTTTTTCCTGGAAATCTGTTTTAAGAAGTGAAATGAATGCTGACATGTCTTAAAACTAGAGATGGTTTTAACTACTCAATTGCACCTGCCTCAGGGGTAGTGGAATCTTTTTCCAGATTCTGTTTTAAAATTATATTTTCCCAAGTTTAAATTTTTATTTTTTTCTAGATAAACCACAATGAAAAGATGACAGAAGATGCTTTAGAGACAGATAGACACCTTTTTAAACTGGACGTCTGAGGTTCTCTTTGAGCTGTGCTTAATTTTAGTATTCTACTTATCTTGCTTTCACTGTGACTACCTGTCCCATATTCCGTACTTAATCAGTATTTTAAATTTTAATTCATAAATCTTGCAAGAGTATATGAAGAGCGAAAACATTATTATTTATTTACCTCCGCTTAATTGCTTTGGTGGTTTTAGAGGTGAAAAAAAATTAGGGAATTGTTAGGCTACCTTCCTCATATTATAGACGAGAAAGAGTTAATGCCTCGCCTGAAAACAACAAGGTAATATTAAAGCAAGTGCTAAAATCTGGCATCTATCACTTAATCTAGCTTGCTTCTAACTTTATCACATGGTTTTTGTTGGCTATGTAAATTATTCTGAGAACAAAGTCTGCTTAGATGCTGAGAGGTAAATTGTGACGAACAAGGAGTTTGGAAATACGGGAAGGAATCTCAGGTGATAAGTATACATTCCATGTAGAAATCATCAGAGTACATTAATATTATCTATACTAACAACAACACTGTGTGGAACATAATGTTTTTCCAGTTGAAAGGCAAGAAAAATGCTTCACTAAGGTATTCAGTTACTTTTTCAAGGTCAAACGGCCAGCATATTCATAGCCTTAATTCAAGTTTAACGGGTATACTGATCTTCACTTCCCATTACTAGACATTGTTTACTTTGCCAAGTTACTTGAAATTGCTGAGCCTTAGTTTCTTAGTTATCTTCTGCTGTTATAACAGAAATAATACAGTGGATGGCCTTATCAAACAAATTTATTCCCTCACAGTTTAGGAGGCTAGAAGTCCAAATTCAGGGTGCCAGCCCTCGGGGAAGGTTTTCTGTCTCTATTGGCTTTGGAGGAAGGTCCTTGTCTCCTTTCAACATCTGTGGGCCTGGCGTTCCTTGAAGATCTCCATGTATCTTGGAATCAATTTTTCCTGGGTCTAGGAGATTCTCAGCATAGGGACCCTGGGCCCAAAGGAAGTGCTCTGCTCCTGGCTCTTCTTTCTTGGTGATAGTGAGGTCCCTCTCTTCTCTGCTTGCTTCTTTTTTCTTTTTATCTCTTGTGAGATAAAGGTGTGACTCAGGCAAGGGTGTGACTTGAGTTAAGGGTGTGACTTGAGTCACACCCTCTTGTAAGGCTGTGACTTGATACATCATCACATTGATCCTGCCTCATTAACATATAGGGGTTAGGATTTTGATTACATCAGGTCACAAAATGGAGGACAACCACACGATACTGGGAATCATGGCCTAGCCAAGTTGACACATACCTTGGGGGGACACAATTCAGTCTATGGCCCTTAGTTTCTGCATTTGTGTAAAAAAAAAAAAAAAAAATTATTATCTGTCTCACAAAATTGTTGCGAGGCTGAAATTGTGGGATAAATGTAGAAGTGCTTTTAAAATCATATTGTGCTATACAAATGGTAGATATTATTTATATCCTCTTGAAGTAGTCATCCCCAGGTTTTACCATCATATTTAGTATTGAAAGGCAGTCAAGCATTAAGGAGTTCTTTTCCGATAAGAGAAAGATAACAGCAGGCTGAGATGAATGCTCCCTAATCCCTATCCGCTCATCCATGGTTGCTGTGAATTGATAATGCTTCTCTGAATTTTCCACCATCCTTTGCTAGCATCAAAACTCTGATGAATGAGTGAAACTGTTCAGCTCCAAGCAGCATTTATCTGTAGAAGTCCATATCTTTTAGCTTACAAAGTTGTAAAAACAACCTGCCAATATGGACATAAAGTATTGCCTTACATTTATAGCAGATTATCCTATACTGCAGAATTATTGACTTTGCCCATCCGCGCTGATAGAACACCTGGTGGCCACTGTTAAGTGTGAAAGTGGAGGTTTTGTCAAATCAGGATAGGATTTTAAAACAGTTTGCCTTTACCTAAGGGAAAACATTTTAAAAGTAAGGGTTTTATTTTGGCTGCTTTGTTGATTTTATTTATAGTTTACCATCTTGGCTTCCATATACCTCTATGTGCTATAAAATAATACTGTTCTTTTTAAATAATATATATTGTTTTTATTCTGTGAAGACAAATTTAAGCATATTGAAAAAAATTAGGGGAGTAAGGAAGGTTTTCTAAGGATAATTATCTAAATTAATCTTGTTTAAAATAATAAGATGAAAAAGGATAAATATTAAAATAATATTAGAACAAAATTTATTTTCAACTTGTGTGGCTTACTGAAAAATCTTGTGGAGAGAGAAGGATAAGCATTATACTCCTCTTGTTAGACATATAAGAAATTACATGATTTTCTCAGTGTCACATAGCTGTAGATTACTAGAGTCAGGATTCAAAGTGCATGTTTGGAGAGGGAGGGGAGGAATTTTATATCCATCAGTCTTTTTATATTTTCAGAGAATCTTCCTTTAAGTGAATTCTTTAGAAAGCTAGGAATTTCATATAACTGAACTCCCAGACAAGAAACTTTTATTCCTTTATACTATCTCCCTCTGTCATGGATTGAATTATGTCCCCCCAAAAATGTGTGTATCAATTTGGCTGGGCCTTGAGTCCCGGTATTGTGTGATTTTCCCAAATGTGGTAAATCCTGCCTCTATGATGTTAATGGGGGAGGATGGGCGGCAGTTGTGTTAGTGAGGCAGGACTCAATTTACAAGACTGGATTGTATCCTGAGGCAATCTCTTGAGATATAAAAGACAGAAGTGAGCAGTGAGACAGGGAGACCTCATACCATCAAGAAAGCAGTTCCGGGAGCAGAGTGCGTCCTTTGGACCTGGGTCCCCGCTCAGAGAAGCTCCTAGTCCAGGGGAACACCGAAGAGAAGAAGGCCGACAGAGAGAAAAAGGCTTTCCCTGGAGCTGATGCCCTGAATTTGGACTTTTAGCCTACTTTAACTGTGAGGAAATAAACTTCTCTTCGTTAAAACCATCCACTTGTGGTATTTCTGTTATAGCAACACTAGATGACTAAGACACCCTCAAACCTTTACTTTTGGTACTTAGAGGAAAGTTTACTAAAAATGAATTTAATATTTTCCTTACCTTTTCTTAGATGGCTTGGTGTTATTATCATGAAGGTCTGTGGACTGCAGTTCAGTAATGCCTTCAAAACTACATGGGAAGTGGAGGGTTGTTGGCCCCTACTCTGAATAGTTGGCTTGAGTTTTTGTTTGTATTTTTACACTGTTAGAGTTTTAGTTGTCTAATTTCCCATATGTCTGTTTTAGAAAGTAGCATTTCTCCTTCCTTTCATCTTTAATCTCAGTTCTTATACTTGGCCGTTTATTTAATTGTTTTCCATTTAAGGATAATATTTTTCCTGAGATGAAAATGCACAAGATTTAAATTTTGCTAACTTTGTGGCACTGTAGCTAAGAGTTTATTTGTTTAAATTCCATGTTTTCAGTTACGTTCTGAGGGATTATAATATATGCACATTTAAGAAGTCTTCTTAATAGTGATATGCTACTTGTTCACAATTGAAAATTTATTTCATAATATGCATGGTATGAATAATTTTTGCTGGACCTTTATGTTTAATTTTCCATATATATATTTTTACTCCTGTGCAAACACCACTTTTCATTATTTTTGTACTAAACATGGAATTTCAATACAGAGATGTATTAAATAGGGACACTGGAAAACTGGGGTTCAGTGGTATCTCTCTGAACAATAAAAGAAAAGTCATAAAGGGAAGGGAAAAGATACTGTATTGGTCACCAGTATGGGAGTTAATTATCCTTCCCCTGAAGCAAGAGAATGAAGGGATCCTGGGATTCTCCTTCGTCTGTATTAGGTGTCTTTGATATAAACAGACACCTTTTAAGTTCAGACAGCACAACCCAGCATAACAGAAAATCCTCAGGGTCTGAGGAGGGAAGGGATAAGGTTGCAATCACGGCATCTTCCCTCATTTGACATGCTAAATTAGGCCTAGAAAACATTAGGAGAAGGGGCATAGATTACAGTGGTGGCAAATGTTGATGTCTGCCCCGGAAAGGCACTGAATGTTCAAGGGTAGTAGGTTAAGAATGGATTTTCTTATGTCTTCTAATCATCACACAAAATGTTGTATATGTCTGTAATTCACAGGGCAGTTGGGGGACTCCTTGCTTGCTCACTCTTTCACTTTTCTGCATAAGCCTTGACCCAGAATTCAGTCCCTTCGCTGGCTTTCACAAGATGTTCTGTCCCACCTAGAATTTAGTGAGCTTCATAGACTTTGCTGAAGAACTTGGTGGATACTGGGAAAGACTTTTTCCAGCAGTATAACCACATGTATGACAGTTTCCCACTCTTGCTCACTCTTCTCATGCTCTCCTATGTTTCCTTCTGTAAGCTCTTAATTTTTATGTTTTATAATGCAGAGGAACTTTTTGCTTTAACATCTTGGCACTGGTTATTGTTTCTACCTAAAGAAGCTTTTCATAAATTTTCCATAACAACTGGCTGTTGAAATGATACAAATTTCTATTTACATTAAAAGAAAAAGAAAACTATTTAATGCATGAGAAAGTGCTTGACTGTGGAGAAATTCTTAGAAGTGTTGGAAACAGGGACTCAGCTACCTAGAAATACTTCATAAAAATAAATTTTTTCAGCAAATTCATGAACAGTTTAATAGATTATACTGTTACACATTCAAGTGCAATTCTTCTTACTTTTTTTTTTTTTACCTTTTAATAATGAAAATTTCCAAACATACCAAAGAGCACAATGAACATCATTCAGCTTTAAAAGCTATCAACATTTTGCTATACAGGTTTTATCTATTCCTCCCCCTTTTCACTTTTTGATGAGATATTTCAAAGTACTTCATCCTTAAATTCTTTAATCTGAATGTATAAAAAAGGAAAGTTTACAAAACTGTAGTGCATTATCACTTCAAAATCATTAACAAAGATGTTTAATAACACTTAATACCCAATACATATTCTAAGTTCTCTTGTTGTCTAAAAAATGTTTCTTTTTCATCACATCAGGATCCAAGGATCTACTGTAGGTCCATTATATCTTCTAACATCTTTCTGTTCTATATATGAAGGCTGCCAATTGTTTTATGCTAGTTTTCTATCCTTGAAGAAAAACTGCTGAAAGCAGAATCCAAATAGAGCAGAGGAGAAATGCCCAGGGAAAGAGCCAATTGTGAAGGGTGGGGGCAGGGAAAAGGAGGTGTATCTCAGAAAGTACAGCAAAATGCAGTGTTGGAAGGACTCATAATGCTTGAGAAATATTGACCCTGTTCACCCATATTCTGGGTTTGTGAGTCAAAATCAAACCAACTCCACTAGATGGCAACAGGTTTGGGTTTTTTTTTTCCCCTACTTTACCAAGCATGACGTGCTTCTCTAGGGACTGGTCCCTCCTGATAACATGTCCAAAGTACATAAGACAAAGTCTCGCCATCCTCGCTTGTAAGGAGCATTCTGGCTGTACTTCTTCCAAGACAAATTTTGTTTGTTCTTCTGGCAGTCCATGGTATATTCACTATTCTTCACCAACACCACAATTCAAAGGCATCCGTTCTTCATGATTACACATGACAAAACAAATACCTTTACTATCCTCATTCTGTGTGTCTTTGTGTGAACATAGTTAGGAATCCTTGAAGGACACAATACCTATAAATATTGATATTTATTTTTAATTTAAAGTCATATTTATTCTAACAAATTGAATACCACAATATAAACTCTAAATGTAGTAAGACCAAGTTGCAGGAATATCACCTTTACAAAAGAATGACTAGATCACTTTGCTATGTCTTTTCCCTTGAGGAAAAGGCACTATAGGAGTGGGAGCATCTCTTGCCTTTATTCATGGTGCTGGGTCACACCAGGCAAAGGGAGGTGGTTGGCCTGACTTCTTGAGATAAAGGTCCAATGCCATGGTTTTGGTTTCAGCAAGATCACTGCCAGTGCTTGTATGAATCCTGTGAGGCTCTGATGAACAGTTTTCTACTATCACAGAAATTGGAGTAGATAATGGGCTAATGGGAAGAAGGGAGTACAGTGGCTAGATTTAATCTAGTAAATGCCCTTTACTGAAATACCAGTACATTATAGCCAGTTATCAAGGTACTATCACCAATTCCTTTCCTTGGATACTTATAGAGAGACAAAGACACCCATGAGTCTGATGGGATAGAAATAAAGAATTATCCATGTTTACACATTACCAAAGATGTGTTGTCTAAACATTAGCCTCAGTTTGCTGTTCAGTCTAGCTTCTTTCACTACTACACTTGAATCCTTTTAATTTTCTTCTCATTTAAAACCTAAGATTCCTATGATAATGGTATAACTGAAAGGATGCAGGTAGTAGGCTGGGCTCTATACCCTTGATTAGGTTCACTGTTATCACTGGTTTTCTTAGGATGTAGTCATATGATGCTGAAATAGCATGAAAGGGAAGTTCAGCAGTTAAGTTTCACTTAGCTTTCCTGGTTTTCCTCAATAGCACACAGTCATTGGCTGGTAGACCCAGAAACTTGCATAACATGGGCCCCTTTATGCCTGGGAGGAAAAAAAAATATTGCTATTGAGTTGACTGCAACTTATAGTGACCCTATAGGACAGAGTAGAACTGCCCCATAGGATTTCCAAGCCTGTAAGTCTTTGCAGAAGCAGAGTGCCACGTTTCTCCCGCGGAGCGTCTGGTCTGGTAGGGTCAAACGACTAAACTTTCGGTTAGCACCGAGTGCTTAACCACTGCACCACCAGGGCTTCTTCATTATGCCTGAGGAACCCTCAAAAAGGAGTCCTTCATCAATGCTGAAACTCCTCTGCCCCTACTAATTTCCTCAGGCATTCTTTTTGCTTTTTTCCTCTTTCATAAGGGACAACCAGTACTTACTTTAAAACATATCCAACGTTTTCAAGTTAATAGTATGTTCACTAGCTATAGCTCTATCTTCACCACTCATCTGTCCGTTTGTCATGCTGTGGTGGTTTACATGCTGCTATGATGCTGGAAGCTATGCCACTGATATTTCAAATACCAGCAGGATCACTCATGTGGACAAGTTTCAGCGAAGCTTCCAGACTATGACAGACTAGGAAGAAAGACCAGCAATCTACTTCTGAAGATTAGCCAATGAAAACTTATGGATAACAACAGAATATTGTTCCCTATAGAGTTGGAAGATGAGACCCCTGCATTGGAAGACACTACACCATAGCCACAACAGTGGATTCAAACATACCCACAATCCTGAAGAAGGCGCAGGACCAGGCAATGTTTCTTTCTGTTACACATAAGGTCACCATGAATCACAGTGGACTCATCTGCAGCTAACACCAACAATATATCTTTATCTCTATCTAAATATCTGATTACTTTCCTTGAATAAATGTCTGAGCTACCACTGGCATAACCACCCACCAAAACCCATGTGCTGATTCATTGATTTTTGTTATTTGATCTTTGGCTCATTTGAAATCTTATGATGATTTGGGTTTCAATTGGTAAATGTAGATTTAATCATCTTTGAATTTTTACTGAGAATTATATGTATGGGGTTTTAACATCTTAACCCACACACTTGGGCAATAGGCACCTATGTCACCTGTGCAAAATTTAATCCTAAACTCTGAAATGTAAATTATGCTGTGGTCATCCCAGCTACTATACATGCACAGTCTTTTGAGAGGGTGTGACTGAGGGGCAGCAGGAGAGTGTGGAGCTTGAGGACTTTTATAGATAAATTACAAAGTAAAGACAAATAAACACATAAGTATCACATAAAGGTTCTGGAAGATGCCATTATTGACTGTATACTGTGAACTCCCATCTGCCTCCCTGATTGTTTCAGCAGCTTTTTACCTGGTCTTTCAGTGTCCATTTCAATGGAATCCTACCCACTGCACTGGGATGAAGATATCTTCCAGGTTTTTTTTTTTTTTTTTTTTTTTGGCAGCAGACTGTTTTTCCAGACTAAAAGTAGTATCAGAAAACAACTGTATTTCACAAACATCATGAGAGATTGTATATACTAATGGACAATGACAAGACTATATATAAAAATTGAACTCTGACCCATAATCTGCAGCAATCTGTCCAGGAAGCCAAACTATAACCGCTGTAGCAATCTGCCCAAAACAGCTAGGACTTGACCAATAATTAACAGCTTTCCTAATTTTTGCCCCCCACTTTCAGTCAGTACCAACTGGAGAAAGCCAAATTTGCTCCTCTAGCCAGTCACATAAGATGTCTCACTTCTTGTTAGCCTGCCTCCAGCTTCCCCATGCCAACAGCCTCCATCAGGGCATACCTGAAGCCTTCCCTGTTGTCTACCATAAAGCTTTCCTACTATTCTGCCTGCCTTTGAGTCTGGCAAATGCAAAGTGATGGTGACTGACTTCCTTGTATAGCAAGCTCTGAATAAAAAGTCTTTGCTTGTTCTCATTTGTGTAGTCTTCATTAATTTCCACAATCATAATGCAGCATCCAGTAGGAATTCAAGTAACACTGAGGGGAAAAAAAAAAAAAAAAGAGTTACACTTGTTCAGCGGACTAGCCTGCTCCATAGGGCTTTCTCTGCCTGCATACCTGTGGCATACTAACCCACTACCATATTTTTTCTTTAGGACTAAGGCAAATTAATTGAAGGCTTAACAAAGGGAGTAAAAACTGCTACCTAGCCCCAGCCCCATTTCCCTTAAGTAATGAATGCTGAAGCTCTTCACCTGTTCTCTCTGTGGTTATTAGAACAGAGAAAGGGACTTTATATAAATATAGTCCTAGGAGAAGAGGGTCAACAAAGAAAAAATAAGAACTTTTAAATCATTCTTATGTTTGAATAATTAACATATAGTTCCTATCCCATAAGGGTCACTTATTTATTTATTTATTTTAAATGCTAACAAAGAGAAAAACAAGGGATTAAAAGATTATAAAGTAAAAATGAGATTTTACAGAAAGAATTTACCCAAATGCATGCAACTTACTTGGCTGATAGACATAAGGACCTGAGGTAGTCTTGCAGATCAAATTACAGGACTGCTATCAAATAATTGATAACTAACAGGGGTATCAAATGCTGGGCCTCAACTGCCATTCCCTTGTCGACGAGTGAAAATCAGTGTTAATACTAATCTCTTCTAAATACATAAGTGTTTTCCAACTGGAATGTTTAGTTTACTTGATTATTCTCCTATTGTTGTATGTTTGTATTTTGCTTTTTAAAAAATTTTTCTCTCAGAGATATATTTGCTCATATAGTTTTAAGATAAATTGCAGAGTTCAATTCCTGGGTCAACACTGTATTATTAATGATATCTATTTTCTGTCATTGTTAATTTGACTGATATTTTAAATACATTAAAGAATCTCAAACTTTAAAGAAACAATTCATTTGTGAATCAAGGGCTATTTATGTAATGCAGATAATCACCACATGTCTTTCTATCTGGTTAAATGTGTATTTTGATACATAAAGCATGTTTAGTGTAAGAAAAGACCCATCTGTGTGATCTGTTCCCTCAGCTGATGCATTCTGCTCACCTTTAGAGTTTGATTTGTCTAAACCTTAACATGTTTTATGGAATTAATGATGCACAAATAATATCCTCACAATTGTTGTTGTGTTTGAGCCCATTGTTATAGCTACTGTCAATCCATCTCACTGAGGGTCTTCCTCTTCATTTTTTGGTAACTTTATATGATTTTCCACTAAGTTGTATATTATCTACGATAATGAACTCACATGTTTTATTGCACATACCAACATGTCAGTAAACTTACTGTACTCTGGGGTTTCAAGTACCTCACATAGTCTTCTGATTAATTAATTATTGAGCTAACTGCTTGTAGTCCAACAAAGACATACTATCTTTTGAAGTCTTATAATGAATTTTTTACCTAAGGATAAATATAAAAGTTTAAATAGCTAATCTCTGGTTGTTTCATGATTTTTAAAGCACTTCAGACATTCAGAAGGCATTGTATCTAAAAATGAGTTAGGACAATTGATTAAGTTTTTTCCATTTTTATGTATGTAACATATTGAATATCTTCAAATAAGGGACTCCAGGGAAACTCCTAGTAAGGATGCTCACGAAACTTTGAAATCTCTAAGGCTGCTTTAGAAAGTCCCATGCCATGCCAGATGGTTTTCCAGAATTCTAAGATTATTATAAGATTCCCAGGAGCTCGTGAGGCAGATCAGAAATCTCAGCAGAGTCTGGGTAACTTCTGCCACTCAGTGTATACGTTTGACTTTCAGAAACTTGAGTCAGTTCAAGACAGCAAACATTTACTTCATACTTACTATGTACCGGACACTTGGTAGGGCTGGCAACATAAAGGTGAGTAACACAAGGTCCCTGCCTTTAAGTTATCTCACTGTCTAACAAGATAAATGGGCAGGTAAATGAACTAAGTCTGGTAAGTATAGCAAGAGAAATGCGTACAAGATACATGAATAATAAAAAAAAGAGACAATGGCAAAACTGTACAAGAATCAGCTTCTGAACTCATCCAAATTTAACTCTGTCAACGAGTGAAAATGTGTACTCTGTTAAAAATAAAAGCAAAGAGATTTACTGAAGGTTGAAGACAGTTCAAACTGGGGACACATCTGATCTCACAGAGTGAAACCAAACACTCCAAAATGGCATTTTTTAAAATTGTACTTTAGATGAAGGTTTACAGAGCAAATAGTTTCTCATTAAACAGTTAGTACATATGTTGTTTTATGACGAAGGTTAACAACCCAACATGTCAACACTGTCCCTTCTCAACCTTGGGTTCCCTATTACAAGCTTTCCTATTCCCTCCTGCCTTCTAGTCCTTGTCCCTGGACTGTTGTGCCCCATTAGTCTTGTTTTGTTTTATGGGCCTGTCTAATCTTTGGCTGAATGGTGAACCTTAGGAGTGACTTCATTACAGAGCTAGAAGGGTGTCCGGAGGCCATACTCTCGGGGTTTCTCCAGTCTCTGTCAGGCCAGTAAATCTGGTCTTTTTTTTGTGAATTAGAATTTTGTTCTACATTTTTCTCCAGCTCTGTCTGGGACCCTCTGTTGTGATCCCTGTCAGAGCACTCAGTGGTGGTGGCCAGGCACCATCTTTTTGTACTGGACTTGGTCTGGTGAAGGCTGTGGTAGTTGTGGTCTATTAGTCCTTTTGATTAATCTTTCCCTTGTATCTTGTTTTTGTCATTCTCCCTTGCTCCTGTAGGGGTGAGACCAGTGGAGTATCTTAGATGGCCGCTCACAGGCTTTTAAGACCCCAGATTCTACTCATCAGGGTAGAATGTAGAACATTGTCTATAAACTGTGTTATGCCAGTTGAGCTAGATATTCCCCGAGACCGTGGTCCCCACAGCCCCCCGCCCAGCAATTCAGACCCTCAGGGAGTTTGGGTGTGTCTATGGAGCTTCCATGACCTTTCCTTGTACAAGTTGTGCTGGCTTCCCCAGTATTGTGTACTGTCTCACCCTTCACCCAAGATACCACTTATCTATTGTCTATTTAGTATTCTGCCCCCCAACCCCTCCCATCCCTTGTAACCAACAAAGATTGTTTATTTTTGTGCGTAAACTTTTTCATGGGTTTTTACAGTAGAGTTCTCATACAATATTTGTCCTTTTGTGATTGACTTGTTTCACTCAGCATAATGTCCTCCAGTTTCATCCATGTTATGAGATGCTTCACAGATTCATCATTGTTCTTTATTGTTGCATAGTACTCCATTGCATGTATGTACCATAGTTTGTGTATCCATTCATCTGTTGATGGGCATCTAGTTTGTTTCCATCTTTTTGCTATTGTGAACAATGCGGAATGAACATGGGTATGCATATGTGTATTTGTGTGATGGCTCTTATTTCTCTAGGATATATTCCTAGGTGTGAGATTGCTGGATCATATGGTATTTCTATTTCTAGCTTTCTAAGGAAGCGCCATATCATTTTCCAAAATGGTTGTATTATTTTGCATTCCCACCAGCAGTGCATAAGAGTTCCGATCTCCTCACAGCCCCTCCAACATTTGTTATTTCCAGTTTTTTTGATTCGTGCCAGCAATGCCACGGTAAGATGGTATCTCATTGTGGTTTTAATTTGCGTTTCTCTAATGAGGTGCCTCAATTTTGGAACTCTCACACAATTCATTTCTTTACCTGGAGCAATTTGGGGATATGAATCACATTTATTCTACAGGGTGCTCCACAAAACACTAAATATACATACCAGTATTGTGTGGTTGCCTTGGGATGTAACATATTCTGATATTTCAGATCTTGAAGATAATTGGTGGAACTCATCTGTCTTAGTCTCCTAGGGCTGCCATAACAAAATATCACAAAGTGTGTGGCTTTCAAGAACAGAATTTATTTTTCTCACATTTTTGGAGGCTAGAAGTCCAAGTTCAGGATGTTGGCTGGGCTATGCTCTATTTCTCCATAGACTCTAGGGGAAAATTGTTTCTTATCTCTTTCAGCTTCTAGTAGCTCCAGGCATCTCCTGGAACTCCTTCCCTTGGAGGTGTATCTTCACATGGCATCTTCCCTGTGTGTGTGACTCTGTTTCCATGTCTGTCTTCTTCTTTATAAATAAAACACCATTTAGAAGGGATTAGGATTAGGACCCACCCTACTCTAGTATGGTCTTATTAACATAATGGATAAGATCTTCAAAGAAAGACCCTGTTTCCCTAAACATGGTCACATTCACAATTACAGGGGTTAGAACTTCAACATATCTCCTTTGGGGGCACAGTGTAATCTGTAACACCATCTAAAAGATGCTCTTAAACATTTCACTTTAGAATTGGCCATCTGGGCAATTTTTCGTATTGTTAATAAAATTATTTAAAGTCAAACCATTAGAGTTTATCTCTGTGTAGTTCTATCAAATATTTCCTTTTAATGATAAAACAAAGTATTAAATAAAGTATAAGTAACTGATACAAAAATGAATTATTCAGGGTTTAGTTAGGAATACAGAAGTCATGCTAAGTATTTTGAGTAGAGAGGAATATTTAAAGCAGTGAATTAGAAGCTTGTACAACTTTTGAAAGGGCTGCAGAATCAGAGATCAGGAAAGCTACCGTTAAGAATATGAACTGCTTGCTGCACAAAAGTGCAGGATGCCCAGAAAAATCGCTGGAGACCTAGGGAAGCTACAGTCACCTTGCAAGTGCCACCTGGTAATAATGGCTTGTCCCTCCCCCTTTGTCTTTCCAAGTCATCTGAAAATGCTTTTCATTGAAAGAATCTCAATGACAACCATGTAGGAAATGGGATTACAAGAGATTTAGATCAAGTTTTCTTTTTTGCCTTGCACTAGATGTTGTATAGGGATAATGTTGAATGGACAACAGATTCTATCATGCACCTGTCAAAATTACCCCAAATATATATTCATAAATTTGATTGCTGATTTGCTTTTTGTTACATTTATCATTCTTTCCATACTTATATTGCAATTTTAAGCAGAGTATATATGGAAAGATGAGCAAGAATTACCGTATAAATGACAAACAGCTTAAGATTTGTCACTTCAGTTTTGTGTGGGAAAGTGACTGTATATAAAATAGTTAAGAGCACAAACTATGTTGGAACTAGACCTTGGCTTCAATTCCACCTTTACCATTTATTAGCTATGAAACTTTTACCAAACTATT
Organism: Trichechus manatus latirostris; assembly: GCF_000243295.1. Lineage (NCBI taxonomy): Eukaryota > Metazoa > Chordata > Mammalia > Sirenia > Trichechidae > Trichechus > Trichechus manatus. Next base: position 17,505,639 of record NW_004443952.1, read on the forward strand.
TAAACTTGTTAATTCTCGGTTTCCTCATTCAAAAAACAAACAAACAAACAAAAAAAACAAAAAAAGGAGGCGGGAAGGTGGGATTATCCTTAGAATTTCTTGGCATATTAAAAATAATGCATATAAAGTACTTAGAGACTCTTGCATATAGTAAGGCAGTGAACTAAGGCAGTGATTATGGGAATGGAGAGGAGATAAATCAACTAAACTTTAGAGAAATTTGGGGTGGAGGTGGCAGCAGTACTACAGAAAAGGGAGGAGTTAAACGTAACACTCATGATTTTATCTTGAGTTAGTTGTACAAAGTGCCATTCAGAGAGTGGGAATACAGGGCAATGAGCAGGATAAAGGGAGGGGGAAAGCTCAGATTAGAACAAGGCTAGTCTGCCGTATCCATGGGACATCAAGATGTAGATACATGGTAGAAACAGGGACACTACAGCTCAGAAGGTAGATATAGACTGGAGATTTAGAAGTGGAAGTCATTCAGTTATAAGATTGTCATCGAAGTGGATAAGCACTTTCTTGAAAGTATATAGAATAATAAAATAAATGGGCCATAGTTGGAAAATAAGGAAGAGGGGAGAAGGGAAAAGATAGAAGATGAAAGAGGGATAGTGGCAGAAGGTGAGCCCTGACTTTAAACAATAATAGTTTAGGTGAGAATACCATAAGGAGTCCTAGTTACCATGTCAGACAAGAATAAAAACCAGAGTTCAAAGATTATAAATGATTGGCCTTATACAAATCTTGGATTTGTCACTTCCTCATTTTTTGTTTATTTCATTTTTCTGTTCCATTTCACCACTGTGATCATTAGTAAAGCCCTAAAATGAACACAACTCTAATTGTTTCAGTAAGAAAGAAGCTACTGGGAGACAGCATTTCAATCTGAAGGTAGTTTTAGTAGAAATATGTGGGGATACGTGCCATTAAAATATGGACGTATAAAGGCCTCTATGCTGCACAACATGTTGAGACTTGTCACGACTTGTTTTTCCAAACCTGTTACTGATGGGCTTGTTTACCTGAATTCCTCCTCCCTTGCCCGAAACCTATTGTTATTCACCCAAAGCCCATTGTTCTGTTATTTGCTTCACTGCTTCCTGTATTGACTATAAAATAAACTCCTGGGACTGAAGCCAGGGTTCAACTTCTCAGAGTGACCCTCCTGGCCCCACTTCTCTGTAAGAGTTGTGGAATTGGTTATTGTCTCCACTGCCCCGACAACCGTCGCCGCTGTGACAGAAATAGGAACTCAAAGGATAAAACAGGAAGTGGCAACTGAAGAAAAGAGAGACGAGCATGCTGAATTTGTGTTCCAAAGGAGAAAGAACATTGACATTGAGCTCAGCACTTTCCTAAGAGGCTAGCTTTATGTCTAAGAGAATGTGTTTAAAAAATCCTGTAGATATTCTTCTAGTCATCATGGAAAGAAAAGAGGCAGGTGGATGGATCAAGTTTAGCTTATTTAAACAGATGTGGCATTTGGCTGGAACATCGCTGGTTTCACATTTTTAGAAACCTGATTGTAATGAAATAGGTACAGCAGGATGAGGAACTCCTAATTCTCTACCTTCTAATTTATCCATCCCTAGTTGAGGAGCAGAGGCTTCTGGGAACTGAGTTGAAGAGGTAAAGATTCAGGTAGCCCCCCTTGGCAGTTGATTTCTGACATTTATTACTGAAACCACCTTCCTTCTTATTTTAGGAGTATCTCTCCATCAAATAGAAAACCATATCGCTCTTGATTGTAGAAACCAGCCTTCAGCTTAACCTGATAGCCTTTGCCCAGAATAAACTTGCATTGACTTCAGTTTAGAGATTAGAGGCTGTTGAAATATCTATGATCTCCCTTCAAAACAACACGTAAAGTTTCAGACTGGCTTATTTTCACGTTCTACTCAGTCCAGAATGAGTCTTTTTTTACCCACAGTACAAAAACATTTTACTGGTATCTCAGTATGACAGTTTTCTCTGTCTTTTGAAGTAACCTCACTGAAATTGTTTGCGAACCTGAGTAGAGAGCTATTTTTCACAGAGTGGGTTCTTAGGCTGAGTGAACCTTCTGTTTTATCTCTGTTTGAATACTTGATAAGTGAAAAATTCACGTTTGTGAACATGCGAACATGCTACTCTCAATTATTTTGGCTAGAAAACAAAAGCTTTCTCTCTTCCTGTAGAAAAACAACTTCTTCCCAATCCTCCAGCTTTTTTTTTTGTTCCCTTCCTTCCACAAATATATCTTTTCATTTTAACTGAATGCATTTGGAGAAAGCCTTTAACTCATCCTTTCTTCTCCCTGTCCCTTGGCACTGGATTGTATCTCTATTTCCCAGCATTATAGAGAGCAATCTAATTCATTAGGAAAGATGCTTGACTCTCAAGGGTTCAATAACAAGCTGAATTCCTTTTTCCATAATCTAGTCCCCTGCTCTGGCTATTTCCAGAATTGTAAGTGTTGCCCTTTCTCTGACACGTGCTTGGACTTCCTTGAAGAGTCTTCTCTGGTTCCACCCTGACTGTCCAAGCCACTATTCTGCCTCATCCAGATCACCTTTCTTTCCACCAGTTGGTTTTATACCAAAGTTCTATGATGACTTCTTTTTATCTAAGACTCTCAGTGCTGCCAAGAAGCATAACCAGGGTAGGAGAAGGCAAGTCTAGATGAAAGAGTTTTGAGGGAGTTCCCACTAAATCAGTATTTTCTGTTATTTTCATTGGCGGACATATCAGAATGTCTAAATGTGTAGTATTTCTAGATCAGCAATAAGAAAACTAATATTGAATTTTGAGAACATGAGTGATTCTACTTTAAATTGGGTTCTAAATTTAAAAAAGGGTGCAATATGCCAGACACAGAAATACTATCCTTTCTGATGATTAAAGGCCTGTGTAGAAGAGGGCACACACTTACAACCAACGGGTGATAATCTGTCATAATCTGTCAGTAAGAAGACATATTATACATCGAGATACATAAGAAACCTAAAAGACCAAACCCGTTGGCGTTGAGTTGATTTCAACTCATGGTGACCCCATTGGTTAACAGAGTAGAACAGTTCTATAGGGTTTTTTGGGCTGTAATCTTTTATGGAAGCTGTTCACCAGGCCTTTCTTCTGCAGTACCATTGAGCGGGTTCAGACTGCCAACCTTTAGGTATACTGTTTGTGCCACCCAAGGACCTTTTAGATATATAAGAACTTCTTTATAATTTGAAGGGTATAAAAGGTGAACTTGTGAAATAACGGTCTTCCTCTTCATCCCTAAAATTTTCAAGCAGAGGCTACCAGTCAGGAATTTTATAGATGGTATGTCTTTATTAGATGAATGCTTGGGTTGGATGAACTTAAACAAATGAAAAATCCCTTTTGGATTCTAATTTCTGTGGTTCAAATAGAATCAGTGCAGCATAATGAAAGAGTGTTGTATTTTGTGTCAGAAGAGCTGTTGTCAGTTTCTAGCTCAGTCATTAATTAGAGAGCGTGGCCTTGCGCAAGTAATATAGGCTCAATAACCTCATTTCTTTCATCTGTAAAACAGCAACAATAATCGCTACCCACAGGGAGAAGAGGGTAAAATCAGCGAGCATGTGAAGCACCTAGGACATAGGAGGTACTCAATAGATCTTCCCATTAATCCTATAGATATGAATGCTGGGACACTTACTGCCCAAGCCGCAGTATAAACTGGGGGAAGAGAGAGTGAGAGCAATGTGGGTGTCATGGTTTGAATTATGTCCCCCAAAAAATGTGTGTATCAATTTGGCTAGGCCATGATTCCTGGTACAGTGTGATTTTCCTGTATGTTGTAAACGTGCCTCTATGATGTTAATGAGAGAAGATGCGTGGCAGTTGTGTTAGTAAGGCAGGACCAGATCTACAAGACTGGATTGTTGCCTGAGGCAATCTCTTGAGATATAAAAGACACAAGTGAGCAGTGAGACAGGGGGACCTCATACCATTAAGAAAGCAGTGCCGGGAGCAGAGCGTGTCCTTTGGACTGGGGTCCCTGCTCCGAGAAGCTCCTAGTCCAGGGGAACACTAAAGAGAAGAAGGCCGACAGAGAGAAAAAGCCTTCCCCTGGAGCTGACGCCCTGAATTTGGACTTTTGGCCTACTTTGTGAGAAAATAAACTTCTCTTCGTTAAAACCATCCACTTGTGGTATTTCTGTTATGGCAGCACTAGATGACTAAGACAGTGGGAATCATAGATTTCCGTGCAAAATTGGCAGTAAACACCACCTTACACTACCATGTGGCTTCTGTTTCTAATCTTACCTATGCCAGGATAAAATTGTCAAAATCATGACATGGAGATTCTGTGTGTCAGTTACTGAACTAGTCAACAGTAGAAATGTATCAGGCATGCAGTTCAGAAAGATTTGTTGAGTGCCTACCAGGAACCAGACACTGTATCCCACCCCTAATAAATCTAGGAAAAACAGCTATAGCCCAGAGGTAGCACATAGAATAATGAATGAATCAAGATTTTAAAGTGTACCTCAAAAGTATGTCTTTTTTAAAATTGAAAATTAATTTTACTTTTGCTTTCAACGTCATTGTGGTAAAGACCATTGCAGCAAGAGAACATCATGCCTAATTACTTTAAAACTGTCTTTTCATAGGAAGTATATTAATATGTATTATACCACTACTGCTCTCAAAAGGAGCCCTGGTGGTTTAGTGGTGAAAGCACTCGGCTGCTAACTGAAAGGTGAGTGATTCGAATCCACCAGCCCCTCCACGGGAGAAAGATGTGGCAATCTGCTTGCATAAAGATTATAACCTTGGAAACCCTATGAGGCAGTTCTACCCCATCCTGTAGGGTCACTATAAGTCAGAATTGACTTGACAGCAATGGGTAAGGTATATAGATATGTTGTTGTTGTTAGCTGCTGTCGAGTTGACACAGAACGAAACAATGCCTGGTCCTGCGCCATCCTCACAATCATTGCTATGTTTGAGCCCATTATTGCAGCCACTGTGTCAGTCCATCTCACTGAGAGCCTTCCTCTTTTTTACTGACCCTCTACCAAGCATGATATCCTTCTCCAAGGACTGGTCCTTCCTGATAGCATGTCCAAAGTATGTGAGACAAAGTCTTGCCATTCCTGCTTCTAAACAGCATTCTGGCTGTACTTCTTTCAAGACAGATTTGCTTATTCTTCTAGCAGTCCACAGTGTATTCAATATTCTTCACCAACACCATAACTCAAAGGCATCAATTCTTCTTCAGTCTTCCTTATACATTGTCAAGCTTTCCCATGCATATGAGGCAATTGAAAACACCATGGCTTGGGTCAGGCGCATCTTTGTCCTCAAAGTGACATCTTTGCTTTTTAACATTTTGAAGAGTTTTTTTTGCAGAAGATTTGCCCAATGTAATTAAGTCATTTTGATTTCTCGACTGCTGCTTCCATGGGTGTTGATTATGGATCCAAGTAAAAAAAATTCTTGACAACTTCAATCTTTTCTCCATTTATCATGATGTTGCTTACTCATCCAGTCGTGAGGATTTTTGTTTTCTTTATGTTGAGGTGTCGTCCATACTGAAGGCTGTGGTCTTTGATCTTCATCAGTAAGTGC
>NW_004443952.1:17511327-17527815 GCF_000243295.1 Trichechus manatus latirostris
AGTCTTCCTCCAATCCTGTTGCCACATTTTTCTTCATATAGTCCAGCTTCTCAGATTATTTGCTCAGCATACAGATTGAATGAGTATGTGAAAGGCTACAACCCTAACACACACCTTTCCTAATTTTAAACCATGCAGTATCCCCTTGTTCTGTTTGAACGACTGCCTCTTGGTCTGTATACAAGTTCTTCATGAGCACAATTAAGTCTTCTGAAATTCCTGTTCTTTGCAGCGTTATCCATAATTTGTCATGATCCACACAGTCGAATGCCTTTGCATAGTCAATAAAACACAGGTAAACATCTTTCTGGTATTCTGTTTTTAGCCAAGATCCATCTGACATCAGCAGTGTTATTCCTCATTCCCTGTTCTCTTCTTATGTACTGTTCTCAAAGTGAAACTAAAATTTTATCTGGTTTTCCTCTTTTTACAAAATTGAATTTTTCCAGATCCTTTTTTTCTCATTGACACAAATGCTTGAAGCAGAATTTTAGCATAACAAGTTTGCAAGCCTTCAGCAAATTTATTAGGAAATATTCTAAAAACATCTCTTTCCAGACTTTGTTTTTGTTTTAACATGGGCAAAACACACCGTATTGTTGATAAAAAGTATTTTTATATATTTTTAAATTAAAGACTTTATCAGTTGGGGTCCAGTCTGGAACCAGAAACCATAGATTAATTTGAATGGGGAATCTTGTATAAAGAATTATTAACCAATTAACAGGGAATTAACTACTAGATGGTAAAGATAATTATGAAAATACAGGAATAGCAGATACTGGGAGCAGGTATTACTTTTAGGGCTAATGCAGAATATACAAGAAGGAACAAATTGACAAGAGGTCAACCCCCTCTCCATGCTGCCCCCAAGACTGAGATCCAGATCTAATTGGATAAGGTATAGTTGTAGCCTACTGAATGAACAGTTGAGAGGCATGTTGAGGTGAGTGCCACAGAGTGAGACTGGCAAGTGAGAAACTGTCCACTGGAGTGCTGACAAAACTTGCCAGGAAGATGCCCTCTCAGGGTGCTGTTAAAACTGTCTGGCAAGTTTCCCATGAGGGCACTTGCAAAACTGGTTGGGGGCCATCTGAAGTGCTCTTGGACCTTGCTAGGAATCCACTCGTAGGGGTTTCACTGAACTCCCTGGGAAGCTGCCCGTAGTGCTGGCAGAACTTGCTGAGAAGCTGCCTGCTGGGATTGTAATGAACCCTCTAGGAAGCAAGATAGTGTGCTGACAGAACTCGGGTGCCACTGAAATTCACTGTTACGTGAGCATGACTGGGTGCCCTACACACTAGCCGATACTGCAGTACCAAAAAAAGAGCACATTGGAACCAAAAAGAGAAGCCCTTTCCTCGTCTAGTGTCACTTCAGTAACCTACCCCCTACTCACAAGTTTAACATCATGCCAGCTGGCAAAGGAAGAATATTTACAGCGTCCAGCTCCAGTATCAAAGCAGGGCAATAAAGAATAGATTTGGAGTTGAGAGGAAATACATTGATAACTGGCCTAAAGGACATTAATAGATGTTACCTGTGGAAATCTGTGTTGGTTGCAATGAATTGTGCAAATTAGCATAGGTCCACAGACCAAGAAGTAAACTAAAAGCTAATATGAGAATGTAGAATGCGGGTAATACTGTGTTCATTATCTCTTGCTGCAACAATTTTTTAGTGCTTAAAACGACACACATTAATTATCTCATAGTTTCTGTGGGTCAAAAATTTGGGCATGAATTATCTGGGTCCTCTGCTTCAGGGTCTCTTACAAGCCTGCAATCAAGGTCAAAGTCAAGGCTATGGTCTCATTTTAAGTCTCTATTGTGGAGGGATCCCTCTGCAAGCTCCAGAAGGTTGTTCTTGACATGATTTATTTTCTTAAGGGTTGTTGGACTAAGGGCCTCAGTTCCTCACTGGCTGTTGACTGGAGGATCTCTTAGTTCCTTGACACATGGGCCTCTTCACAGGGCAGGTCATGGTGGCTTGCTTCATTAGAGCAAGCACACAAGATGAGCCAGAGAGAGTAGAAGCAAGATGAAAGTCAGTCTTTAATAGCCTAATTTTGGAGTTGATATCCCATCCTTCTGCATTTTGTATTTGTTAGAAGCAAGTTACTAGGTCCAGCTCACAAACAGGGGAGGGGCTCATACAAGGGAATAAATACTAGGAAATGGGGATCATTGGGACCATTTCAAAACATACTTGAAAGTATTGAATGAAATAATAGAAATACTTAACATAGAGGATGATTTTTATAATTAGTGTTATTCTCAAAACATAATTTCTTCGATCTCTACCTTGAATCCTTAATAGAGAAAATTACCTGATTTTACCTTATCTTTTTATAATTGGAAGTTGGCTTTGCTCTGGCCAGTCTCACCCTGGGGATTAGAATCCTGTCAAATCCCTGAACACCAAGGGCTAAGGTTGATGTCACTATTCCCAGTGTCAGAAATTCCAGTAACAAACTAGAGTGCTGTTTAGTTAGATTTCCATTACTCTGTCTTACTTATTGGTTTTGTTGCTGGCTCTGTACTAGGTGCAACCATTTGCTGAGCTGCTGGAGACCACACTTTGTCTGTTAAGCCAAATTTCTTGGCTCAGCCTTTGTGAAAGTACCATATTTGATGCAGGACTTACTGCTCTCTAATTGAAATGTGTAATATCATGGATTGAATTGTGTCCCCACAAAGTATATGTATCAATTGGCTAGGTCATGATTCCCAGTATTGTGTGATTGTTCACCATTTTGTCATCTGATATGATTTTCCTATGTGTTGTAAATCCTACCTCTATGATGTTAATGAGGCGGGATTAGTGGCAGTCATGTTAGTGAGGCAGGAGTCAGTCTACAAGATTGGACTGTGTCTTGAGCCAACCTCTTTTGAGATATAAAAAAGAGAAGTGAGCAGAGAGTTGGGGGGACCCCATACCACCAAGAAAGCAGCGCTAGGAGCAGAGCACATCCTTTGGAATTGGGGTTCCTGCTCTGAGAATCTGCTAGACCAGGGGAAGATTGATGACAAGGACCTTCCCCCAGAACTGACAGAGACAGCTTTCCCCTGGAACTGGCACCCTGAATTTGGACTTGTAGCTTCCTAGACTATGAGAGAATAAATTTCTCTTTGTTGAAGCCATTCACTTGTGGTTCTTCTGTTATGGTGGCATTAGACAACTAAGACGTGTATTGGGGGTTAGAGAGGCTTATGCCATGTCCTGTCCTTATTCTATGCTTGACCAGTAACCCTGGAGTTAGACGATCATGACTTGTAGAAAAGTGGAGGGTCAAAGTATTTTCAGTATTTTGACATTGAAACAAATACCTAAAATTTAGTATTTTATATATATATATATAATTTAGCTATGGATACAGGAGTAAGCATAGCATTAAAAAAAAGTGGTTCTGAAACAAATTTATCTATGAGTCTTAATTGGAAAAGTTGAGATGGAAGCTAAGAATGTTGTGAAGGGGTCTTTGAAGTTGGAAAGAGATTATTTAGCCCAGGAAAATATTCATAATGATTAACAGTTTTCTTGTAAAGACTGCATTCAGCCTTCTGTGCTACTGGAACTTTGTCATTTTTAAGGTCAATTCCATTAACCCTGCTCTCTTTTGGCCATGCTATGCAATTGCTCTCCATAGGGGGACAGGAGTTTGTAAAGTGCTTGTTCAGTAGTTTCTGAAGAGTCAATTGCATATTTGGACTTTTACATGAATATAGAGTTCCTTATCCCCACTAGCTGTTGTTAGAACATAAAGCTCTATGAGTTTAAGCCCTGCGCAAATTATAGAGCCTCCTTTTGTTCTTTTGAATTACTGTAATAATGCCCTTCAGTCCCAGATCAAGTATCAAATTATTGTTTCATAAGAACTGAAAGCAAATTCCTGATACTTTAAGTTATGAATGACGAGAGTTCAAAAACTTTGGCAAGTCTTTAAAACTGTTCCAATCCTGCTACTCACTGGCTTGGTTTTCACTCTCTGCTTTTACTATTACAAGGGTTATAAAAGTGTTACTTTCAATATTGAGGTGTTCATATGACCAATCAGTGAAAACCTGAACCCTACTAGAACTTTTTGCACCTTTGAATAATCCAAACCAAATTACTCCAGTAGACAAGGCAATAGCTACCAAATAACCAATAAAACGAGAAGGAATGATTCATTTCTGTCCTGAAAGATCGATCATCATCCATCATTTTCCTCACATGTGTATTATTGCATTTCCCCAGCTATGGTAAGCAGACTTCTAAGATTACGCTAACATTCCTGACACCTCTGGTGTCCACATCCTATATAATCCCTCTTCCTGAGTATGGGCAGGGCCTATGAATATGATTGTTGTCACTTCCATGATTAGGTTTTGTTACATGGCAAAGGTGAAGGATCCCTAATGTGATGCCCAGATGTGACTAAGGTTCCTAATCAGTTGGTTTTAAGTTAATCAAAAGGGAGTTTAGAATGGGTGGGCCAGACCTTATAAGATGAGCCCTTTAAAAGAGGGTCTAGAGATAGACACTTGAAACAGAAGATTGTCTCTTTCTCTGATACTGGCTTTGAAGAAGCAATCTGCTATGAATCCTGCAGTCATTAGGAAAGGAATTCAGCCAACAACCACATGAACTTGGAAGAGGAACACTGCCCTGTTGCTATGATAGTGGAAGCTATGCCACTGTCTCATTTTTTTTTTTTTCATTTATTGTTTTGTTTCTTCTATATTTTCAGGGTTAATTCATTTTAAAAACATTTTCTCAAACATTAATAAAAATGTTTCCTATCATAACTGATTCAACAAATATTTACATATTTATTTCAGTTAGATTTTGATACTTTTAAAATTTATTTTCTTTCAAATTGTTTGTTTGTGGTTTTACTTTCCCTTCTCCCCAGTTGGAACATGAGTTTAATTTTAAAGGGGGTAATTTTCATATTAATATTTATGCCCTTTTTCCTTAACCTATAGAGACAATTTTGATTTACTTACACTTAAGTGATTTTTCTTATTATGCCTCCACCATGGATAGTAAAAATTCTTAGAAAAAGTTTTCATTCTTGGTAAATATTATTCAAGATCAATGATTTTCTGTTCACTTCTTAAAGATTTTGAAGACTTCATAAACCTCTTTGATAATCTCTAAATTAATACATGACTTTTAAAATCACTATTTCATGTACCATCTTATGCCTTCAGATGTATTGCCCAAAATAGCAATTGATATTTATTTATTGCCTAAATATTAAGTGAAAAAGAGAAAATCTACCAGACTGGGCCTCTTTGTATAAAAGTCAGTCTATATTATTCTTCTTTTTTTCATGTTTTAGTTTTGTATATGACTTTACTGTTTTCAAAGCTCTTTAATCTATTCATAATCACTGAAACTATGCCAAGAAGGGCTTGTCTTTTGTTCAGTTGAGTAACTAAGGTTCGGTAAGATGAGGGAATTTTCTCTAGGTATCCTGGCAATTATCACTTCAGTGCTCTAAACCTGTTAAGGTAGCCCTTCCAGCAGCCTGGCTCATGGCACTCCTTTATATAATTTCAGGAGCTAGTTCTCTGAGCAATTTTCAGTAATAGCAATGAAAAGCTATTTCTCAGAAACTAACACTTTGCAAATTCATAGCTTGGCTTTTTTTTTGTTTTGTTTTGGTTAACCAGACCGCTGTACTTAAATCCTCTCCTGGGCTCACAGCTGGTGCTGCAAACATTGCTAATTGGACAGACTGAAGTGTGAAACTAAATATATATGTTGTCATTTTACTCAACAGTTTCTGTAAAACGTACTGCAGGTAACCCAGCAGGCGTTAGCAAAGCTTTCGGGAAAGTACACATGAGCATATTAAGCCTCATGATGGATATGTTTCCCTGCTAGAGCAAAACAAGCATCTGACTTTCATAGCCATTAATGAAGCAGCATAGATTTGTCATGCTGAAAACAAATGGAACTTTTCCCTTATGCAGTTTTGAAAATGTTGACTGATTTGGGGATAACAGCCTTCCTAAATCCTTCCCACATTTCTTCTCCTTTAACACTGTGTTCCCTTCATCTTATGCTAAGAGGAATACCAATTATCTCCCATCAAACAATTCCAAAATATAATTTTAAAAAGCTTTTCGTTATTGTCCATCCCATAGGAAGAACTTGTTAAGTGTATAGTCAATGGCCAAATAAATAGGTAATCATAGTTTTACTCATACTCATTTTTTTCCTTTTTCTTTTGCATCCTAGAGTTTCAATGAGGTAGAGGCATTGGAAATGAGGCATTTAGATAATAAAAGAGAAAGCTCATCAGGGTTCCCTTGGGACCCAGTGTGGTATTAACTTATGTGATAAGACATTTCTGCCCTACACTATCATAACCATTTTCAACTTCCCAGTTGGAGACATCATTGATTAACTTTTAACTTAAGAGAGGCCTAAGTTAATGACAGTGTCACATTTGTCCATGTGACAGTCTCGGTTCTTTTTCCATTCCTTTCTGCTCTGCTCTGTGTCCTGAGAGAACTAATTCTATAAGAGGCTGTGACCAGCCTTCACTGTGGCTTCTGTTTGTTTTTGGCCAGTGACATGCATTGGCAGAAAATTAGGAGATGGGAAAATAAGTCATGTATTTATTTCCCTCTGAGCCAGAGATCCGTTTTGTCAGTAGCTGTATCCATCTACCTACAGACCCAGTCCTCTGTGACAACAGCTACTCTCATCGGACTCTGGGTAACTGTTTTCTTTCCCTTGCCCATTCAGGCTTAGTGGTAGTGATAGTCCCTGAGCACTTCACCATTTCTTATTGGTTCCCTTAGTCCTCTCCACAAATCTATAAATTTTCTTGATTATATTCTCTTTACTTAAACTTTGGAATGTGATATCTGTTTTCTGAAAGAACCCTGGCAGATAAAATAATTGATAGCAATGGTATCTCTATATACTCAATATACTTGATAGGCTCCATAGGCTTAATATACTCAATATGTTTGCTGACTAAATGCCCAGTGTTAGGCTACAATTGTGTATTAGAAGTAATTCCTTTCGTTTTACTATTGATGTTTTCATGGGAGTCAGTTTTTATATTTTTTCTTTTTTTGCTCACGTCAACTCCTGTGGAATGAGGTCGAGCGTAGAAAGACTGAGGACAACCCATAAAAAGAAATAGAGCACAGAGAGCAAGAGAATTAGAAAGGCCTGGCAACAGTTTTTAGGCCCTGGATTCAGGCAAAACCTGGTTGGTTTGGTTTGCTTTATTTTCCTCATTTGGTCTGTGTGCTTCTGTCACTTGCAACAAAAGGAACGTCAACTAGTATAACAAAGATCTGGAAAAATAATGAACATTATCCTGGGAATTTGAATCTCCAGCCTAATAATGAGCTAACTAAATAGGCCTCCTTTTGCTGGTAGACTGGCTTTGAACTTATGCACTGGTTTCACTTCTTAGGCATTTGCTAGTTTGCAACGCAAGTACCTAAAACAAATTCTTGGTAATTTTAGTCAAATACCTATCTTATGGATAAGATGTTGTAAAGTCTCTCTTGAGACTTAGCACAAAACTCTAACATTCCTAGAGTTAACTATCTGGGTTTTTTTTTTTTTTTCCCCTGTTTGTAAACACTTCTTGCTGGATGAAGTTCTGCCCCTGACCATTCCAACCTGTGCTTGAGGGCTCACTAGCCAATTTCAGGCCTTACAGTTAGTATCTGACTCCGTCTTCCTGTATCTCTGAATATCATCTCCTAAATTTCTTGTTACCTTGGCCCTCCTCTTCTACTTGTCACAACACACTCAATTTTTATGTCAATACTTTTTGGATATGGGCCCATCTTTCTAGACTAAGTTAAGTAAACTGACTTTATATCTTCTATGCATGCCCTGCTTGACTGCACAGGTATTATTGTTCTCTGTCCTTGCCCCCCTTACTTCTGCCTCTTTCTCTGCCACTGACCCTTTCAAGTCGTCTGTATCGTTAATTACAACATATAGTGCTCCTTTCCTCCATGTAATTCTTCCTGATGTTCTGATAGTGCACCTCTCAAAGAAAAAAGCACTGTAGTTAGTCTTCAATTCTCTGTGCTAATGGAAGCGAGCTATGGCATGACATCTGAGACTAAACAGAATGTATCAGGCTTTTTTCTGCCTCATCATTCATGGACTTGATGATGTATGTGTATATGTGGGAAAAATCACATTTCTTCAGAAAGATATTGAGGAGAATCAGATTTGATATCAAGTCAAATATTCAGTTTACAAATTTATTCTGTGGGATACAAAGGGAAGATTTGGCCAGGACATGATGTAGTAATCAGAAAATTGGAAATTATTTGTGAGATAGGTCACGCTAAAAGAAAGTGATTATTAAGAAATAGTTAAATGACTTATAAACCCCTCATCTATCTCTACTTTCTAAATTTTGGATTGTGGGAGATTAACAGAACGTTTTAGAAAGGATTTTCCTGTAGAGAGTTGTGCTGCCAGTCTGTCTTTAAGCCAAGACTGAGGGGTGGGGTATGCCCAGCTCTTACCCCAAGCCTTGTGATAGGTGTTTGATAGATGTACTCAAAGGGTATAACATGTATCTTCTGTAGTTAGGCGTCAGTAGACTGGTAAACAATGCCCATCAGGATATCTAGGTAATAAGCAATAGGTTAACTCTCTGTAGCCTGATAAGCAGAAGTAGAGGTAGCTGTGTTGGGATCAACCTTTACTCCCTGTGGGGCCTTTATTCCCTATGGATCAAATATGACCGAACAGGAGAGAGAACCAGACTGGAACCACTTAAAATCCTGCCTGCAATGACCCGTGGGAGGGGTAGATACCCACATAGCAAACTGGTGCACTTAAAAGAAACAATTACAACAGCAACAACAACAAAAACAAGGGCTGAGTGAGTTGGTCAGAAAAAGGAAATGCTTAGGTCGTGGGAAGTACAGTCAAATCCCAGTGGGGGCATTTGAGAATCTGTGCAAGCATCTAAGAGAGAAGCTTTAAACATCTGCCCTGCCTAGAGGGTACACAACGGGTTCAAACTGGTTTGTTCCAGTTCAAACCCCTGCTGAGAATTTACATTTCTACCCTAAATATACTGAATCAGAATCTATAGTTTTAATGAGATCTTCAGGTGATTATTATGTATAATAAATTTTGAGAACGACTGCTCTACTTGGGGTTCTCAGAACTGGTCTCTAACCAGTGGTATTAGCATCACCTGGGAACTTGTTAGAAATGCAAATTCTCAGCAGAGGTTTGAACGGGAAGGAACTGTTTGAATCCCTGGTATATAACCAACTTCAATGAACAAAGAACGAACTTCAAAATGCCCTGATCTATTCTTCTTCCCTCATTTGACCCTAGAGGGCTCAGAAATTTGAGTTAGCAAGAAGAGAAGAAGGAATGGAAGAATTAGAAGGGTAAGAAGAACCATCTTCACTTTCCCAGCTTCTCACTTATTAAAGGGCCCATATGATGGAAAGGAACATTGGTGGCTCAGTGGTTAAGTGCTTGGCTGCTAACTGAAAGGTTGGCAGTTCTAACCCACCTAGAGGCTCCTTGGGAGCAATCTGCTCCCATAAAGATTACAGGCCAGGAAACCCTATGAGGCAGTTATATCCTGTCACATTGGGTCACTATGAGTCAGAAATGACTTAAGGGCACCTAACAACAACATAGATGAAGATTTAACTTTATATCAGTTTGATTAATATATGGGCCTGAACATTTTTATAAACCTTTTTATTAGAGTATAATGTACATACCGGAAAAATTCCCATACCGTAAGTGTACAGCTTGTTGAATTTTCACTGTCTGAACATACCTATGCAACCAGCACTTAGATCAAGAAACAGAACATTAGTAGTACTCAGAAATAAGTTTGAAGGGCAGAGAAAAACAAAATAACTTTTCTTTCTTATTATATCCCAAGTCATAATTGCTTAATGAAAAGGTTACACCTAGAATTAATACTGCTATGAGTCGGAAGTGTCTCAATGGCAACTGGTTTGGTTTCTCTTAGTCTGGTTCTTCATAATGCATGTGTGTTCCATCATAAAAGACTAGCATTTAACTTGCGGGTTTTATTTTATGCCCTAGATCTCTTCTGACAATGTATCTCACATACTCAAATTCATAATGTTATGGAATTCAAATATCCCTTCTCATAGATTTTACTAAATGAATACCTTCCTTTTTTAAATAACTACCATTTTACTGTCAACCATACAGAAAAAGTGTCAGTTCAGTGAAGCAACTACAGTGAATTCAATGCAGCAATTCAGTATGATTTTTAATGAATTGGCTTAATTGCTGGAATGTCTTGCTGTCATGTAGAAACAGCCTCTAAATTTATGGATCAAGCTTTCTTTTCCCTATCCTGTAAAAAACAAAAACAAAAAACTTGCTGCTGTCGATTGCAACTCATAGCAACACTGCAGGCCAGAGTAGAACTACCCCCATAAGGTTTCCAAGGAGCGGCTGGTGGATTCTTACTGCTGAGCATTTGGTTAGCAGCCGAGTTCTTAACCACTGTGCCACCAAGTAGGATTTAATATTTTGTTCCTATGTTTCTTGTTACAATGGGTGTAATGTGATAATTAAAGTAATTAAAGATAAATCACTTCTTCAAAGGATAGAACAGTTTATAATCCAGCATAAATGAATAGTAGGTGTCTATTACTTATTAAAGAGTTCTCATAATTAATTTTTTAAATCCAGGTATGGCTTTAAATCCTTAAAAACAAGTTGAATTTCATGTCTACAAATATCTCATGCTGACTTAGGAAACATTTCCTAATTTATTCCTGCAGATCTTAAAAAAAACCAATGAAGTGCTGGATTATGATTTTTCATTAAATTTAAGCCTTACAAATAGGTGGCAAAAAAAAAGAAAAATAATCTGTAAATTGCCTGTTAGTTAGTATAGCTCCAGGCATATTGGGACATTTATTAAATATTGTTTGGTGATTTCAAGCTGGAAATAAGGAGAAAATGAATAATATATAACTCAGTAAATTGTAGCTTCAATGTTTTTATATAAAATAAATAAAATGAGTAATAAAAATAGTTACCATTTGTATATTATTACATAATTTATGGGACACTTTGATATTTTCCAGTCCATTTGCTATTATTACACCATTTTACAGATGAAGAAACCAGCTCATCAGTAGATTATTTCAAAATCTATACTCTGTTCACATTATAATAAATGGCAAAGTTTTATTTTAATTAGACAGATACAGTATTGTTTCCATAGCAGCAGAACAAAGTGACAGATATTTCAACTACAAAGTCTGCAGGGTCAGAGAAAAAGGAAAACAATTCTTAGCTTAAAGCATTGAATTAGCCCATTTCCACATAAAATAGTTCTGCTGCTTACTAAAATGTGAGTTGAGAGTCAGATGCTAGCATTAAATAATTTCTAGTTTATTTACTAATTCCATAAAAAGAAAATGGAGGAAATTTAGGAAATATTCCCATCTAAAATTGGTTGGGGACACATTACTCTGAAATTATTATTATTATTTTTTTGTACCCAACAGACATAGTCTGGATCTTTACAGGGATTAACCTGAAAGTATGGTTTTGCACAATTATACCCTTAATTTACAGTCACTTGGTTTAATCCAGCCTGTAAAAACTACCTTCCTTCCACTGATTCTGATTTATATCTGGTCCTTAAAGAGAATAAATTCCTGGTGGCACAGTGGTTAAGAGCTTGGCTGCTAACCAAAAGGTTGGCGCTTCAAATCCACCAGCTGCTTCTTGGAAATCCTATGGGGGCAGTTCTACTCTGTCCTATAAGGTCTCTGTGAGTCGAGAGTCGACTCGACTGCAACAGGTTTTTTGTTATGAAGAAAATAGAACATTATGTCCTAGAACTACAGTTTTTTCAAATAAGTTATAGGATGACAAAGAACCCCAAATTCCTGTGGATTTTTTTTTATATTGGATAGCACATCTCTTAAGGATAGTAGATATTTTGCTAAATTGTGTGCTGTATATGTAAAATGTCAAGGAGGAAAAACAGTACGGTTATTGAGAAATAAAACAGTTTAGCAAAGTGCCATTCATAAAATATACAAATACTTCTATGTATAAATGATGGGGAATTTTGAAGTATAACTGAAAAGCAATCCCCTTCATAAACTTTCAAAAACCACATAAATCATAAAGTACTAAAGCATAAATTTAATAAATAAAATTTGAGGTTTCAGTAAATATACTTATTAAATTATAAGCAGAAATATAAAATTTAAATAATTTATAGAACACCTATTTCTGAAGGGGGAGACAGATATATTTTTCTTTCTTACATTAATGTATAGGTTTGATTCAACTGAAAACAAACACTGGTGATTCTAAAGTCAATCACACAGGAAAAATGGAGAAGATTAACCAAGCATATTTTTAAAAGTAGGCAGATAAATTATGCAGACATAAATTATTAAAGTTATTTTAAGGTTTAGTAACAGAGTAGATAACTCAAAACCAGACCTTGGCCTTCCATCTGATTTTTGTGTATAGTAAAGGAGGCATTTCAAGAGTGAGGGAAAGAAGACTAATTCCATACCTGGAGTGGGGTCAACTGAGGGCTTTGAACTGGTTTGGAATGGTTCAGTGATTGCCAGTGTAAATAAGAGCAGCTTATGCATTGCATAGCAACCAAATCTGTGCCTAGTAGGAAACAAAAAAAAAGGAGCGCTCATGGTGCAGCGTCTAAGCACTTGACTGGTAACTGAAAGGTTGGTGGTTCGAACTTGGTAGCAGCTCTGCAGGAGAAAGGTGCGGTGGTCTGCTGCAGTAAAGATCACAGCCTTGGAAGCCCAGTGGGGCAGTTCTACCCTGTCCTGTAAGGTCGCTATGAGTGGGAATTGACTCAAGAGCAATGGTTTTTTGGTTTTGGAAACAAACAGCAGGTACGCTGCTCAAAGATGATGCCTGACTGTACCACTTTAAATGTGTGTCACTCTCCACAGTCCTGACAATAATCCAGTCTCCTGTATGGATCCCGAAAGTTTCAGGACTGTGGAGAATGATACATATTCTTTGAGTGGGGCACCACTATTTGTTTCCTGGTCAGGTCAAAATCTGATGGGCAACAGATTTCATTGCTATGCAACTCGTCCTCTGCCCTTGTTTACGTTGGCAATTACTGAACGATTTTTGAACCAGTTCGAAGTCCTGGGACAAATATTTGAAGGAAAAAATCTAATTAGAGTATAATTTCAATAATTTCAAATAAATTAATGCATTTTAGAAGGAGCTATAACATTTCTTTTTAAAATATGGCTAAATATGTAACTGACGTTTCCACAGATAGATTAAGTATAAGACCAATGAAAAAGATTGAAATCTTTGTTTATATAAAGTTTAGAATACTCCATTATCAACAAGCACCACATGCTTGAAAGATAGTGTTCAGAATGTGCTTATAGAACCTTTGTTTTTCTCTTGATTTCTAGTAAGTTGACTAGACTAAGGATAGTCCATCAACAGAACTTGAAGCAATGTTTTGTGTTTTCCTTTGGTTCCTGAGGAAACTCACCCTGGTGATCATGCTTTTGTCAAACAAAAACAAAAACAAAAACAAATTCAGATTCTGACAGGGAGAAGCTTTAAAAAGAAAATGGGGAAAAGAAACTGGACTGTTAAAATAATGGGGGAGAGAGAATACTACGATAAGAAGATTACAAGCATCTCAAAGAGTTAGGGCAAAAGTAATTTAATAGAGACTGAAAATAAACAAGGCTAGAAAAACCCATGTGCGGGGAAATGGAAGAAAGAATGATATAATTGGATGGTAAATCAGAATGTTTTATGCTGAGGCCAGCCTATTCTCCAAGAGGAGCCCTTAAAAAGGGGTAGTAGATTGGCTTAAGCCAAGGGTGGGCCAACGTTTAGAGACTTGTGGGAAGGTGAGAAGCTTACCCAAAGTTTAGTTAAGAAGCATTTTGTTTCTGATTGATCAATGGTGATAAGCAATTCAGTACTCATTTATGAGGCAGGGGGTGAGAATTTGAACGGTCTGTATCTGGTCTTGTCATAGGTAAACAAGGGGCCTCCATGAGTCTTAATGTCATATGGGAAAGGTGGTTATTTGCAGTAAGTTGTTTTCCTGAACCCAAAGGGTGGGGAGATTTCCTTAACTATCGCTGTTTTCCAGTGTCACAGGATTCACACAGAATTTAACATTATCACTGTATAACTGGAGTTGTACACAGCAGAATGAACAGACATTAAAAACAAATCAATACAGCAATAAACAACTCACCAACTGAGAGAAAGGAGACCATGCTTATCAACCAGGACAGGTGTCTCCCATTGGAACAGACTGACTGGAACAAATAAGAGAGGCCACAATTAAACAGCCAAACAATATATCTAATGAATAATCTCTATGGAGCCCAGGAAGATATGGAAAAGATAGGGTAATATTATCTTCCATATCCATTCATTGTTTTTTTTCCCACTCCTTGATTACTTGTTCCACTTTTTTAAAGAACAACTTTCAGGGGTTAAAACTGTTATCTTAGATATTTAAAAGTTTAAAGACCTTTCTTTTCCTCAGAACACGATGAACACAAAAGCAAGGTATAGACTTACTGGTAGTACCAAGATCACCTGGAACTTTTTGGAAATGAAAATTCTCGGCCCAACCACAGACCTGAATTAGAAACTCTAGGAATGGGGCTCAGCAATCTGTGCTTTAAACCAGCTCCCCCGGTGATTTGGATGGACACTCAAGTTGGAGAACTGTTGCATTCACATCATTTCCTGGGTACTACAATGATTGGAAAATAATTCAACAGATGTAAAGAATAATACTAATGTTGAATATTAAAAACCCTGTTGCCATCAAATCGATTCCAACTCATAGTGACCCTATAGGGTAGAGTAGACCTGCCCCATAGGGTTCCCAGGGAGCAGCTGGTGGATTTGAAGTGCCTACCTTTTGGTTAGCAGCTGAGCTCTTAACCATGGGAGCTAATATTACTCTATCTTTTCCATATCTTCTTGGGCTCTTTAGAGATTCTTCATTAGAGATTGTTTTGCTGTTTATTTGTTTTATGGCCTCTCATTTTTTCCATTCAATCTGTTCCAATGGGAGACATCTGTTCTGGTTGATAAACATGGTCTCCTTTCTCCCAGTTGGTTAGTTGTTTGTTGTATTTGTTTCTAAAGTTTTCTGTTCATTTTACCATTATTCTTTACATATTACACTCAGAGTTTTCTTTAGAGTTCTCCAGAATCTGTGAATTTTAAGCAAAAAGGGTTAAGCAAACAAAGAAAACAGATTTGCACATTTTAAATGATCCTGAAAACATGTGCTGAGTTCTTTTCCAATCAATGTAGTACCCAGGAAATGACGTAGTACCATGGTTTTCAAACTTGAGTGTGCATCCAAATCACCTGGAGAGCTGGCTTAAAGCACAGGTTGCTGAGCCTCATCCCTAGAGTTTCTGGTTCAGGAGGTCTGGGATTGGGCAAATGATTTGTATTTCCAAAAAAATTCTCAGACAATCTGAATGCTTCCAGTCCAGAGGCCACACTTTGTGAACCACAAAGGAGAAGCGACTTTGGAGGTAGACATGGTGGGTTAAAAACCTAATTCCGTCACTTATTGGTTGGGTGAAATAGTCTATTTGATACCAAATCTATTTGAACCTCAGTTTCTTATTTGTGAAAAGGGGATAATAAACTGTAACAGAGGGCTGTTACGAGTTTTAAGTATTAGCATATGTAAAAACACTTTAACACAGTGTCTGAAAACTGACAGATTACCCTAAATATTATTTCCCCTTTTTCTCTGTACTTAAAGAAATTCCAATGTTTTGTATTGCATCTCTTTATTTTAGTGTTAACTTTCTTTTTTCTTTTCATCTCTCAGATTTTAAAATTTTAATTTAAGTTAAAAAACATAATGAGATAAGTGAAGTGTCTAGAGTTGAAACTCAATCTCAGTTGTAACTCCTATGGGGGTAAACGTTATTTTGTGGTGCTTTTTGTTTGTTTGTTTATTGTTGTAGTTTAAATGAAGTTTACGTTTCAAGTTAGTCTCCCATAAAAAATTTATACATACATTGTTATGTGACCCTAATTGCTCTCCCCATACTGTGACAGCACACTCCTCCTTTCCACCCCTGATTCCCCATGTCCATTCAACCACCTCCTAGCCCTCTCTGCATTCCCATCTCACCTCCGGACAGAAGCTGCCCATTTAGTCTCTTGTATCTACTTGAGCTAAGAAGCACACTCTTCACGAGTATCATTTTGCGTCCTACAGTCCAGTCCAATCTTTGTCTGAAGAGTTGGCCTCAGAAATTGTTTTAGTTCTGGGCTGATAGAAAATCCGGGGGCCATGCTTTCCGGGGTTCCTTCAGTCTCAGACCATTAAGTCTGATCTTCTTACTAGAATTTGAGTTCTGCCCCCCACCTTTCACCTGTTCCATCAGGGACTCTCTGTTGTGTTCCCTGTCAGGGCGGTCATTGGTGGTAGCTGGG
>NW_004443952.1:17527915-17605324 GCF_000243295.1 Trichechus manatus latirostris
TTATCTTTTCAAAGAACCAGCTTTTGGTCTTACTAACTCTTTCAGTTGTTTTTCTATTCTCCATTTCATTTAATTCTGCTCTAATTCTTAGTATTTCCTTTCTTCTGGAGCCCGAGGGCTTCTTTTGCTGCTCTCTTTCTATTTGTTCCAGTTTTAGGGTTAATGTTTTGATTATGGCCCTTTCTTCTTTTTGGATGTGTGCATTTATTGCTATCAACTGACCTCTGAGCACTGTTTTTGCTGTGTCCCAAGGTTCTTGTAGGATGTGTTTTCATTCTTGTTTGATTCGATGAATTTCTTTATTCCATCCTTAATTTCTTCTATAACCCAGTAGTTTTTGAGCAACGTATTGTTCAGTTTCCATGTGTTTTTTTCCTTGTTTTTTTCTGTTATTGATTTCTACTTTTATGGCTTCTATGGTCAGAAAAGATGCTTTGTAATATTTCAGTGGTTTGGATTTTGTTAAGGCTTGCTTTATGGCCTAATATGTGGTCTATTCTGGAGAATGTTCCACGTGTATTAGAAAAGAGAAGTATACTTGGCTGCTGTTGGGTGTAGTGTTCGGTATATGTCCACTGAGATCAAGTTGGTTGATTGTAGCATTTAGATCTTCCGTGTCTTTGTTGAGCTTCTTTCTGGTTGTTCTGTCTTTCACCGAAAGTGGTGTGTTGAAGTCTCCTACTATTATTGTGGAGCTGTCTGTCTCTCTTTTCAGTGCTCTTAGAGTTTTATGTATTTTGGAGCACTGTCGTTGGGTGCGTAAATATTTATTATAGTTCAGTCCTCCGGGTGTATTGACCCTTTAATCATTATATAGTGTCCTTCCTTATCCTTTGTGGTGGATTTCACATTAAAGTCTATTTTGTCAGAGATTAATATTGCCACTCCTGCTCTTTTTTGAGTGTTGTTTGCTTGATATATTTTTTTGCATCCTTTGAGTTTTAGTTTGTGTCTTTAAGGTGTGTCTCTTGTAGGCAGTATATATACAGATCGTGTTTTTTAATCCAATCTGCCACTCTCTGTCTCTTTATTGGTGCATTTAGTCCATTTACATTCAGCGTAATTATTGATAGGTATGAGCTTAGTGCTGTCATTTTGATGTCTTTTTTTGTGTGTTGTCCACAGTTTCTTTGTTCCACTTAGTTTTCTGTGCTGAGTCATTTTTCTTTATGTGTTTTCATCTTTTTCGTTGTTGTTGATTTTGTATTTGCTGAGTCTTTATATTTTTCTAGATTTTTATTTTGCGTTGTAGGAATGTTAGTTTCCTTTGTGGTTACCTTAATATTTACCCTTACTTTTCTAAGTTTATACCAGTCTTTTATTTCTTTATATCGCCTTGACTTCCACTCCTTATGAGAAAACTATGTCTATGTTTTAAGTCCGTCTTTTTTGTTTTAATGTTGTCATCTTTTACATATGGATATCTGTTTCCCTATTTTCAGTGTTTCAGCTTTGATTTCCTTTTGTGACTTCCCTATCTGGGTTGATATCTGGTTGCTCTTTCCTCTGTTCTAGTCTTGGGTTGTTATCTGATGTTACTTATTTTCTAATTGGAAGACTCCCTTTAGTATTTTTTGTAATTTTGGTTTGGTTTTTGCAAATTCCCTTAACTTCTGTTTATCTGGAAATGGCCTAATTTCACCATCATATTTGGGAGACAGTTTTGCTGGATATAGAATTCTTGGCTGGCAATTTTTTTCCTTGAAGGCTTTATATATGTCATCCCATTGCCTTCTTGCCTGCATGGTTTCTGCTGAGTAGTCCAAGCTTATTCTTATTGACTCTTCTTTGTAGATGACTTTTCTTTTACCCCAGCCTCTCTTAAAATTCTCTCTTTACCTTTGGTTTTGGCAAGTTTGATTATGTCTTGGTGACTTTCTTTTGGGATCTGCCTTACGTGGGGTTCGATGAGCATCTTGGATAGATATCTTGTCATCTTTCATGATATCAGGGAAGTTTACTGCCAACAAATGTTCAACAATTTTTTTCTGTATTTTCTGTTATTCCCCCCTGTTCTGGTACTCCAATCACTCGTAGGTTATTCCTCTTGATAGAATCCTCCTTCATTCTTAGGATTTCTCATTTTTTAAAATCCTTTTATCTGATTTTTCCTCAAATAAGTTTGTGTGAAGTGCTTTATCTTCAGTCTCACTAATTCTGACTTCCATTGCCTCAGTTCTACTCCTATGGCTTTCTATTGAGTTATCTAATTGACATTTTATTGTTAATCCTCTGGATTTGTGATTGGTGTCTCTCTATGGATTCTTGCAGCCTGTTAAATATGTCATTATGTTCTTCTATAATCTTTTTAATTTACTCTATTGCATGTTCTACATTTTGCTTAATTTCCTTCCTAATTTCTTGAAGAGTTCTGTATATTAATCTTTTGTATTCTGCCTCTAGTAATTCCAAGAAATTTTCCTCCTCTGGAAAATTTCTTGATTCTTTGTTTTGGGAGCTTGCTGAAGGCATCATGGACTGCCTCTTTATGTGACTTGATATTGACTGTTGTCTCCGAGCTATCAATAAGTTGTTACATTTATTTATTTTATGTTTGCTTACTGTGGCCTAGCTTCTTGTTTTGTTTTGATATGCCCAGATATGCTGCCTGTGTGAACTACTTTAATTATTGACACCTTTGAAGCTCTAATGTCCTGTCACCAGGTGGTTAGTTCTGTTACTAGGTATGTGAGCTCAGGAGTCTGCCCACTCCTCCTGTATGGATTCAGCTCAGGTGCCCAGGTAGATTGCCACCAAATGTGTAGTGCAGGCCTTCACCTAGAGTCCTAGATAGGCGTGGATGATTGGTTTAGGTACAGCATCTGGCTGCAGCAGGGGGACACACTCTGAGGAAGGCCGGTGGCTGACAGCCGCTCCCGAGTGTCCAGGAGAAAGCCATGTCCCTGTTTCCTAGAGTGCATAGGTGGGTGGGTTTTGCAGCCAGACTATAAGCACCCAGTGCTGTTGGCTGTAAGGACTGGGGGTCACCTCTTATTCATGGGCCCCTCTCACAGGTGGCTAGGTGGCATGGGTGGAGCCACCAGTCCTCAGGCCCCTGATGTGGGTAGGTGAAGACTCTGCTTAATGGGCAGACCAGAGTCAAATATCACGAACCTGGCCCTTCATAGCTGAAACAGTTGAAGTTAGACTTCATGAATATACCCTGTTGTACTGTGGTAATGAGGGCCTACACTGTTGAAATGGGTGCACACAAGTCTGTGCCGGGGGAAAGGCACTCAGGGTTCATGGATCCCTTATGCCTGTGTTTGGGCAAAGGAGCTGTGCCTACCCTGAGTTCCTGCCTTAGGGGAGCTGGCAGTTTATTTTTTCCCCTCTGTTTGTTAATTTGTTCACTCTTCAAGGCTGGGAGAATGGCTCAGGGTGTGTGACAGATCCTACTTCCAGCCCAGAGGACTCGACAATTGCTGAAGCCGGTCCAGGACCCAGTGCAGAGCAGGGAGTAGGGAGGTAAATCGGAGAGAGGTTTTTCCCTGAGGAGGGTGTTTTTGATCCGCGCAGTTGGCCGGTCGCAAATACTTATCTTTCAGTGATTGAGGACTGCTTCTCACTGGTTCTGCATGGCTGAGTAGACTCTCAGTGGCTGGGTCTCTTCCTGTGTGAAATACGCCTCCCGAGCACAGGTGCTTGCCTGCCTCACTGCTCACCCCTGAGCTGATAAGGCCTGAAGGGCTTAGGCTCTCGCTAGGTCAGGTCTGGTACCTCCTCGATGCTTCCGAACCGTCTCTCCCTCGCCCTGCCACTCAGTCCAGTTCCTCACCTTTGCCTTTGATGTTCAGGGCTCCCAGACTGTCATATATAATAGAATAACTTGTTTTTTCGGGTCTTTATTTTAAGAGGGTCCACCAGAAGCGTCTGACTACTCTGCCGTCTTAGCCCTGCCCCCTAGTGTTACCTTTCTTTACCGTTCTATTTATTAGTGGTTTTCTTGTGATATAATTTAAACAGTAAACACTGTAAATACTGTAATTAAAGTGTTAGCAAACTCTTTTACAGGTACTTAGGAAACAAAATAACTAAATATTCTATGGTTGTTAATCAAGATTGTCAAAATTTGAGAAGGTAATTTTTCTCATAGTTGTTAAACCTGGAAAATGCACAAAATATATAAAATACTGCATCATTTGTGGACTTTTTTCCTTCATTTTCACCATCTGTGAGACTTATAAACTGTTTTTTCCCCAAGATTCAAGGTAGCATTTTTACACTGATTATATTACTACATAAAGATAATTTTAATAACCAGAAAAGTTTCTTAAATTTATAAATGAATTGACCTATTATAGACAGAAAAAGGAGTTTTATTTACAGATTTACAAAAAGCTGTGTTTTTTAAACTGTTACTTGTTATTTAATAATTATACATATTTATTTAGAAAATAGAGAACAACATTAACAAGAAGGAAAACATTTAATATTGCTAATCACTGTTATATATTTAATTTATGTTTTTATATGTGTGTACTGAGATGACAGAGAGAGAGTTAGAGTCTCTTATTTTGTAGGCTTGAGGCCTACTTTAAATAGGTGAATTTGTTGGTTTATTCAAGGAATTATAAAACTGTTATTTCTGCATACATGTGTATAGAAAGGTCTATTTGTGCATATACATATGTATGTATAGGTGTATCTGTAGGCATATGTATATACATGTTTGTGTGTTCTGCACATACATTCATACATATAATAAAGCACATAGGGGGCATAGTCACCAATACTTCACAGACATAACCAAATAACATCACAGGACTGATTTACAAGAGTTTGAAAGGTTAGGAGCATACTCCCATGGGACAACTTGGTCAATTGGCACAACATAGTCTATGAAGTTTATGTTCTATATCCTAGTTTGGTGAGTAGCATCTTGTGTCTTCAAAACTTGTAAGTATTAGTCTCTACTCCTCTGGAGCAAAAGAGAAAGAAGGAAACCAAAGACCCAAAGAAGAAACTAGCCTAGAGGACTAATTGCCTACACTAATTGCCTCATCTGTTCTGGGATCAGAAAAACTAGAGGGTGCCTGGCTACCACTACCTACCATTCTGACCAGGGACACAATTGATGGTCCTGGATATAATGGGAGAAAATTGTAAAACAAAACTCAAATTCTTTAGAGAAGGCCAGACTTACTGGACTGGTTGAGACTAGAAGAACCCCTGAGACTATCACCCTTAAAACCAAACCCATTACAGTAGAGTTGATTCCAACTCATAGTGACCCCATAGAACAGAATAAAACTGCCTTATAGGGTTTCCAAGGAGCAGCTGGTGGATTCAAATTGCTGACCTTTTGGTTAGCAGCCAAGCTCTTAACTACTGTGCTACTAGGATTCCCTTTAAACTTTGAACTGAAACTATTCCTGGAAGTCACCTTTCAGCTAAATAACAGATTGGCTCAGAAAATAAACAAATCACCCCTGATTGCTGTGCTCCCTTAAAGAAAAAAATCATCTACATGAGACCAAACTGTCAACTTTTACCCTAAAGCAAAGATGAGAAGGTCAAGGCGGGTAGGGAAGCTAGATTAATGGAAACAAGACAACCAGAATGGAAATAATGAAAATGTTGACACAATGTCGAAAATGTGGCCAATGTCACTGAACAATATGTACAGAAATTGTTAAATGGGAACCTAATTTGATGTGTAAAGTTTCAACAAAAACACAATAAAATATTAAAAAAATTATTTCAAATCAGCTTCAGATATAAATGTTCATTGATTTGGCTACACTTTGATGAAGGGCCAAGGAATATTCATGAAATTTGTTGACTAACTACAGTTGCACATTCTGTTCTTCCATAAGCTACACTCATAGTGCATCATCTAGAATACCAGTTTTAGGTTTCAGGAGCACCATGACCATGTCAGGCATAAGCATAAAGTAAGTCTAAGCACTTATCTTCATTTCTTCATGTCATGAACACCTGTATTTGTATTTGCAATATTTCTTTCTTATGCTGTATTTTTCTTGATGTGTCTTTATGCCTCTGAACTATCTTCTCAAGCTTTCAATTTTTTCTCTGATTGGACTTTTTGCAGTATACAGACTTCTGTTTAATATCTTCAAAACTTTGAAGTTTTTAGTTTAGTAATTGTGCTTTTCACTTTTCATGCTCCCTTTTCACGTTTCAGATTTCCGCTCTGCATGAGTGCTTGCTTTCATTCAAAGTGAACAGTGTTCTCTTGAGTCTTATTCATTACATGGTTTTTAAATTTTCTTCTATTTAAAAAATGTTTGCAGTAAATAGTTCATAGAAAGATATGCAGTAGAAACTGAAGAAGGATGACATTCAAATGCCAGAATCATCAATGATTTTTATTGAAGATTTATGCAAATGGAACTTAATTGAAGGATGAGCTGAGTCATAAATGTTAAAAAAAAAAAAAACTTACATGAAAAATAGTTACAAGTAATCTCAGCAGAGCTCCACTAAAACTTGGAATAGTTAGTGATTGAAATGCTGGTGGAATTTGAAACAGTTAATGTAAATACTTCACTCAGTTCTAGATTTTATAGTATAATATGGATGCTGGATTTCATGGTTTAGTCTTTATTTTTATATATGTAAGCCTCTTTTTAACAGTTATTTTTAAAAATGTGGTTACATTTTATAATATTCAACACAATTATTTCAAAATAATTTAATATTTATCTGGTTTCCGTGTTAACTGCCAGTCATCATTCTTCATTTCTAAAAATTTTTTGGATTCATCTCTTAGTGGGCTTAATGTCCTGGGTTTGAATTTTAAAACTATAATTATGTTTTTATAGCTTTGCCCTTAACAGACAGTTTTGATTCAAGGTTTAGGAATAAAACAATATCAAATTCAGAGGCAGTTGGCATTTTTAGAACAGTTCTGCTATGAGCAACTACATTCTATTGTCTTATATTTAGGGACTTCACACGTTTGGTACCTAAGTATCTTCTGAAGACATATGTTTACCACCCCTGCTTATATAATTTTATATTTTTTTTTTCTGATTTTTAATCTATCACTATTTTCCAGATCACAAAAAGCAAATACGAAGAGGAGAGATACAAAGAACCCCACCTCTTCACTGAGTTCTAGGTCTTGTTTTATTTAGAGATTTAAAGAAAAGAGCCTTTTCGTAGGTGGCAAGATTTTACAGCTTTCTGTGTTCCTAAAAAGATGACCATTATATGAGTCACAGGATTTCAAGATGAAATTGGTCCAACAGGTAGTCATTGAAGCTACTCAAGCTTAAGTTATCTTGTTTAACGTAGTTTTAAAATTTATAGTCAACTGACTATAGTTATGACACGTACATTTACCAGTAAAGAAGGAAAATTGGTTTCAGTTGTTGAATTTTTTTTTTTTTTAACCAAAGGCAGATGTATTATTGGGCTGTTGTTCTACCTGTCTTCTCTGAACTCAGTCTTGCTTCGTCAGATATCTAGATATCTTTCACTATTCTTACAGATGATTTTCTTTGTTTACTCTCCCATTCCCATTTATGCTTAACATTTTTAGCTAACCTACTATATCATTATATTAAAGATTTTACTTTTTTTTTTTTTTTTCTTTGAAAACTACACTAATACCTACAGAGTGTTCTGTTTGTAAGATTTGTTTATAATAATGAAATGATTTAAGGAGCCAAATAAGTCCACAGGTACCTGCCAGTGGTTAAGCATCTGGCTGTTAACCAAAAGGTCAGTAGTTCAAATCCACCAGCCGCTCCTTGGAAACCCTATGGGGCAGTTCTCCTCTGTCTTATGGTGTTGCTGTGAGTTGGAATTGACTTGATGGCAGTGGATTTGATTTTGGGTTTTGCCCCTTGACTTGAATGCCCATGGTGCATTCAGTGCCCATTGAATGCTCATGGTACAGGCTTGAGTGAAATCCTTATCTTTTCATATTAGGGAATGCTAGTAGAATTGAAACAAGTTTTACTCTATTATGTAATAGAAATGAGATACTGTGCAATAGAAATTAGGTTTTTGAAGTTCTCAGTTACTGGGTTCTATATGTTCTGATCTTCATTATGTCTAGATATTGTTGGGACCTTCTGGAATGTGATAGACGCGTCTAGTGTCCAGTGCAGTTACATTTTTCTTCTTGACTTTAACATTCCATTGATTAGCTCAATGTGGAAATGGGTATAATGATTTTAGATGCTTGTGTTCAAGTAATCATTTCCTTGAAGTCTCATTCAGTTTCTTTGTTCCTCTCTCAGTTTTATTAGTATTTTAGTATTTTTGAGCAATTCTTTTATTTTTTGTTTGTTTATTGTTGTCAGTTAAGTGAAAGTTTACATTTCAAGGTAGTCTCTTATATAAAAATTTA
The DNA here is from genome assembly GCF_000243295.1 of Trichechus manatus latirostris. Lineage (NCBI taxonomy): Eukaryota > Metazoa > Chordata > Mammalia > Sirenia > Trichechidae > Trichechus > Trichechus manatus. The sequence continues at coordinate 17,536,242 of NW_004443952.1, forward strand.
TACATACATTGTTATGTGACCCTAATTGCTCTCCCTGTACCGTGATGGCACACTCCTCCTTTCCACCCCTGACTTCCCATGTCCATCCAGCCAGCTCCTAACCCTCTCTGCCTTCTCATCTCACCTCCAGACAGAAGCTGCCTGTTTAGTCTCATGTATCTACTTGAGCTAAGAAGCACACTCTTCACGAGTATCATTTTGTGTCCTACAGTCCAGTCCAATCTTTGTCTGAAGAGTTGGCCTAGGAAATTGTTTTAGTTCTGGGCTGATAGAGAATCCGGGGGCCATGCTTTCCGGAGTTCCTCCAGTCTCAGTCAGACCATTAAGTCTGGCCTTTTTACTAGAATTTGAGTTCTGCACCCCACCTTTCTCCTGCTCCATCCAGGAATCTCTGTTGTGTTCCCTGTCAGGGCAGTCATTGGTGGTAGCGGGGCACCATCTAGTTCTTCTGGTCTCAGGCTGATGAAGTCTTTGGTTTATGTGGCTCTTTCTGTCTCTTGGGCTAATACTTTCATTGTTTAGCAGTTTATTTTTTATATCATTTCATAAGCTCATGCTTTCTTGAATTTTATTGAGCACAGAAATCAAAGCTCCCTCAATATACTTCTTATTCCTATAGCTTCTCATTAGACAATTAGTACGCATATTGTTCTGTGACATTGGTTGCCAACCATGTGACACGGCAACACTCTCCCCTTCTCAACCTTGGGTTCCCTATTACCAGGTTTCCTGTCCCCTCCTGTCATCCTTGGCCCTGGGCTGGTGTGCCCATTTAGTCTCATTTTGTTTTATAACAAAAGTAAAAAAAAGAAACCTGTTGCCGTCGAGTCAATTCCAACTCATAGTTACCTTATAAGAAAGAAGAGAACTGCCCCATAGGGCTTTCAAGGAGCAGCTGGTAGATTTGAACTGCTGAACTTTTGGTTAGCAGCTGTAGCTCTTAACCGCTGCACCACCAGGGCTCCTTGTTTTATAGGCCTGTCTAATCATTGGCTAAAGGATGAACCTCAGCAGTGACTTCATTATGAAGCTAAAAGGCTGTCTGGGGGCCATACTCTCGGGGATCGTCCAGTCTCTGTCAGACCAGTAAGTCTGGTCTTTTTTTGTGAGTTAGAATTTTGTTCTACATTTTTCTCCAGCTCTGTTTGGGATCCTCTATTGTGATCCCTGTGAGAGCAGTGGGTGGTAGCCTGGCACCATCTAGTTGTGCTGGACTCAGTCTGGTAGAGGCTATAGTACTTGTGGTCCATTAGTCATTTGTACTAATCTCTTCCTGGTGTCTTTGGTTTTCTTCATTTTCCTTTGCTCCAGATGGAGTGAGACCAATGGAGTGTCTTAGATGGACGTTCACAAGTTTTTAAGACCCCAAATGCTACTCGCCAAGGTAGGATGTTGTACATTCTCTTTATCAACTATGTTGTGCCAATTGAGCTAGATGTTCCCCGAGACCATGGTCCCCATAGCCCTAAGCCCAGTAATTCGGTCCCTCAGGGAGTTTGGACGTGTCTGTAGAGCTTCCATGACCTTGCCTTGGACAAGTTGTGCCGGCCTCCCCAGTACTGTGTAGTGTCTTACTTTTCACCAAAGTTACCACTTATCTATTGCGTATTTAGTGTTTTTCCATCCGCACCCCTCCCCTCCCTCGTAACCATCAAAGATTGTTTCTTTTTGTATGTAAACCTTTTCATGAGTTTTTATACTCGTGGTCTCATACAATATTTGCCCTTTTGTGACTGACTTATTTCATTCAGCATAATGCCCTCCAGATTCATCCATATTGTGAGATGCCTTGCAGATTCGTCATTGTTCTTTATCTTTGTGTAGTATTCCATTGTGTGTATGTATCATAGTTTGTTTATCCGTTCATCTGTTGATGGGCATCTAGGTTGTATCCATCTTTTTGCTATTGCGAACAATGCTGCAATGAATATGGGTGTGCATATGTCCATTCTCGTGATGGCTCTTATTTCTCTAGGATATATTCCTAGCAGTGAGATTGCTGGATCATATGGTATTTCAATTTCTAGCTTTTTAAGGAAGTGCCATATCATTTTCCAAAATGGTTGTACTATTTTGCATTCCCACTAGCAGTGTATAAGAGTTCCAGTCTCCCCACAGCCTCACCAACATTAGTTATTTTCTGTTTTTTTGATTCATGCCAGTAATGTCGGGTATCTCATTGTGGTTTTGATTTGCATTTGTCTAATAGCTATCGATCTCCAGCATTTCCTTATTTGTCTGTCAGCTGCTTGAATGTCTTTTTTGGTGAAATGCCTGTTCAATATCCTTTGCTCATTTTTTAATGAGATTATTTGTCTTTTTGTTGTAGAGGTGTTGAATTTTCCTGTAGATTTTAGAGCTTAGACCTTTGTTTGACTTGTAATGTCCAAATTTTTTTTCCCAGTCTGTAGGTTCTCTTTTTACTCTTTTGGTGAAGTCTTTTGATGAGCGTAAGTATTTAATTTTTAGAAGATCCCAGTTATCTAGTTTATTTTCTGGAGTTTGTGTTGTTAGTTATGGTTTGTATCCTGTTAACGCTGTGTATTAGGGCCTCTAGCATTAATCCTATTTTTTTCTTCTATGAACTTCATAGTTTTTGGCTTTATATTTAGGTCTTTGATCCATTTTGAATTAGTTTTTGTGTATGGTGTTACATATGGGTCCTGTTTCATTTTTTTCTGCAGGTGGACATCCGGTTTTGCCAGAACCATTTGGTAAAAAGCCTCTCTTTACCCCATTTGATGGACTTTGGGAACTTGTTGACGATCAGGTGACCGCAGGTGGATGGATTTATATCTGGGTTCTCAATTCTGTTCCACTGGTCACAGTATCTGTTGTTGTAGTACTAGTACCAGGCTGTTTTGACCACCGTAGCTGTATAGTAGGTTCTGAGATCAGGTAGTGTGAGTCCTCCTACTTTATTTTTCTTCAGCAGTGCTTTACTTATCCGAGGCCTATTCCCTTTCCATATAAAGTTAATGATTAATTTTTCCATCTCTTTAAAGAATGCTGTTGGTATTTGGATCAGGATTGTGCTGTGTTTGTAGATTGCTTTGGGTTTAGAATTGACATTTTCATAATGTTGAGTCTACCTATCCGTGAGCATGGTGTATTTTTCCATTTATGTAGTTCTCTTGGTTTCTTGCAGTGGTGTTTTGTAGTTGTGTTTGTATAGGTCTTTTACATCCCTGGTTAGATTTATTCCTAAGTAGTTTATTATTTTAAGGGCTATTATCTGGTGTTTTATTTTTGATGCCTTCTGGAACCATCATGTCCTGTTTATATGTTTTGATATTGTCTGCTGTTTTCAGGACATTCAGGAATTATTTTCTTCATTTATTGATTGTAGGTTTGTTTGTTCCGTCTGCTTTTTTGTTTTATTTGTTTATGTCTGAGCTGTCGGGCTGGCGTTCTTTGTCGTTTCCTTGTCTGTAGGTACGATTTGTCTCACCAACTTGTCCAATAGGCAGGGCCAGTTTCTCAGCTATGGTGCAGCAGGGCAGGTCCAGCAGAGTGGGAGGGGCTGGGATGGGTCATTTGAGGCATGTATTGGGGCCGACAGGGTGGCGCCATGGAGCAGTGCAGAGCAGGTTCTGGTAGACTGTGCCTGTGCTACTTGAAAGTGCAATGCTCAGTGCATGGTGAAGATGGGCAGGAGGGAGGGGGGAGGATGTGATGTGTGGAGCTAAGTGGGTATGAGGAAGAAGAGAAAGAGGAGAGAGAAACAGAAACAAATAAACGAAAAAAAGTGCCACGGGAGCCTGCTGTTGGAGTGATGCAGACCTGGAGAAGCCATGTGCCGATGGCTTTCTAGCTGAGAAGTGTGGCACGGCTGGTCAAGAAGGGACAGATACAGCACGTGCAGCTAGGTGGGTGGGAGAAAGGAAAGGAAGGAAGGGAGAGAGATATAAGACACTCCATTTAAAAACAAAAAAAGCTGTACACACGGCCAGGTGGTTGGTAGAAAGGAAAGGAGGGAAGTTGAGAGAGACAAGAAACTGAGAAAAAAAGAAGGAAAAAAAAATGCCCCAAGGGAGCCCACTGAAAGTGGGTCCCCAGCCTCACAGTGCTGCACAGCCCGACCACAAGGAGCGGAGATGGCACACGGCACCAGGTGTTCAGGAAAAAGGTAAGGAGGGAAGGTAGAGAGAGACAAGAAACTGAGAAAAGAGACCAAAAACCGAGAAAAGAAGAGAAGAAAAAAATGCCCTGAGGGAGCCCATTGGTGTGGAGACGCAGGCTGAGAAAGGGACTCCCTAGCCAAGTGGCACTGCATAGTCCATCAAGGAGCAGAGATGACATGTATCGCCATATGTCAGGGAGAAAGAGAAGGAAGCGAGGTAGAGAGAGACAAGAAACTGAGAAAAGAGAAAAAATGCCCTGAGGGAGCCCTCTGGCTTGGCTGCACAGACCAGGGAAGGGGCTCTCCAGCCGAGCAGTGCTGCACAGCCTGTCTAGAAGGAGCAGAGATGGCACACAGCGCTAGGTGTTCAGGAGAAAAGGAAGGAAAGATGGTACAGAGAGACAAGAAACTGAGAAAAGGAAAAAAAAGCCCTAAGGGAGCCCACTGGCTTGGCAGTATGGATTGGGGAGGTGGCTCCCCAGCCAAGCAGCACTGCATAGGCTGTCTAGAAGGAGTGGAGGTGGCACAGGGTGCCAGGTATTCAGGAGAAAGGAAAATAATGGAGGTAGAGATTGACAAGAAACCGAGAAATGAAGAGAAACAGAAAAGAAAAAAAAAAAGCCCCCAAGTAGCCCACTGGTGTGGTGGCATGGACTGGGGAAGTGGCTTCCCAGCCTGGTGGCGCTGCACAGCCTGTCAAGAAGGAGCAGAGATGGCTTGTGGAGCCAGGTGTTTGGGAGAAAGGAAAGGAAGGAGGCGAGAGAGAGAAGAAACCAAAAGAGGCCCAAAAAAGCAACAACAGGAACAAAAAAGTGACACTGAAGGAGCTTGCTGGTGTGGGCGGGGTGAATCCAAGTGGCAGGGAGTCAAATGGCAAGGTGCCGGCATCTCACCGGCCAAGCCACCACTGCCCGCTGGAAAGTGGTGGAGGCCCAGCAGGCGAAAGAAGAATGAGGGGCAGGAAAGTGTGTATCGCTGGTTACTGTGTGCTCTGTCTCCTGCTGGGAGCTCTGTGAAGCTACCTTCCCGTACTCCCTGTCCATCATTTTTGGTGGTCGAGGGGTCCAAGATGGCAAATCCATGACACATTAGTTGATAGGAGACCTCTGCTCCATAGCTGTCCTCACTCTCTGTTGTCAGTTTCTTATTCCATTCGGTGCTTGGTTGACTTCTTTATCCTTTCTTTTGACACTTAGGGTTCCAGGACTGATGTTTGTCTCTGTTTTACTTAGTTTTTTGGGTCTTTGCTGTGGAGCGATGGCGTGATGCTTCTGTCTGTAGCGCCATGTTGGCTCTGCCATCTCTCCTTTTTTCTCCAGTAATACACGGAGCTCTACCTTTTGCAAGCAGTAGTGTACATCTTTTACAATGGAAAATGTTTGCATTGGCCCCATGTTGAATGTATTTTGCTGTTGTTGAAATGATTACTGTATCTGTTCATTATTTATTGAACACTTGTCTGTTCATTCCTTGTTTATGTCACTAAACAGGGTAGATAATATTTTCCTAGTCATTCTCATGTACACCTATTTGTTATTGGAAGTTTCTTTGGTTTTTTTAAGCAGTGGGGGATTGGGAGGGTGATGAAGTTGGACTTTGACAACCACTAACCAAGTCTCTTATATACTTCATTTGCTCTTATTGAAATAAGAAGAGAGATTCTGAATCTGCTGTCTGGTTATCTAAATATATATATTATGTATATATAGGATTATTTCTGAATTATTTGAAGAGTTCAATGGGAGGAATTCTTTTAAACCACAGCTGTTGATTAAAAATATAATGTGTTCTACCTATATTCACATTAAAAAAGTAAAAAGAAACAGATGAAATTATGATATTTTCTAAATATCTGTATGTAGAAGATGATTTCTGAAATTATTTTAAGAGTTCAGTGGGAGGAATTCTTTTAAACCACAACTGTCAATTAAAAATATAATGTTTTCCACCTATATTAATATTAAGAAAGTAAAAAGATACAGACGAATTAATATTAATAATAGATTTTACTTAACCCAATATATTCAAAATATACAAGCAATGTAAAATATATGGAGGAGATATTTTACATTTTTTTCCTAAGTGCTAACTCTTCATAATTTGTTTTTTTTTTGTTTTTTTTCCCTACTCACAGCACATGTCAGTTCAAACTAGCTTCATTTCAAATGCTTAGTTGCCACAAGTGGCTAGTGGCTACCATATTGGACAGTGTGGTTTTAACCCATTAATGGAAAAATACAGAAGAGTACAGAAGCCATGGTACACTTCTCCCTCTTATCTTTCTATTGCTTACTTTATATTCCAGGAAGTAATGTATCATTACCTGTCTTCATGGGATTTAACTAAGATGTGTTTATTGGATGTTGTGGTTCCCAAATCCATGTAGAGAGTTTTTCATTGGGGAAGGCGATGGAGAGATAATGAAGAATCCTAAAGCAAAAGAAAACAGAGGAGAAAAACAAAACAAAACAAAAAACGCCTTTTGGTCAGGAATGCATGGCTCTGTCTTTCTGAAAAGTGTATATTCGATGAAGAGTACTATGGTGGGGTTGAATGGAAATGTCTTACTATGCTTTCCATGAAAATATTTGTTCTGCTTCAGAGCTCTATCCTCTCTTCTATTAGTGATTATCTCTTTAATACTGGCAGATTATTAATCAATACATTCACTTCCTAATGCTATTGTATTTGTGCATTTCCTTTTTTTTTGGTGAGTGGTTCAGTAGGAAAATGGGGAAGATAAATAAGAACTGCTAGAAAACTACCATCATAACCTAAAAGACTCTACCATAATTCTTCATTAAAAAAGGATGACTTGTGATATTATTTCTATGTTCCATCAAGTTCAATGCCAGTGTGATGATGATCTTTGCCACCCCTCCTTTATATCCTAAACATATATTTAACCCCTTGCTTGACTTGTAGTCATATGCCAAACAGCATTATCTGGATGGACATATATTACTCTCCTAAATTCTTCCTTTTTAAAAAAATATTAAACATCTTGTTCATTTTATTTTCATTATGTTTCTCCGTAGAGAAGTAATCTTCAGGGAGTTTTTGTGAATAAAAGGTATGAATATGCAACAAAAGAAGTAATTAATTCAATGAATTAATCATACCATTATGTTTGGTAGTCAGGCATGTTATAGCATTTCTTTGATATGAACCACCCATTGGGAACAATCTATCTTATCTGTCATTGTGAAGAATTTTATTAAAATTTAAAAGTCCCCAACCTGTAATAAAGCTAAAGATCAAGGACATGTCTGATAATATTTTATTCACATTACAGCTGTGCTTTGGCCTTTAAATATTTTATCCTCCTACTAGTGTGCATTTCTAGATACCAATTCTTATTTTAGGTTTAAATCTCCATAGAAAAACAACTCAAAAATAATAGTTAATGTTTAAGGCTTTTGTTATCAAATATTTAAAAGTAAGTTATTTTCTTAATGACTACAGTGATATATTTAGCAAGATGATCACAAGTGACACTATGAAAATATTGAGCAACATGCTTAGTGGCTGTAAAACAGTGCAAATCTGTCCAAAATTAAACCCATTGCTGTCAAGTCAATTCTGACTCATAGCGACCCTATAGGACAGACTAGAACTGCCCCATAGGGTTTCCCAGCTGTAAATCTTTATGGAAGCAGACTGACAAACATCTTTCACCATAAGAGCAACTGGTAGGTTTAAACTGCCAACCTTTCGGTTAGCAGCCGAGCACTTAACCACTGTGCCACCAGGCTCCCTTGTAAATCTGTACTGGGTTTCTAATAAGAAACTAGAGAAGTCTACTCTAGCGTGATATCATAAGACAACACAAGATTAATTTGAGACTCTGACTTGAAGAAAGAGGGTACCCTGGGGAGCATTCTCTGGGTATCAAAATTGCCTTTTTATGGACTACTCCCCAAAGAAACCTAAAAAAGTATACAGTGACTACTGGCTCTGTTTCAGGTGTGTTTTTAATAAAAGTTAATTCCTGGTAAGTTACAATGTTTTAAGGTACAGAAGTGTTCATTAATTCAGCCAACACAACGCAATTTACCGAGCTGTTCTCTAGAGATATATAAATAAAGCACGCTCTCAACTTCAAGGATTCTGCACTTTAGTGGAGAAAGTAGACTAATAATGGAAAATTTTTGACAGAATGTGAAAATATTAATTTTTTAAATTCGCCTTTCAGTTTACCATTAAAACTTACCAGTCATTGAATATTTACTTTGGGCCAGGCGCTGTAAGTGGCATTCTTTATATCTCATCTCAATAAACACTATATGTAGTTGATATTATTGTTACAATTTTACAAATAAGAAGATAGAATTTCAGACAGTTTAGGTAACTTGAACAGATGCCTGAGCTAGTAAAATGATGGAGCGGGGGCATCAATCAAATTTTATGACTACAGCGCCCATTAGCCTCTTATTTTTTTCTACACCTTCTCTAATTGTTAGATAGGTATACCAAGAGAGTAGAGGAGGAGCGTCTGCCTGGCCAGGGCAGGAGAGAATAATTCCTGGAGGAGATGCAAGATGAGCTGAGTCTTAAAAGATGAGCATGAGTTATCTTTCTGAAACAGTGGGGGTATTTGTTGCAGGCAGATAGGTTTTCCAGTGTAAAACCTTAAGGAGTCACGAAAGGGCAAAGTGTAGAGTATGTGCACAGGAGTAGGTGGAAATGAGGATAGAATGATGGATTGGCTATCTATGGAAAAGGCATATAATCTGAAGACAAAGGGAAGCTTTCAGATTTTTTAAAGTAATAAATTGATATGATATCTAAATTTCTATTTTTAGACTTAAACAGATCTGTCTGGAATTATGGAGAAAAGTTAGGGGACAATTTTAGGAAAATAGGTGTGATGAACACTTGACTTACCTTAGAAAAACTGACAAGTAAGAGTTTGCCAATATTTTTCAGGTAAGTGGAGAAAACTCAGTCTATGAGTGAGACTGAATAGACAATAACATAAACATAGAAGAGGGGAGTTTGCTTTGAGGTTGCTACCAGGAGGCTGCATGGGGATGTGAAAATCAGGCCTAGGTTTGAATTCCTCATCTATCAGCTTAAATGCTTAAATCCTAAGTGATGCGTAATACAGATTAGCAAGAAGAGTAAAAAGAAAAAAAAGGAAATTGTCTTGAAAGTTAATTGACGTGAAGGATTCATAGTGAAAAAGAGAAAGACAGTGAAGTTTCTATAAATCTAAATGTAGTCAGTCTAAAAGGATTTATTCTGAACAATATGCCTCCTATTTTTTTTTAATTTTTCTGTTAACCTATTGTTTCTTTTATGAAATTATGGTGACAGCAGATGGTAGTTGAGACTTTTTAAAAAAAAAATCTTAACTGGGAAAATACAAAGCTAGCAACTCTATGCCTGTTCTTCAATGTTTATTTTTTAAAAATTGTATTGATCCATGAGTCCTAAAGTCTGGATATCTTGCTCTGACCTAAATTACAGAAAAATTTTAGAAGTAAGCAGGAAAAGCTCGCTAATTTTCCAGCCTGCATCATTATAGGCTGCCTATTCCTCACTATCACAGAAGGTCATTTTACACAAGAGTATTTGAAAAAATGTGTGTGTGTGTGTGTGTGTATGTATATGTATGTATATATGTATGTGTGTATATATATGTATATGTATGTATATGTATATGTGAATATCAGAGATATTGAGGGAGAGAGTGAGGGAAACACCCTGGGTGTTGCAAACGGTTAATTGCTTAGCTATGAACCGAAAAGTTGGTGGTTAGAATCCATCCAGAGGCATCTTGGAAGAAAGGCCTGGTGATCTACCTCCAGAAGATTACAGCCATCGAAAACCATATGGAGTGCAGTTCTACTATGACAAACATGGGGTAGCCATGAGTCAGAATTGACTTGATGGCAACAGGTGTATATGTATATGTATGTTTATGTGTATATATGTGTACATATATATATATACACACATATGTGTCTATATATTACATATATATGTATGTGTATATATATTTGTATATGTGAAGAAGGGCATCTTCTCCAAACATTTCAATTATGATAGCTGCCTTTTTACTTATCATTTCTCAGCAGAGAAGTTTCTGAATCTTAAGCCGATATATGATTCTTTTTTGGGTGCTTTAAACAAATCTAACCAAAATGGGCTTCTGATAACTGGACTGTTAGTGTGGAGAGGACTCAAAGGTTTATGAACAGGAAAAAGCAGATGTTATTCAGTAACACCTGCTCCGGGAACAGTCTGGGGAAAACCTGCAGCCTTTTGCTGCACCTGCTGAAAGTAGCATCTGGATGAGCCACCGTCCCAGAAATCTTGAATATTGACATAAGAATTCAGGTGCATGTTGGCTTCTATGAGAGGTTAACTTATATCTATATAATACATTAGATCAACAATGGCATTCCATTTTGTACAGCTCCAGTCTTTTGGAGGAATTTACCACATCTCTTGTGCTATTTCTGATAAAGTTTTCATATTAAACTTGTAACTGTCTAGGAAGAAATGATTTAATATATTTAATAAGATTTAGCAGAAATGTTTTAGTATATTATGTTCATGTATACAACTTGTTTGCAAAAACCTACACAAGACAGTTCCCAGAATGTAATGATTTTGCTCCAGTCTAATAGTACTTGCAGACAGATTAGAGCTGCGTCTATTCCTGTTCACAGCTCCGGACCTGTCTATCCTATGGTCTCAGAGAACGTGAGTGTTTATGGTGCCTTGGGGGGATGAGGAAAGCTGATTGTTCCTGTAGTTCCAGGAGCACTGACTATAATAGCAGGATGCTTGCAGTAGAAAATAAACCATAGGTGGGCTGGGGATGTTGCCTTCTTTACAAATGAAACAAAACCAGAAACTAGCAATGTTACATTTAGGTTTAGCTAGGAGGGTGGGAATATTTCCCTTACCTGTGTCCCCTTCCCCTTACTGCTTATAGTGTGGTCCCTGGGCCAGCAGCATCTGTGTTACCTGAGAGCTTGTTAGAAATGCAGAGTCAGTATCTGCTTTTTAAATAGATCCTCAGGTGAGGATCTTATGTACATTAAAGTTTGAGTCTCACTGTTCTGTCACAGAAGGAGCCCTGGTGGTGCAGTGGTTAATTAAGCGCTTGGCTGTGAACCTGAAATGTTGGCAGTTCAAACCCACCAGCTGCTCTGTGGGAGAAAGATATGGCAGTCAGCTTCCTAAGGATTACAGCCTTGGAAACCCTATAGGGCAGTTCTTCTCTGCCCTGTGGGGTCGCCGTGAGTCGAAATCGACTCGACAGCACAGTGGGTTTGGTTTTTTGGATCTATCATACCTTTTTCATCTTCTGTATAAGAGCCCACACTAGCTTCCTTAGCCTCACGTACTAGGACTGTCTGATGGCTGTACTACTCTCATCCTGTGACTCTGCGGTCTCTACCTTAAGAGATATGAGAGGCCAACATGTGTTCAGGAAGGTTTATCACTGATCACACTTCATTTTCCCTGTCTTTTCCAAGCAGATCTTAACTAGCACTACAGCTTAATTCTCATTGTGGTGAAATTTTCCAAGTAATGTTCATCCTTCTCATAATGACAACAACTTTCCTGAGTGAAGGAATTTAGTCTCGTGAGCATTTTGCATCCAGTGCTGTTTAAAATCTTTTCTAGGAAATAGATGTCCTTAGCCAGATCTGGGATCATGTTCTAATTACTCATTCCCTGGCAGCATATTGTTAGAACTTTTCCTGGGTCAGCTGCAGGCATACTAATTTTCTAAATCCCAGGAGGTAATTTGTTGATTTGTCACAGTTTGTCTTGTTTGTGACCATCTGCCACCTTAGTAGCGCATTAGAAAATTAATTTCCTGTCAAGGCTGTGTGTCTGCTCTGGGAGCTTTTCTCGAAGGAGGATCCTAACTATCTTCACTCCTCTGAAGCTTTGAGCAGAATGAATTTGAATTATGTCATATACATGACAACTCCCACTCTCCAGCTCTGGGTCTACCATAGTGGGCTCTTCTGTTTTGGAATGTTCCCTAAGAGCAGCCAATGTTACCTCTTTTTCTTCCATTCCTACTAACAAGGAGAATCACAGCAGGAAGGATTAGGAGGATTCCTGCAGATCTCCTATGCTGAATGAGATATTCTAACTGGATTTTGCTATAAATAGTTCTATTATTTTTTTTGCTGTAATCAAGCCTGGTTCTTAAGAGAATTCTCTGCCAAGTAGCAGCTTTGTATACAGCTTTTTGTGAGAGCCTTTCACATTTTTAACACGTTAGGAAGACTTCTGCTTATGTCGGTCAAAATTTGCTATGTACCCCCCCAGGTGTTCTATGTGTTATTGAATACTCATTAGATTGCTACTTAATGGCCGGTCACACACCCTGAGGCACCGGTATCCCCCACTTTTCGAAAGTTCACTTTACGCTACTTTGCTTTTACGAAAGACCTACGTTAGTACTTGTTTTCGCTAACAAAAGAAACATGAAGAGAGTTTTTGCTTTTACACAAAAAGGTTGAAAGCAAAGGAGAGCCACACCGGTTCTCACTACTCCGTTGCAAGCTAGATGCTCGGTAAGCTGTGTTAACGGGTTTGCTGCCCGTTTTACATAGCGGCTTGACCAACCTCCTCCTTTCAAACGCTCCTCCCAGCCACATCCAATCAAATGCCTGGTGACGGACGTGTAAATGCGCCATGCATCGAGAGATTTCGTCCTTGACTAGTCGTCCACGGTGCATTTCTCTAACGGTAAGACTAATCCTTTGGCACTTACAGTTAATATAAATCCCGTTCTGCGAGATTTGAACCCCAACCCTCCAACCCAGCCCCATGTGCCATTGCCAGCTAGGCTACCGGAGCTACCATCGTCATCTCCACCACCTCGCAGCCTTCCAGTATGCTTCCTGTCTTCCAGATTCTGGTAAGTGAAACTATCCTGTACATACATTATTTCCACTTAATAAGGCAGTGTATTTATCATATCATTCCTGCTTTTACTGTATGTTAGTGTTACGTGATATGATTTGGTAGGTTATTTTTTGGGTCTGGGAACACTCAAAATTTTTCCCATGTAAATTAATGGTAATTATTTCTTTCCATTACACCATTTTGGCTTATGAAAGGTTTCATAGGAACGCTTTACTTTTGGATAGAAGGGAAACTTGCATTTGCTGTTTTAATGCCGCCAAGAGCTTCTAAAGCCTGAGAGGATTCTGCCATTCTTTTGTAGTGCTCTGCCTTAGAGTCCTGTCAGTGTTATAACATCCCTGTGGTGTGGCAGAGACATGGTTTTCTGGCAATAAGTCCCTAAGAATACCCTGTTTCAATGGCATGGCGTCTGTCCCAGGAGTCCCAGTGCTTGCTTCATTACTTTGTCTACAGTAGAAGTCTGTGCTCCAGGGAATTCTTTCTAAGCAGATAAAGTAAAATATGCATCCCTGTACAGTCTCAATATCTTGGTCAAAACCTTTCTATTCCCTTTTTAGAATAGCTTTAACTTTAAAAGAAAGTTAGTGTCAATTCACACCAGCTTCCAGGGTCCTTCCTTCCTTCTTACCTTTGAGGAAAATCTTGGAGCTAATCACTCTTAGAAACTATACATTACCACCAGCTTTCTGTCTGGAATTTCCAACCAAAAATGCCCAGCTAAGCTTCTAAAACTTTCTTTTGATTTTATGGTGATATTCAATGGACCAGCAAAATCAAATATTGTATAAATTTAGTCTTTCCTTCACCTTCCACCCAATAATTTAATAGCCATTTATCAGAATAAAATCCTGTATCTAATCTAAGGTAGTAATTTAGTCTGAGATGCAGATGGGTGAAGCACCAGAGTTTGAACAATCTTGGACAAGCTCCATTTGTCATCCATATGTTAGCTGGCTTCATCCTGCTTTTCAAGGTTTCAGTTCAAGTGACAGACTTTTGCTTCTGCTTAGACTATGTATAAAGAAGACACAAGAGAATATTGCTTCCACCCTATTGATGACACAGAGTAGGAAAACCTACAAAATCATGGTTTTTAAAATTCTATCAGAGGACTGAGATTGCAAAGAAACTGAACAAACTAAAATTCAAACGGTGATAAGCCACCCTTAGGGGGGAGAAAAAAAGACTTGCGCTGCTTTCACATTTGGCAAAGAGGCAGGAGATGCCATAGTTGTAGGTAAGAGAATAGCAGCCGTTTTTTTTTTTTTTTTTTTTTTTAAATACTGCTGGGATGTTGGTGTAGAATCCCGAGAGGCCTCAAACACAGAGTCTGTACACACCTACCACATCACCAAGTATGCATAAAAACAGATTGCGGGAAGGAGAATTGAGCAACTGTCTGTGGGACATATGTGCCATATAGGCTGAAGTCAGAGCAGAAACTCCACAGACATTCCTGGCCTTGAGAGAATATGAGGACGACACATTCATTGATTTTTGCTCAGTGAGACCCATTTTGGACTTCTGATCTCCAGAAATATGACATGATAATTCTGTGGCATTTTAAGTCACTAAATCTGAAGTTATTTGGTACAGCTGTATTAGTAAACTAATATAAGGATAATGAAGCCTGAGGACAGCAGGAGAGCTTAGAAATTACTCTAGACACTCTAAGCCTTACGTTGAGTATGAATCATGTACCCAAATCACTTTATCATCCCCACCAAACTGTCATCTACCCATATCATGTTGGGCTATGTTAGAAAAAAAAAAATTCTGATTTCTTTACTCATCACAAGTTGTGGCAGAGAAGGCAATGGAAAGGAGTTTTTTTCCAAGAAGGGGTGGTTAGCAGTGTTGAATGCTGCTGACAGGCAATCAATGAAGAGTACACATAGGATAGAGTAGCAGAAGATAAAGTTTCTGACTTCAATTGAACTCTAGCTGTTTTATCATCTTTAGATCAACTTTAATTCCTCAGTCTGTTGAAATAACTTTCTGCCTTTGTAGTACTCACAATGTAAGGTTATTTTCCACAATAAATCAGCATTATTTGATGTGGTAGTGAGGGGGAGGAGTGTATAGAGATGATGGCATGCCTAGTGGCTGAGGAAGCAGAGGGTGGCCGTGGGGAGAAGTGACAGCATACACTAAAGGCGAGGAAATGTCAATGCAGGAGGGGCTGTGTAGGTCGCTGCAGGTCAAATGGCTGTCAGGGCAGTGATGGTGGTGTTATAGTCAAGAGAAGAGGCTTCAGAGTGCCTGAAAATGGAGGATGCTGCAGTGAGTAAATATATTGAGAAAAATGGGGGCCAGGAAAAGATTGATAAGTGCAGCAAGAACCTGAAGGTATTGACTTGTAATTGAAGGTAGAGGTGAAAACAATTTTTTTTAAATACATATGCATAGATTTGGAAATATAGGTATTGTGTATGTATAACTGCATATATTTCTTAACTATCTGCTGAGAATTTGTCCAGAAGCAGTGGTACTCCAGTAGGAATGAGCACATTGAGCATCTGATCTTTGTTTCTAAATACCATGCCTCACTAACAGGAACCAGGGCTCCTTAGAAAAATGGATAATTCGAGGGCAGGGTTAGGGAAAGTACAGTTAAGCCTGGATTATCCTGTCAAAGAAAATAACATGCTTAAGAACACAGGGACCATCTTGAAAGAGATTCCACTGACCACGTATGGGACAATATAACCATGAAAATAAGCATTACAGTTTGCCACCCATAATAAGTTGTTAGTTTGTTGTACTGTGGTGGCTTGTATCTTGCTGTGATGTTGGAAGGTATGCCACCGGTATTTCAAATACCAGCTGGGTCACCTATGGCGTAGAGGTTTCAGCTGTGCTTTCTGACTAAGACAGACTAGGAAGAAGGACCTGGAGGTCTACTTCTGAAAAAATTAGCCAGTGAAAACCTATGAATACCAGTGGAACATTGTCTTATATGCCAGAAAATGAGCCCCTCAGGTTGGAAGGCACTCAAAATACAACTGGGGAAAAACTGCCTCCTCAAAGTAGAGTTGACCTTAATGATGTGGATGGAGTCAAGCTTTGGGAACTTTAATTTGCTGATGTGGCACGACTCAAAATGAGAAGGCCCAGCAGCAAACATCCATTAATAATAGGAACATGTAATGTACGAAGTATGGATCTAGGAAAATTGGAAGTCATCAAAAATGAAAAGGAATGCAGAAAGACTGATATCCTAGGCGTTAGTGAGCTGAAATGGACTGGTATTGACCATTTTGAATCAGACAATCGTATGGTCTACTATGCTGGAAATGACAAAATGAAGAGGAACGGCGCTACATTAATAGTCAAAAAGAACATTTCAAGATCTGTCCTGAAGTACAGTGCTGTCAGTGATAGGATAATATCTATATGCCTATAGGGAAGACCGGTTAATATGACTATTCAGATTTACGCACCAACCACTAATGCCAAAGATGAGGTAATTGAAGATTTTTACCAACTTCTGCAGTCTGAAAATTGATTGAACGTGCAGGCAGGATGCATTGATAATTACTGGTGATTGGAATGTGAAAGTTGGAAACAAAGAAGAAGGAAGAGTAGCTGGAAAATACGGCTTTGGTGATAGAAATGATGCTGGAGATCGCATGATAGAATTTTGCAAGACCAACGACTTCTTCGTTGCAAATACTTTTTCACCAACATAAACGGCGACTGTACATGTGGACCTCACCAGATGGAATGCACAGGAATTAAACTGACTGTATCTGTGGAAAGAGACGATGGAAAATCTCAGTATCATCAGTCAGAACAAGGCCAGGGACCGACTGTGGAACAGACTATCAGTTGCTCAATTGCTCATATGCAATTTCAAGTTAAAGCTGAAGAAAATTCGAACAAGTCCCCAACAGCCAAAAGTATGACCTTGAGTATATTTCACCTGATTTTAGAGACCATCTCAAGAATAGATTTGACTCATTGTACAGTAATGACCAAAGACGGAACAAGTTGTGGAATGACATCAAGGACATCATACATGAAGAAAGCAAGAAGTCATTAAAAAGACAGGAAAGAAAGAAAAGACCAAAATGGATGTCAGAAGAGACTCTGAAACTTGCTCTTGAATGTAGAGTAGCTAAAGTGAAAGGAAGAAATGATGAAGTAAAAGAGCTGAACAGAAGATTTCAAAGGGCGGCTTGAGAAAACAAACCAAAACCCATCCAAACCTGCTGCCATCGAGTTGATTCTGACTCATAGCGACCTTATAGGACAAAGTAGAACTGCCCCATAGGGTTTTCAAGGAGTGGCTGGTGGATTCAAATTGCCCATTTTTATGGTTAGTAGCCATAGCTCACTGTAGCTCTTAAGCACTGCACCACCAGGGCTCCTGAGAAGACAAAGTATTATAACGAAATGTGTAAAGACCTAGGGTTCGAAAACTAAAAGGGAAGAACACACTCAGTATTTCTCAAGCTGAAAGTAGTGAAAAGAAAATTCACGCCTCGAGTTGCAATATTGAAGGATTCTATGGAAAAAGTTTAGAACAATGCAGGAAGCATGAAAAGAAGATGGAAGGAATACACGAGTCACTGTACCAAGAAGAACTGGTTGACATTCAGCCATTTCAGGAGGTAGCATATAATTAAGAACTGGCGGTGCTGAAGGAACAAGTCCAAGCTGCACTGAAGCATTAGTGAAAAACAAGGCTTCAGGAATTGACAGAATACCAATTGAGATGTTTCAGCAAATGGATGCAGTGCTGGAAGTGCTCCCTTGTCAATTCCAAGAAATTTGGAAGACAGCTGCCTGGTCAACTGACTAGAAGAGATCTGTATTTGTACCCATTCCAAAGAAAGGTAATCCAACAGAATGTGGAAGTTATTGAACAATATTATTAATATCTGTCTTAGTCATCTATTGCTGCTTTAACAGAAATATCACAAGTGGATGGTTTAAACAAAAAGAAGTTTATTCTCTCACGGTCCAGTAGGCTACAAGTCCAAATTCAGGGCATCAACTCCAGGGGAGTGCTTTCTCTGTTGGCTCTGGAGGAAGGTCCATGTCATCAGTCTTCCCTTGGTCGAGGAGCTTCTCAGGTACAGGGACCCCAGGTCCAAAGGACGCACTGTGGTCACAGTGCTGCTTTCTTTGTGGTATGAGGTCGCCAACTCTCTGCTTGCTTCCCTTTCCTTTTATCTCTTGTAAGATAAAAGGTGGTACAGGCCACACCCCAGGGAAACTCTCTTTACATTAGATCAGGGATGTGACCTGAGTAAGGGTGTTACAATCCCACCCTAATCCTCTTTAACATAAACTTACAATCACAAAATGGAGAACAACCACACAATACTGGGAGTCATGGCCCAGCCAAATTGATACACACATTTTTGGGGGGACATAATTCAATCCATGACAATATCACACACAAGTAAAATTTTGCTGAAGATCATTCAAAAGTGCTTGAAGCAGTACATGAACAGAAGACTGCCAGAAGTTCAAGCCTGATTCAGAAGAGGACGTGGAAGGGGGAATTTCATTGGTGATTTCAGATGGATCTTGGCTGAAAGCAGTGAATACCGGAAAGATGTTTCCCTGTGTTTTATTGAGTATGCAAAGGCATTCGACTGTGTGGATCATAACAAATTATGGATAATGTTACAAACAGTGGGAATTCCAGAACACTTGTGCTCATGTGGAACCTGTACATAGACCAAAAGGCAGCCCTTGAAACAGAGCAAGGGCATACTGAGTGGTTTAAAGTCAGGAAAGGTGTGCGTCAGGGTTGTATCCTTTCACCATACTTATTCAGTCTGTATGCTGAGCAAATAATCTGAGAAGCTGGACTATATGAAGAAGAACGTGGCATCTGGATTGAAGGAAAACTGATTAACAACCTGTGATATGTAGATGACACAAACTTGCTTGCTAGAAGCTAAGAGGACTTGAAGCACTTACTGATGAAGATAAGACTACAGCCTTCACTATGGATTACACCTCAACATAAGGAAAACATAAATCGTCACAACTGAACCAATAGACAACATCACGATAAATGGAGAAAAGATTGAAGTTGTCAAGGATTTCATTTTACTCGGATCCACTGTCAACACCCACAGCAGCCGCTGGCAAGAAATATGTGACATATTGCATTGGACAAATCTTCTACAAAAGGCCTCTGCAAAGTGTTAAAAAACAAAGATGTCACTTTAAAGACTAAGGTACTCCTGACCCAAGCCATGGTGTTTCAGTCACCTCGTATGCATGCAAAAGCTGGACAACGAATAAGGAAGACCGAAGAAGAATTGATGCCTTTGATTTATGGTGTTGGTGAAGAATATTGAATATACCATGGATTTCCAGAAGAAGGAACAAATCTGTTTTGGAAGAAGTACAACCAGAATACTCCTTAGAAGTGAGGATGGCGATACTTCATCTCACATACTTTGGACATTTTATCAGAGGAGACCAATTTCTGGAAAAGGGTATCATGCTTGGTAAAGTAGACGGTCAGTGAAAAAGGGGAAGATCCTCAAGGAGATGGATTGACACAGTGGCTGCAACAATGGGCTCAAGCATAACTATGACAGTTATTTGTTAGCAGATACTAAGGCTGGAGGGTGGATTTGGTGAGAAACAGAACACTGGCATAGTCTTACAGTCTCTCCTACAAAATTCTTAATTTAAAAGGGAGACATAGTGACTGTATGGTAGAGAAACCTGGCAGACAACAACTTGACCAGGTGATCAAAGTAGCATAACCAGTGTTGAGGTGGTCGATATGGTGTGCCTCCTGATATGATACTCCAAGAAGAAAGAGCACAGCGTCACTTCCATGGTGTTTTAGCCCTGGATGCATCGCCTGAGATTGGTCTTGAGGAAACATCTAGTGGACCTTTCTTGATGGTCATTTTACAGAATGAAATGCCAGTACTCTTTAAAACTGTGTCATGATAAGCAGGAAATGACTGAAAAACTGTCCCAGATGGAAGGAGACTGAAGAGACATGACAAGTAAATGCAATGTGTGATCCTAGATTCGTTCCTGGGCCAGAATGGAAAAAGGGAAATAGTTGAATAGTTGGAATTTGAATTGAGTTCTGTGATTTGGATGTCAGTGTGCTATTCATGTTGACTTCCTGATTAGGAGGATTAAAGGGATATTGTAAATAAGAGTGTCCTTGTTTGGGGAAAATGCATATTGGGGTGTTTGGTGGTGATGGAGAACACATCAAACACTTCTGCACCTTGATAATGAGTATGGAGAGAGGAGAGGAAGAATGTAATATATGGTGAAATGTTACAGAAATCTGGGCATATGGAAACATTTGTATAGTTCTTGAAACCTTTCTGAAAGTTTGTAATCGTTTAAAAATAAAATATAAAAATAAATAACAATAACTTCCTGTATAATTAAAAATAACTTCTATTATGTTTTACTTATTACTTTTAAAGTTTCTAGGATAAAGTATGTCACAGATAGGGTGGATAAACCAAACAATTTAAAATAACATAATCAAACAATTAAAAATAAAATGACTTAGTGAATATTTCTTCCCACTGAGAAGGTTACTAGGCAGTAAAATAATGGGCATATATTACAAAATTAGATATAAATACACATATCTAAATATGAAGTGTCTCTTGCTTTTGAGCTTTGTGATTGAAAATCATATTTTAGAAATAATTGTTACTTGAATTAAAGAATTAACATTTAGAGTTTAGAAATCATAGTTTAGAGTTAATCCCAGACATCTGGAATTGACAACATGTTCCAGTGACTTAACCCTGGAATTAGGTTTTGCTTCCATACACATTATTTTATTTGTAAATTGATTAACCAGTTTGATCAAAGTAAAAGAAAGAATTGTATTCTCAATATCAGCAAAACTAGATGAAAAATAATGGACTCTGCCAAACAATCCTGTTTATTACATGCGACTAATTAGTAATGTGACAGATAAATCTCTCCACCAAATTGATAATTTGGGAGAAGCCTTTAAAATGCTAGCGCCATCTTCACATTTATTGTTACTAACCTCGTAAGAAGCTGGGTAAAGGAGTTCCAGTATGAACAATGGTAATGATGAAAATATTTTTGGAGGAAAAATAGGAAAGGTAAAATATTATAGGTCAATTGAGAAAAGAAGAAATGGACTTGACAGCAGTCTGTAATGTGAAATATAAAAGATTAAATTGAAGCCTGTGCTGGTGTGCTGCAGAAATATGGAATACAATGAGTCATATTAAGGGAACAACAACAGCAAAACCACAAAATAAAAGCCACAAAATACAAGCATCTAGTTTTCAAAATGATTATACAAACTTACTAAATACCTGCTAAAAATATCAGTGATACCAGTGATTATAAGTAATTCATAAAGTATACTGTGTATAATGCCTCTAGATTATTTTGATTAAGAATGGAAAAAGTGGCAGTGATGCAGATGTGCCAAAAGGATGTCAAAGACATTTTATTTACAAGGATTAAAGAAAATATTTCTTGTTCTGAGGTAAGGAAAAAGTAATTGAAAGGAAAAACTGAATACTTCCACTAACAATTGGACATTGGTGCCCTGTGGGGTTAATTCAATGTAACGTATAACCTTTACTATGTGAAGTTGATACAATTGATTCATAATTATAAAGCATGTGTACTGAGTCTTTTAAAAATGATGATTATTGACTGGTAATTGTCCAGCCACATTCTTTCTCTCAACTTATGACCAGATATACTCATGGGAGCCCTGGTGATGGAATGGTTAAGAGCTATGGCTGCTGACCAAAAGCTTGGCCGTTCAAATCCACCAGCTGCTCCTTGGAAACCCTGTAGGGCAGTTCTGTTCTGCCCTGTAGGGGGTTGCTATGAGTTGGAATCGAGTTGATGGCAATAAGTTTGGTTTTGGTTTGTGAAAGAACATGATTTTGAATTCCTGTTTACCTGGCCACTTTTAGAATCAAACCTACGATGCAGCTTTGTCAGACTGCTTCTTTAATTGATTGTAGTTCTTATCATAAAACAGTCTTTAGGACAGTGATGCTGAAAATGTGATCCATAGACTAGTAGCATCATTGGCATTACCTGGGAACTTGTTAAATTGAAAATTCTTGTTTGGTTTTTGGTTTGGCTCCCACCCCAGATATTCTCAATGAGAAACTCTAGAGTAGGACCAGCAGTCTGTGATTTAATAAGTTGTCTTGATGATTGTGCATGCTCAAGTTTGAGAACCACTACTGTAAAGCAATTTGCTTATTTTTGCAGTTCACCAAATGGTGGAGGAAATAACAGTGATCAACCATTCCTTGAAAATGTTTCTTGCTCATAGGAATTCATAGGGAATTAACATTCCTGTTGATTAAAGGTCTCTATTAATTAGAGAAATGTACCCTTTACTTCATATAACCTGGCTGGGACAAGGTTGGAACAAGAATAATTAACAAGACTGATAGAGAGCTGTCTTAGTTACCTAGTGCTACTATAATAGTAATACCACACATGGGTGTCTTTAGCAAATTTATTTTTTCACAGTTAGGAGGCCAGAAGTCTGATTTCAGGGTGTTAGCTCTAGGGGAAGGCTTTCTCTCTCTCTGTTGGCTCTGGTGGAAGGTCCTTGTTATCTTTTCAGCTTGTTTCTTGTTTTCCTCGGAGATCTCATGTGACGTGGCATCTGTATTTCCCCATCTGTGCTTTCTTGCTGCCTGCATAATCTGGTCTCTTGTATCTCAAAAGGGATTGACTTAAAACACACCCTACACTCATATTGCCTCATTAATATAACAAATAAAACTCATTTTCTAATGGGATTATAAACACAGGTATAGTAGGATTTACAACACATATTTTTGGTGCACACAATTCAGTCCATGACAAGAACAAACGTGAAAATTTACAGGTTATGTAACAAGGCTAAAAGTCTTGAGAATCTTATTATCAGTGTCTGATTCCTTGGTAATTTCAAAATGGAAAGAATGGAGACAGGTGTTTATACCCAGAAGTTGGAGTCTTTTTGTTACCCTCTGCTGTTCCTAACACAAAAAGGAACCTTTGTGAGGCAGTGGTTAAAGCACTTGATTGCTAACCAAAAGGTCAGAGGTTTGTACCCACCAGCCGCTCCACAGGAGAAGGATGTGGCAGTCTGCTTCTGTAAAGATTGACAGCCTTGGAAAGCCTATGGGGTAGTTCTCCTCTGTCTTATGGGTTGCTGTGAGTTGGAATCGACTTGATGGCAATGGGTTTTAGTATCCTTGTATACTGTTTTGAAATATTTACATTTAAATGATTTATAAAAGTAAATATAGCCTTGTTTGTGCAGCAAGAATAATATCACTTACCCTCTATCTCCTTATTGTATAGTAATATTACTTACTCTCTACCTCTCTGTTACTATATAACATCACAGAAGAGGGTACAAATTAAGTTTTTCAATGCTGCAGAGTCACTGTGAATGAGGGGAATATTGAAAATGTTTAAGCATTATTGGGGAGAATACTTATTGGCAACTGCTACTTTTCCCGTAAAATACAGTAGAGTCTATGAGACTTAAAAATAAACCCCAAAACCCGTTGTTGTCAAGTCAATTCCGACTCAGTGACCCCACAGGACAGAGTAGAACTGCGCCATGGGGTTTCCAAGGCTGTAATCTTTATGGAAGCAGACTGCCACATCTTTCTCCCCAGATTTAAAAATAGTTATCCTCATTTACCAATGGAAAACCTTAAATCTAACAGTATTAAGTAATATGCCTCTAGTCATTAGATTTAGCAGCAACAGGCTGAGCTTCAACCCAGCAGGGACTCAGCCAAGGCTTGTTCAATGACGGAATGAACATTAGTGGCCTATGCAGAACATTATCCATTTGTGTCTTCTGGGCATGTTCTAAGCATACACAGTAGCAATCCCTAGATGTAATTATAGTTCAAAGGGTGTGGAGAAGGAAATTTTTCACTTTTAATTAAAGAGAGTGAGTCCCTGTTAGCATAAGCAGGACATCTGTCATTTATTCACCAGAATTTAAATCATAGCTTCTTTTACCCTATGGGAAGAATTAAAATCTCAGCTAAAAAGACTTGGAACAGGTAACTAACCTAGGAAACTTAGCTGGTGAAGACTGTATGAAAATATACAAAAATAAAACTCACATCCCTATATCTTCTTAGCCATTTGGGGAATGTGCAATTATGTACCTATAGGGGAAGTCAAAATTATCAGAGTTAAAAGTCTATAAAAATAACTGAATAAAATGATAACCTCTATTTTTAGGCTATCATTAATAGTAAAGTAACAAGTGAAAAACAATCTACTCAAAATAATCAAATAATATTTTTCATAACTATTAGTAAATTTAAAAAGATTCAGGCCAGATTCTAGCATGAGTATTAAAAAATGATATATACATAAATTGGAGTGGAAGTATAAACTTTGAAAATAATTAAAGTATTATGGGTCATAACAAATATGTTTTATTCAGAATTCCTCTCTTAATTCAAAGAAAGAAAACAGATATGTACCTATCTATAGTCTTTTTTAGCATTTTCCACACTTGTAAAACTTAGAGACAAAGGTAATGTCTAACATTTAAAAAAATGACTTAATGGTACATTGTAACCATTCAATTGAATATTATGCAGTGAGTAAATTATAATGGACACAGGTTATATAAGAACATGTAAATATCCATATAATGCTAAGTGAAAAAATAGAATATAAAATATACATACTATAATTTTAAGGGTATAAATTCTGTGTATATATATATGTATATATATGTAGACAAATAACCAAAGGAGAGTATGCCAATAAAAACAAACAAAAAACTGTTGCTTTAAGCAGAGCAGATGGGAAAAGGAAAGGAGGAGTTATTGCTTAAAGGGTACTGAGTTCCTGTTAAGGGTAATGGAAAAACTTGGAAATGGATAGTAGTGATGATTACATAACATAGTGCATGTAATTAATGTCACTAAATTGTACATGTAAAAATGGTTGAAGTGACAAATACACACAATACAAAAAGAATATGAATAGAAAATGATATACTTTTCTGCTAGGTATTTTTTATAATATTAAGATAACATTGCTACAATGAAATATACGTCTATAAATAGAAATTGGTATCCTATCTGCAAGACTGTTCATGAGATTTTCAAACTGTTTTCAACTGTGGTAAGTCTCTGTATAAATTCTTCTCAAGTAGCCAAATGGGGAGTCATCCTTATTTCTGAAATCTCGAGTTAAACTGGAAACTTCATGTGAAAAACACTTGTTTTTTCCAAAGATGTAAGTTCAGTTGAGGCTACAAATGATCTCTCCTTTTTTTCTTCTTCAGGTACTAAGGCTTAGAAACATTTAATTCAGACGTCTTTCAAATATTGTTTTATTGATAGTCTCACGTTTGACATCCTTGCTATAATTACAGTGTGTATTATATCAAGAGAGGTTCTGTATCATCCCTAGAGACTCAATTACTGTGTGCCTCTCCGGTAGTCTGGGCAAGTATCAATGTAACACCTGATATAACAAGGGCGTATTTCTTGTACATTTTTCATATATTACTTGATATAAATATCAGACTAAATTACTTTTGAATCCATTAATGCTTGAATGAAAATAGTTCACTTATAAAAATATGTTAGTATGAGAAACTCTTCTTTTACACTAGAAATGTGAAAATTCTTGTTCATAGGTTTATAGCCTTTTGCCAAAAAGGATAAAATCTCAATCCTTTCTTCCATCTATTATATTAAGATAATATCGAATCTCAAGGACACATTTATGGGCCTGACATGCCTGGAAGAACACAATTGTAGGAAACATTAATATTTTCTTTTTTGGTCCAATTTCAACATATATTTGAGACATCTTCGAGGAAAAGCATAAGTATGGCAAGTATAAACAACACAACTCAGAAAAAGGAAGCAAGAAATGAAAGGAGAGAATGAAAAACAGTTAAAATTTCCTTTCTAAAAGGAGGTACATGAAGACATTATTACACCTAATTCTGTTTTCCGTGACCAGAACACAGAAGGAAACATGACAGGTCACAGAACTCTAATTTCTAAAACAAATCAGTGTGGACAAATACTTTACTAGTTGTAATCTTGTAGAAGAATTTATTGCAGATCCCACACCACCTGATCTTGCTGCTTTCCCTGTCTTAATAAATAGCATAAAGTAAGCCCTCAATACTTAGTTTTGATGCATTAATGAAATGAATGCTTGTAAGTCCTATTGGTCCTGGATCCTCACATTCTACAGATTAAAGTTTTTATAAGACAGAGAAGCCATTTTCTTACTCTTTGGATTTCTAATTCTATAACCTGAATGTGTTTATAACTTGGATGTGGCTAATCGGTGTCCCATATCAGGGGGCCAGTTTGTCTGGCTCAGCATTCTAAGGAGAGAAGTTTAGACTTCTCACTATGGCCTTCCTACAGCTACAGGCCCCCTCTGTTTGGGCATATAGGTATCGTGGGGGCACTGTGGTAGAGGCGTGCACATAAACTACCTGACGTAAAGTGCTGTTACAGATGAAGTCATGTTTTCTGAGGCAGAAAGGAAGGTCAACTGAGAGCAGACAATGGAAATTCTTTCCCATTCCACCGAAGGCTAGAGATAGACTCATAAAGATTTAACTTCTAACACTGTGGAAGAAAGGCCAGCAGTCTACTTCAAAAAATCAGCCATTGAAAACTCTGTGGAGCACAGTTCTCCTCTGACACACATGGAGCACCGTAACTCGGGCTCAACTCCCTGGCAACTGGTTCTTTGTCGTCTTCTTTTGTCTTCTGAGAACTGTTGCTTTTGTCTTCTGTTGCCTTTTTTTCCAGTATAATCACTTGACTTTTCCAATGTAATTCTCAGCTTACTCAGCATGAGTTGGGTAAGGTATCCAGGGACCCCCTCCACCCACTTCATTTGAAATTCCTGACCCCCACCCCAGTCATCTCATGAGTTCTTATAGCCACACTCATTTTATTCCTACATCCAGGAGTGGGAAAAACAAAACAAACAAACTAGAGAAATTATTAAAAACCAACTTATAACCCTATTGTCCTCTTGTTTCTTTCATAATAAGCCTTGTTGACCCATTAAATTCAGAGCCACAGATCATTAACACGTTTTGCCTTTTCCTTGAGGTTCCAAAAAAAAAAAAAAAAACTGCTGTAAAATTCTGACTTACAGCAAGACTATAGAACAGAATAGAAGTAGACCATGAAGTTTCCAAGGTGTAATCTTTATGAAAGCATACTGCTACATCTTTCTCCCACAGAGCGACTGGTGGGTTTGAACCACCAAGCTTTTAGTTTAACAGCCCAGTGCTTAACCACTGCACCATCAAGGCTCCTTTTCCTAGAGGTTAGATGGCATGAAATATTTCCAGAAGGTAAGGGGATTTACGGGTATTACAGTCTTCTAGTTCTATTTCCATGTTAAAACAAGCTGAAAGTTACGTTATTAGATTAAAAGAAAATCCTTCTGTCTGAGGGTTAAAGAATGGGGATGGAGTGAGGGAGAGGCAGAGAAGAAAGAGAATTCTGTCCTGCCCTTGTCAAGAGTTGCACAACCAGAGTGTTTCTTAAAAGGGCATAAAGAATCCCACCTTGTCCCACTGGTGACGTTGAAGAACTGGCCTTGGATTGTGTCAACCAGCCCAGTACAAAATGAGATTCATAAGGAATTTAAAAACTCTGATCCACAGGAAGCCCTGAAACAGCACATTTAAAATGACCCTGCATCCCTAATTCAGACCATGAGTGTGACCAGGGCAGAACAGACAGATCAGCAGTTACTAGGCTCTTGGTTTCCCTGAGGGCCTTCAGAAGTGAGACTGACCCTTTTGGAAATGGATTCTGACTGGGGCATGATGCTACAGCACATTAAATCATAGTAAACAGGCTGGGACCTTTCTTAGGGGGTTGTTTTGATGATAGTGCCAAGCCAGGCAATGCCATAAAGCACAGAATGCTTTAGGAAGTTAAATCAAGGTGTGATATTGGAGTACTTCCATGCAGATTTCTCACTGATTTTTCAGTCTTTCCTGTGATTTTTATTTTTATGCAAAGGAAATCCAGGAAAAATGCTTACAGAAAGATTTTAAATTACCTGTCTGTGATCATAATCATGTAGTGGAAGGAACAGGAAATTTAGAAAGATGAAAAGTTTTGTATCAGGACTCACCTTCACCACTTATTAGGTGATCACAGACAAGTCACTCAACTTTGCTGAGCTCCAGTATATATCTGTAATAGGAATGATAGTAACAGTAATTCTCAGGCAGGGTTGGTGTGAGAATTAAACATTATGTAAAATCCTTTTGTATACTCTAAATCATCTTAAAATGTCATTCATTATTTTTTGCTTCTGTTGTCACTGCTAAAGTGCAGGATTTAGTGCCTATTTATGATTTACTGATTTTTTGTGAAGATCACAAAATTTCAGTCTTGGATGGAAATGTTCCTGAGCATCATCTATTTAAATCACTCATTCGGTGATTTAATCTCTCTACATAAGGGTCCATACAAGTCAGCTATTTGAACCTCTTTAGTGAAAAGAAACACCCTACTTCAGAAGGTTTTAATCTTTGTCAGCATTGATGATTAGAGTGGCCACCCTCATACTGAACTGCAGTTTATCTCCCTGTAACTCACGTTTAGTGATTTTAGTACTACTGAAGTTCATTTGTTCAGGATGTCTGTTTTATATTAATCTTTATAATATAGAGTAAATGTTCTTTTTCTGGAGTATATTAGTAATTAATTTATAATTAGAAAATTTTAGTATGATATTACTGACTCCTACTTCATACATGTGAGAAGTCCCTGGTTGGCACAAACAGTTATGCACTCAACTACTAGCCAGAAGGTGGGTAGTTCAGACTCATCCACAGGTGCTTTGGATGAAAAGACTGACAATATACTTCAAAAAAGTCACAGCCAAGAAAACCCTATGGAGCAGTTCTACTCTGCACATGTAGGCTTGCCATGAGTTGGAGCTAACTCAACAGCAACAATCAACAACAACAGCAATTTCATACTTGTAGGAATATTTTGTAAGAAATACCCCATTACGTACTTACACTCTTCTGTGGCAAATTGAACAGAAAAGTTGTCATCTGTAGAATAATTTATCTACTCCCGTGAGTGTCATGGGGCATTGTGCGTGTGATGTGCACATAAGGTAGTTAGAGGGTACATTCAAGTATTGCATAAACCAGAAGTTTGGGGACCAAAAAACCAAAACTAAACCTATAGCGACCCTAGAGGAGAGAGTAGAACTGCCCCATAGGGTTTCCACGGAGAGGATGGTAGATTTGAACTGCCAACCTTTTGGTTAGCAGCCTAGCTCTTAACCACTATGCTGCCAGGTCTTTGGGGAAGCATCATCTTAATGCAAAGAGCTCTACTGTGGGTACAAGAATCAAGTTGTCATGCTGGTAGCTAACAAGACAACTAGGTAAAGAAAGGAGATGTAAATCATCTTGATAATTTGTCATTTTGTTTATATGAAGATAAAACTAGACTGATGACTGAATTGTTTGTATATTTGAATGAATAGCTAATTTTATGACTTCAAAACCATCCTCTTTAGGAATCTCTGTTTCCATTTTGTAAATTGGAGTAATAATGGATAATGATTACCAGCACCTAAGTTAGATGTAGGTTAAGTGCCTTATTTTAAGGTATAGTAATGTATCTAGAATGATAAATACTAAAGTGAGTATTAATTGATACTGTTATAATTATTGTAGATTTGTGAAATATTTAATTCCAACGGAATTTTTTTTCCAATTAAGGAAAGTAGAATCTAAACTTACTTTTTATTATATCACAAGGTGTTCTTCCTATTTTACGTATGAGAAAAAGAAGCTCAAAAAGTTAAGTAACTTACCTAGCTCACATGGGTAGTTAGTGAAGGAATTGTTAATCAAGCAAAGGACTGCCTAATGTCAAAACAATTACTCTGCTTCCTATGTAAGAATATTTATACATATTTGATTTACGATAACCTTATTACGTATGATTTTTGCATACAGACTATTTTATTTTCTTAAATCTATAGCCCAACCTACCTGTATTGGTTTGTCAAGACCAGAGTCTATAATGGATTATATCTACCATACAAGTGTTTATTAATGTAATTTATAGGTCCTTTTCATCAATGTCCCTGACATTGTTCTAAGTGAGGGAGACATGAGAATGAGGGAAATACTTCTAGTAGGGAAGACCAAAAAAAAAAAAAAGGTGAAGAATAATAAGAAGTGAAGGGTGTTTTGAAAGCACATAGTGAATTGCTCTCCTAGAGGGAATGACTTTAAAGCAGAGACATGAAGAATGGGTAGGAATTAGCCAAATGAAGATAGTAGAATGCTGTGGGACAGTCTGCTGGTAATTGAGAACATCATGAATTTAAGAAACTAGAAGAAATTTTCTAGAGCTGTGTGGGTGAATCTGAAAAAAGAAATGTTATTTGTAAGCCTAAAGAGCTAGTGTGAGGTAAAGTCATGAAAATTCCTGTAAGCTCTTAAGAGAATTTGGACTTGATCCTAAAGACAAAGGGAAAACACATAATTTGAACAGGAAAGTAAGATGAGTATTTGCCATTTATCATGAGTATCCTGAAAACTGGTTGGAAAATTGTTTTGGGGAGTGGGTAAAACTAGAGACAGGAAATGAGGAAATACATAATTAAGTTGATTTTTGCAAGAAGGTTGACATTAGGAGGGCAAAGAAAAGTATATGGGGTTGAAAGTTGGTTTATTGTATTTTTTTTTTTTTTTAAGTGGGAGAAATGGTAGGCCTCTGTGATTCATTGAATGTAGGTGATAAATGAAAGTCAAGAATACAGGTAACCTTCAAGTTTATAATTTGGATAACTGGGTGAATGGTGATGCCAGTCTCTGAAATTTGATAAATGGGAGGGAGGAGCAAGGTGAGGGCAGGTGAGAAGTGATAATCAAGGATGTAGTTTTGTTAGTGTGGAAGATTACATGAACGAATAAATATTGTGGACAGTAGATACACAAACGTGAAGCTCAGGAGAGAGGTTGTTTTGTAGATCTAGTTGTTGTAGTCTCAGAAAGTAAAAGAAATTGAAGCCAAAAAAGTAAATGAGTGCATAGTGTTGGGGGAGGGGGCAGGGACATAATTCTGAGAAACACTTAAATTGTTGGGAAGGCTAGAAGGAGGAACATGCATAGGAGGCAGATAAGAAGTGGCCAGAGGAATAAGAAGAAAATTAGGATAGTTCAGTGTTTACTCAAACTAGTATTTTGAATAGAAAGCTTGTCAACAGTGTCAAATGATGAGTAAACCAGATATGAACATTTTTCATAGTAAGTAGATCATTGGTCAGTTTGGTGAGAAGTGTTTTAGTGTGGTGATAGGGCCAGAAAGGCAAGTTCACTGGAAGGGCATATATGACCTCAGTGGATTGGGTGAAATTTTTGGAAATATAAGATGGAAACATTTAAAAATTTCAGGTTTGGAAATCACCTAGGAAAATCCAGTCAGAATGAATTTGTGGGAATAGGAACAAGGACCAGTATTTGAAAATAAAACTGATAGGAAAAGAGTGGAAAACAAATTCCAGAGGGCCAAGTGGTTTAAGGAATCCCTGGGTGGTACTAACAGTTAATGATTAATGCACTTGGCTGCTAACCAAAGGGTTGGCAGTTCAGCTCCACCTGGAGGCACCTGTGAAGAAAGGCCTGGTGATCTACTTCCAGAAAATCAGCCATTGAAGACCCTATGGAGCACAGTTCTACTCTGACACACATGGGGTTGCCATGAGTTGGAATTGACTCCATGGCAACTAGTTTTTAAAGTGGATTAAAGGGAAGGGCTCTTTTCTGGATTTGTATCTAAGAGTTGAGGGATGAAGAATCTCTGGGTGTTCAGGATGGCTTGCCAGATTCTGTTACCTAATATTGCTACAGCATGACTCAGCCCTATAGCCCTCTGACAACGAGCAGCCAAAATTGTTCCCATATCTTATTGGTGACTGTAGTGAAGCTGATTGATTTGCTAGCTGGCCACACATTAGTTTCAGGTGAGAGATATGGCTGCCAGAAAATACGTGGGTACTCTGTGCAGACCACTGGGATGGGTTGAAATTTGTATGTAGTGGAGGAGATTTTACAGAGTTCTAACCAAATACGAGCAACATAAAGGACAAGAAAATAGTGAAAAATGTGCAAAGCAACTGTGGGAAATCACTTACACTTTGAAAACAGTTTTCTACTGCACACAATTCCCAGTGGGGGTTAAATTGATCACTTGGGGTGTTAGGAATGTTGAAATAGTAGATGATGAGTTCATTAATATGGAAAGAAGACCTCTGTTGCATACCAGAGTTCCAACTGTGAATGGCGTAAAAAATGAGATGCTCTTTGGAAAATGTAAACCAATTTACAAACATCAGGTATTAGTTTTCTTTTAGTACCGATATCCCTAGTGGTGCAGCAGTTAAGACCTTGGCTGCTAACCAGAAGGTCAGCAGTTCAAATCCACCAGCTGCTCCTTGGAAACCCTATGGGGCAGTTCTGCTCTGTCCTATAGGATTGACAGGAGTTGGAATCGACTCAACAGCAATAGGTTTATCTCCAGGTGAGGTTGTTATAATTCAAATATCTTTAGAAGCTTGGACTTTAAAAAAAACAGTTGCCCTCAAGTCAATTTTGACTCATAGTGACCACATCTGTGTCACAGTAGCACAGTGCTCCATAGGGTTTTCCATGGCTGATTTTTCAGAAGTAGATCACCAGACCTTTGGGTGGGCTTGAACCTCCAGTCTTTCGGTTAGCAGCCAAACGTATTAATTGTTTGTACCACCCGGGGAATCCCTTGAACTTTACTATGCTTAATAAGTACCATTAAGATTATTTTGGGATGTATAGTAACTATGCTTAAATGCTTATTTTTTTTATAAGGAAAATTAAATTTTAACATTTATTCACCACTAAATATGTGCTAGACCTGTGCCAGACACTTTCATATTTATTGTATAGTTAAAACTCATAAAAATATAAAATGAGTATTATTCTCATTTTATAGCTGAGGAAACTCAGAGAAGTTTAGAGTTATCTTTTTAATGTCATTAAAAATATAGAAATTGTTTATCTGAACTGAGTAATTTAACCCAGTGGACCTTTTCAAAAGCACAGTCCATTTGTACAGCTTGTTCATTTGAAATATACCAAGCCTAACTTAAAAAGGAAAATGCACCATGTATTTCAAAGAAAAATAATTCAATCTACTCATTGTCATCTCTTCAAATTTTATGACTGTAGTGATCTATGCTTCATATTCTTGGCCACCTCTCTCTTGTTTATTGGGTGGATATATACAGCACTTCTACTTCAGAGACATTGTTGAGATGACATTTATTTGCTCTTCTATTGAACAATCAATATACTCTAACAAAAATTATACATATATGAAAGTCTAATACTGTGTTTTTCCTTGGAGGCTAAGTTGAATAGTAAAAAATCCTAACTAGATAATACTTCAAAGTAAACTTGAAATAAACAGCTTTCCATAAATCATATAGTACATACATGGTATATCATTTTTCTTTCACTTAATTCACCTATGTGTAACAGTACACTTTTTGGCAGTGGGAGCAATAGAATTAAATTAATAGAAGAATTGAATAATACAACATTTTATCTCTGACTATTATAAATACAGTCCATCTGTTCTCTTCTAGATTAAATATACCCTTATTTTAAATGCAGGCAGGCAGAGAAAAATAAATTGTCTTTCCATCAACATTTTACTTCTCGGCTTTTTCTGTCCTGTTTGAAAAGGGTCTCAGATACACAACTTCATTCTTTCTATAATAAAATGCTAAATCTGGTTTAGTGTGATATTATGAATCTGGAGATACAACCACATTTTCTCAAGAACCTATTAAATTCAGCCAACAGCATCTTACCATTAACTGCTTCAAAATAAAAATGTAGTCAGCCTCAAAATCCATAAGCATCTTGTGTGTACAGTAAGCCTTAAATATAAATATTGATAAGAGAGTAATATAAACCAAGATGTTTTTAGTTAGGCAAACTTTAGTAAACACCTCACTTCCCATCTCCCTCACCATCACTTCTGAGTATCTGCAGGGTGAGTACTTCTTCAGTATTTCCAATTTAACTAATTCAGCTTATTTGGAAGTAGTGATATGTATCTACCATACAGTATGATTTACTTAAATTCAATTTTACAAATAAATATATTACTATTAAAATCAAAAAGGTGAAAAAGTATGGTCGAACACATAAAATTATTTAAACCAATGAATGAATGCTGTTATTGTATGCTATGGAGTCGATTGCAACTCATAGCAACCCTGTATGACAAAGTAGAACTGCTCCAATAACGTTTCCTAGGCTGTAATCTTTATGAGAGCATATTGCCACGTCTTTTCTCCCATGAGTAAATTAATACTGAGATGTATTTAGATCCCAATTGTGACAAATTATATCGTAAATCTAGTAATGTATGTTGAACTTCCAACTTGAAGCATAGATCATTTTTCATAAAACCAATCATAGTTTTCTCAGAAAAGAGACTGTAAATTTGTGATGCTGGAATATAGGAAGAACACAGCATCAGGATTGAAGGAAGACTCACAACCTGCAATATGCAGATGACGCAACCTTGCTTGCTGAAAGTGAAGAGGACTTGAAGCACTTACTGATGAAGATCAAATACTACAGCCTTCAGTATAGATTGCACTTCAGCATAAAGAAAACGTAAATCCTCACAACTGGACCAATTAACAACACCATGATAAATGGAGAAAAGATTGAAGTTGTCAAGGATTTCATTTTACTTGGATCCACAATCAATGCCCATGGAAGCAGCAGTCGAGAAATCAGCTGCCATATTGCATTGGGCAAATCTGCTATGAAGACCTTTTTAAAGTGTTGGAAAGCAAAGATGTCACCTTGAGGACTAAGGTACTCCTGACCCAAACCATTCTGTTTCACTCACCTCATATGCATGCAAAACAGAGCAATGAATAAGGAAGACTGAATAGGAATTGATGCATTTGAATTATGGTGTTGGTGAAGAATATTGAATGTACCATGGACTGCCAGAAGAACAAACAAATCTGTCTTGGAAGAAGTATAGCCAGAATGCTCCTTAGAAGCGAGGATGGTTAAGACTTCGTCTCACATGCTTTGGACATGTTATCAGGAAGGAACAGTCCCGCAAGAAGTACATCAAGCTTGGTAGAAAGTCAGAGAAAAAGAGTAAGACCCTCAACTGGATTGAGATGGATTAACACAGTGGCTGCAACCATAGGCTCAAACATAGCAATGATTATGAGGATGGCGCAGGACCAGGCAGTGTTTTGTTCTGTTCTGTATAGGCTCTCTATGAGTCGGAAACAACTTGATGGTACCTAACAACAATAACATGTGAGCACTTTAGGTCTTAAAAGATATGCTTTCTTGGGATATTGTGGGAGGTTTTTTAGACATCTGAACTGAATTATTGAAGGATGAATAGAAGAGAGAAGGTCTAAAGCGAAAAGAAATAAAAAAGCCTTTGTAAGAATAATATAAACCATGTGTAGAAACATGGAACCATAGCTATAGTTATATAAGCAAGAATCTAAGCTTAGAAAATAATTAATTTTGGCAAGACCCATATTTGCTAAAGGACAATTTTTAAATCCAGATATTACTACCATACTATGTTGCCTCAATATAAATGTAAATGATTAATAATGGCAATTGCTTATATCACTAAACAATATAGTTTGTAGCCATTGTTTTTCCTGGGTGTCTTTGGTGTCTATTTTTTAAAGGGAGTTAAGAAAAACAAATATAGAAGAATAATATATATAATTCAGTTGTTGTTAGGTACCGTCAAGTTGGTTCTGACTCATAGTGACCCTATAGGACGGAGTAGAACTACCCCATAGGGTTTCCAAGGAGGAGTTGGTGGATTTAAACTGCTGACCTTTTGGTTAGCAGCTGAGCTCATAACCACTACGCCAAATTAGCATATTTTAATAATATAATCGTAGTTTGATTAAAAATAAATAAAAACATTCAAGCAAGCATCCACATTATATCAAATATTAAATTATTTTTTCCTTCAAAATGACAGACTGGTTGAAATAATTAAGATGAACAGTTGTTTTGGTTTCATATAGACATTAACTTGGGACTCAAAATTTCAAAAACCATTTGGCTTTTTATATAGGCAGAGTTTTCATTGTCTTCGGTCTTCATGTACGAAAGAAGCTGGAAATTTATTGTTGAGCTGATTTAAAATAAAGCAGTTCTCAAACACATGGAATTATAGTTTTTGGTCTTTAGAGGTTCTATTCCATTTTGGATATTTTTTAAATTATGTAGGAATTTTTTCAGGAAATTCCTGTATAAATTATCGGAATGCCATACCAATAAATTACTTTAAAATGATTTTTATTATAAGTAAAACTGCTAACCTCTCATATATAGTTTATCTTGTACTTATTTTCTGTAGTGAGCAATGATAAAATGAGGTTTAAATTAATTAAAAAGAAGGCATTAAATTATTAGAGATAATGCATACTTGTATTGGAGTTTTCTAACAATATGCTTGGAGATTTTTTAATGTGTCTGAACCAGAGAGGAGTACTGGTAATTCACTAGATTTTCCACTTATAAATATAAGAATACATGCTATTATAAAATATTCAATATAAATGTTATACTGTATATTCAGTTTAAAAAGCACATGCTTTAGTGTCATCACCCTTAAAGATTTAGTTTGTGAAACACCGGGAGATAAGTTCAGAATGTTTCCTTTATCCGTCCTCAGTGTTTCCTGTTACCAGATGCTAAGTATTTCTTTTTATATTTTGCCAAGGTGTTTATGTTTTTTAGTATGCTGGCATTTTAAATATGCTTATACTGCGTAGAGACTCATGATTTTGTGCTCTTGCAGAGTGTCAGCCTATTTTGAAGTTATTGTTCAGTGATTTAGAGTGTTCTGAAATAGCAAAGCTTGGCAGGGTTTTCTCAGTCTCATTCTTGAAAAGTGTTTGCTTGAATAAGTATATTGAGTCATCTAACTCAGCAAATTAATGCAAATCACCTTTCCTTACAATTTTAAAGATGTAATTCTATAATTAAATCTCAAAAGATCATTTAATGAACAACTTTCTTCAAACAATTTCACTCATATCCCACAATCCAATTACAATTTAAGCTGTATGTCTTTAAAGAGTGTAAATAAATTATTCTATGCAAATACTGTATTTCCATTTTATGCACCATGTTCCACAGAACATTTAATTAAAGTAAATCTTACCCAGGTATAAATCAGTAGTAAATTGAAACATATTTGAAAGGCCCAGCCTTGCTACTAGATTTAAGAACAATTTTATCTGCCAAGAATGAGAGTAATAGTCTTCAACTTTCAAATTTACTTGAACCTATGTTAAAAACTTAATAGCTCTAAGGATATATTTCATATGCTCCTTTTCAAATGTTATAAAATATGAGAAGTAAGCATTTTGATGTTGTGGACTACCTAATCAAATGCTGAGATTGGATTAGCAATTGTGTTGGCATTAGCCATGATTCTGCTTTTACCCTACCACTCTTGGTGGTAATTCCTGCTTCCTTACCTACCCTTCACTTCTTAAATTCTCCAGTTCTCTTTCTGATTCTGTTGATTTAACTGATCAATAATCTTTCCTTTTCACAGAATCTTGTATATTTCTTTCTTTTGCATTAGCAAATTTCTTTTAATTTACAGTATGCTCCCGTAACCCATTGCCATCCAGTCAATTCAGACTCACAGCGACCCTATAGGACAGAGTAGAACTGCCCCATAGGGTTTCCAAGGAGCGACTGGTGGATTTGAACTGCTGACCTTTTGGTTAGTAGCTGTGGCTCTTAACTGCTGCGCCACCAAGTCTCCAATGTGCTCAGGTACACCTTATACAAAAATCTTTCTGTCAAGATCTCTACTCTCTTTCCCACTTCTTCAAATTGAACATCTTGAAAGTATAGTCTATACAGACTGCCTCTAATTTCCCCATTCACAATTTGCTAATTAATTTCATTGCTTGAACTATCAAAATTTAATGAAAACAATGCAAAACCTTATACATCCTCATCTAATTGGAAAATACAAAGCTTTCTTCATTTTATATTCTACTTAGCTCTTAGTGTGGCATATGAAGTCAATCATTTCTTCTTGAAACCTTGAACCTTTATCTCCAACTTCACCATTCTACCTTTCTGAAAATATGTTCTCTCTGCTGGATTGATTCTTCTTCTTCAAACCCTAGTTTAAAATTGGAGATATTAGGGGAAGCATCGCCAGCCACATTGAGTTTCCCTATCCATTTTTGCACTCCATTGGCCATCTATTCCATTGCCATTGTTTCAGCACCTTCTTGATAGGGTTTCTGTAAACAATTAGCTGCCAAAATATATATAAATCACCTATATGTCTGACATGTACTTGGCCCTCATTTATTTCCTAAGTTGATGAATGAATAATTTTTGGGTTTTATATATATACACACATATATATAACCACAAAAGCCCTGGTGGCACAGTGGTTAAATACTATAGCTGCTAACCAAAAAATCGACAGTTCGAATCCACCAGCAGCTCCTTGGAAACACTGTGGGACAGTTCTGCCCTTCCAATAGGGTCGCTATGAGTTGGAATCGACTCGATGGCAGTGGGGTTGTGTGTGTGTGTGTGTGTGTGTGTGTGTGTGTGTATAAAACCTAATCTGTTGCTATTGAGTCAATTCTGACTCATAGCCACTCTATAGGACAGAGTAGAACTGCCCCATAGGGTTTCCAAGGCTGTACATCTTTATGAAAACAGACTGTCACATCTTTCTCCGTGGAATAGCTGGTGTATTCGAATTGCTGACCTTCCAGTTAGCAGCTGGGTGTCATATATATGTGTGTGTGTGTGTGTGTGTGTGTCTATGTATGTATATACATTATACATACACATATACACATATACATGTATTTCATATATTTCCACACACATATACATACATACATACATATGTACGTACATATTACCAGTACACATCTCCTTCCTGAATGTCATACCTGCGTTTCGAACTGCCTGTTTGATATTTTCCACCAATACGTCTCTAAAAACAGTTTTTTTTTTAGGAAGTTCAGATCTTAACTAATTATCATATACCCATCTCATCCCCATTCTCCAACCTATTGCCCTTTTGGGATCTGCTAATTTTACATTAATGAAATTGTCTATCAGGTTAAGAACATCTTACCCAATCTAGAAACTTGAAGTCATATTCTTGCTTTATTGTCATCTGCCCCATATTCAGTGTGCCACAAAGTAATGTGAAACCGAAACTTAAATCTATTCTTCCTGCTCTCAATTTCCATTTCCATTGTTGCATTTCAGTCACATAATCTCTCCTATGAGCTACTGCAGAGTTTCTAAGTGGCACTAATTGTTAAGCGCTTAACTACTAGCCTAAAGGTTGGAGGTTTGAACCCACCCAGAGGCAACTTGGAGGACAGGACTGTGATCTGCTCCCAAAAGGTCACAACCTTGAAAATTTTATGGAGCAGTTCTACTCTGCATACATGGGGTCACGATGAGTCGGAATTGACTGAAAGGCAGCTAACAACAGCTATGAGCTATTCCAGCTGTCTACCCTTTGATTCCCTGCCTTTAGCTCATTCAACTCACCTAGATTGTCTCTCCTGCCACACACGTACACCCATGCTACGTCTTATAACCACCTTGAGGAAAAATTTGTGGTACTTGCTCATTGTGTTCCAAGCCAAAAATGCTTTCACCTAGTTGTCTGGCTCCAAACTACTTTTCATGCCTCTTATCTGCCATCCTCAAACATGTACCTTATGCTCCAGTCATAATATATCACAAAATCCTAGAATGTTTTTTATTTACACATTGCCATACTGTAACACATTTGGTTCCCTCTGCTAAGAATGCCTTTTTCTTCATCTGACTGTAAAGAAGTTTATTTCTTTCCTCTGAAATCTTTTTTGCTCAAATGACTGTCTGAATGTTCTAGAATGATGAAAAAAGAAAAAAAAAAAAACGAGCTATTGAGTGAGGTTTGAATTTGAATGCAGGCTCCACTTCTTGCTGACTTTTTCTGAGGCAAGTAGCTTAAACTGAATGATCATCAAAATAAGATATGCAATGAAGAATTGTAAAATGTGCGAACAACAGAGGTGAACTAAATCAAATAGATTAAAAAAATCAGTTAACAATATTTGTGCTGGCGTATTTTTAGGCTGTCTTTTATGTTCTTTTGATTTATATATTTATCTATTCATCAATACCATACTTCTTACCTGTAGTTGATAGTATATCTTGAATCAGGTAGTGTGTGTTTTCTAACTCTATTCTTTTTTAAAATCATTTTGGCTATTCTAGTTCTTTTGCCTTTCCATATTAATTTTAGAATCATCAGATTAATAACTATAAAAAAATCCCTCTGTGAATTTGATTTTGTTATACTTATGGACAATTTGGGAGAATGTTCATCTTAGCAATATTAAGTCTTCCAATTCATGAAGCAATGTAGTTCTCCATTATTTAGATCTTCTTTGACTTCTTTCTTTAATGTTTTTAGTTTTTAGCATGTAGATTTTGTACATATTTTGCTAGAGTATGCTGAAGTATTTTATTTTTTGTTGCTGTTGTAAATGGTACTGGTTTTAAATTTTGAATTTCTATTG
The DNA here is from genome assembly GCF_000243295.1 of Trichechus manatus latirostris. Classification (NCBI taxonomy): domain Eukaryota; kingdom Metazoa; phylum Chordata; class Mammalia; order Sirenia; family Trichechidae; genus Trichechus; species Trichechus manatus. The sequence continues at coordinate 17,576,983 of NW_004443952.1, forward strand.
GTAATTCTGAGTATATAGAAATAAAATTAATTTTTGTTTCTTGCATCTGTGTGACCTTGCTCAACATACTTACTAGTTCTAGGATATTTCTGGAGATTTGTTTGGAATTTTCTGTGTAGACAATCATGTTTTCTGTGAATAGAGACATTTTTCCTTCTTCCTTTTTAATCTGTATGCCTTTTGTTTCTTTTTCTTTGCCTTACCGAATTGGCTAGAACTTCATGCACAATGTTGCCTAGGGATTATGAGATTGAATGCCTTTGCCTTGTACATGATCTCAGGGGGAACCTAGTCAGTTTTTCACTATTCACTATGGTGTGAAGCTGTAGGATTTTTTTTTTTTTTCTACCACATAAGAAAGTTCTTATCTATTTTTAGTTTATCAAGAGTTTTTTTTAATCATGAATGGAATGGGTATTGAATTTGATCAATTTTTTTTTGCACTTGTGAATATTGTCTGCTTTTTCCACTAGAGCCTTTAACATATTAATCATAGTTGTTTTATATTCTCTCTCTGGTAGTTCCAACATCCGTGTTGTATCTGAGTCTTGTTCTTTTGATTGCTCCATATTTACACCGTATGTTGAATTTCTTTACCTTCTTTTCTTCAGATTTCTTTAGTTTCTGTACATCCTCCTCCTTCATCCTCTTCATTTATTTCCATAATTCATGAATTCAACTTGGACACTTGTGTATTTATGTCTAGAAATGGTCATACTTCTTTTTTTTTTTAACAGGTCTTTAGTATGGAAGCTTGAGTGGCACTAGTCAGGTTTGGATTTTATTGCTGCTATGATTGCATGATTGGCTTTCAATTTATCTAGCAGTGATTTGTGTACTGTTACATTGTATTGTATTACAACATTCATTTTCCTTTCTACATCATACAAAATTCGATTTTGTTTAAAAAGTCTTTTTCAGATTATTTGATAAAATTAATCTCATCTTGATTGAGTTGAGGTTTCAATATTTTCTTATGCTGGCACTCTTTCTTGGCATTATATTTCATCAGAGGTTTTGTAATCTAGCTTGTAAGGCAGTTTTCAGCAGATTTTGTTTTATTTTGATTAGGTTTTGGGTTTATTGGGCTTTTCATTTCTATGTATTACTAAAAGAGCTTTACATATTCTGGGTCCCTAAATCAGCATGCATGTGTGTGTATGTATGCATGTGCACACACACACATTGTGCTTTTAAAAGTTTTGTTTATGATATTTCTTGTTGGAAAGATAAAAATAAAATACACTTGAAAAATAAATTTTAAAATTAAGGTGATTAGTTTACAATTGTATTAATTATACCTTTTGTTTTTGGTCTTATTTTAAGAAAGTTTTATTCCTAGTTATAGGCATACCTATCTACAATTCTTTCTGATAATTTTTTTTTATTAAAAAATATAATTCTGAAATCTCAGTGTTAAATTTTTCTTTAAATGATGTGAACCAATGGATTAATTAGGTGTTCCCCTCAACCACAACAACAAAAGTTGTTCTAACTCAATTTATTGGCTAATCTGCTCCCCAGTAATTTAATTTTAAATACTCCCTGTACCATATAATAATGCATCACATGTAAATTAGCATTGTTTTAGATACTTAATTCTGCTGCATTGATTTTATTCTCTTCACTAATACCATACTTGTTTAAATATTGTAGCTTTATAAATTCTTATATTTGAGCAGATTTTTCTCATGTCCATGTTTCTATATTTTCTTCACTATTACTGTATATTTTTATTTCAGTGAGACCTTTAGAATTGGCTTTATCATCCTCCATAGAATCTATATTTATATTTTCCTTTAGAGTATATAAATATTATAGATTAATTTGATACTTTTATGCACATACATACACATGCATATATACAGTCATATATAATTTTATGTTTCATTTAAAAATATTTTTCATTTATACTGAATACTTCTAATTCACACAAAACTTTAAAGATTATCATGTGGCTATATACTATTTAATCCTAACATGCACCTTTCTATTGTATGAAATATGTTACAGATAATTACATAGTGTAATTAACAGCCTTACGATTATTTATCCTTAAACTCTGAAACAGTATATAATTAAAAGGCTGATATCTAGCAATAAGGAGTCCTGGTGGTGCAGTGGGTAAGTGCTTGGCAGCTAACTGAAAGGCTGGCAGTTTGAACCAACCAGGCGCGCCATGGGAGAAAGATGTGGCAGTTTGCTTTTGTAAAGGTTTACAGCTTTGGAAACCCTATGGGGTGGTTCTATTCTGTCCTGTAGGGGCACTATGAGTTTGAATCAACTTGGTGGCAGTGTTTTTGGTTTTTTGGTTAGCTAACATTAAGTTGAATTCATGGAATACATAGCATTTTTGAATTTACAGTTTGAATATTCAAAATGCTGAATGTTAAATAAGTAAATAATGTTTAATTATAGAACCCGTGCCATATTGTAAAATTATACTTCATTATATTTCACTTAAATTAAGACTTTTAAAACGTTATGCAATTTGTAAGTATGATTCAAATTGTAAAATGGCACAGATGTTTATCTAAACATATGAGGTAGGATTCTTTATATTGTAAATAACAGAATATGTAGCCCAAAGTAGCTTAAACAGTAGTGACCATTATTACTTCTGGATCTGGAAATATGCTTGACTTTACATGAGCCTTGATCCAGTGTTCAATAAAGCCATCATGGCCAGATTACTTCCTTTCTTTCTATTCACTTTTTATTGAGATTTAACTTATTTATGGTGAAGTGCATGAATCTTATATATGAAAGTATGTAAGTATTACACTTTTATAACAACCTATATCAAGAATGTAGAACATTTCTGCCACCCCTAGAAGTTTCTGTTATATGCCCTCCCAGTCAAAATTTGTCTTAAGAATAGTCAATTTGTAACCTTTACCATAACAGATCAATTTTCTCTGTTTTTGAACTTCATATAAATGGAATCATAGTTTGTTTTCTTTAAAATTAAATTAAGTGAATTATTTCTGGTGTTCGTTTTCTTGGATTTTTATAAAACGTCATTGTTGATCATACTTTCATTTCCTCCTTCATCAACCTTATAGTCTTCCTACAGTACATTTTTTCTTCCTTATATCCTAAATTGCCTCATTTTTCTCTGCTAATCCCCTATATTTTGAAACCATAATGTAACCCACATTCTGCCTAATCTTAACCCTAAACCTTATCCAGTTCTTCAAGTGTGTGGACATTTCCTAGGAGTTGCGTTCTTCTCATTTATGTTCATTTTCAAGTGATACGTAGTATAGTGTCACTAACAAAATACAGATAACTCTAAGTCTTCTATATGTCTGGCCTTGATTCCTCAATTACGCTGCAAGCCCAATTTTTTAAGTGCTTGTTCTACATTTTCATTGATACATTCTAATGATTTCTCAGATGAAATTATCTTTTGCACCATCTTCTCCTTCTGATTTCCTTTTTGCACTTGCAGATAATGGCATACTCTTTTCCCAGTATTAGAGGATTAGATCCCCTATTCTTGCAAATCAGTTACCAAATCCTACAGATTCTTCATTTTAATGTATTTCACGTATTTTTGTCTTTTTCTTTCTAATAGCCATTATCATATATATTTCTTTGCGACGTGATACCTGAACTACATGCAATCGCCTCCTGTTTCCATTGCCGTTATTTCAATTCTAATGCATCACACGCAGGCACATGTTAAGCTGTATATATCAGAGTGCCTATCTTGTCACTCACAACTTCTCAAAGCATTAAATTAAAACAACTCCAGCTGCATTCAAGACCCTTTGTTACTGAATTCATCTACTCTTTGCAGCCTTACCTTATATCACTCACTCATTTGTATTTCTGTAGGTCTGTTATCTTACATCATAAGGAAATAAATTCCAAATATTTGAAGAATTTTGTCTGTTTCATTCATTGTTATCTTCCCCGTCTTAATAATAGAGTCTAACATGTATTAGGCACTCATTAAATATTAGTGAAAGAAGGAATGGCTTGTTTGGTAGTCAAATGGAACTAGTTATCTCCCCTAACATAATGAATGCTTTTTTATTTTCGTATCATTGCTCAAGCTATACCCTTAGTGTAATGACCTTTCTTTCTATCTACCTTCACATCATAATGACACATCGTTAAAGATAGATCTCAGCTCTAGAGTCCTTTAAAAGCTCTTCTTAATCAACTCAGTGTTAGTTCTTTTTCCTTTGAATTCTCGTAGCACGTTACATCATTTTTATAGAACCTGCAATATAAGGCCCTTAAGACTCACTTAAAAAATTTCTTGTCTTATTCTCCCTAATGGATATCATATTCCTTGATGCTCGAAGCTGTGTTTTAGTTCTCACTGAAACCTTAATACTTAGAAGAATAACATGCTAATGGTAAACATTCAGTGCATGTTTATTGATTGGACTGGGTATTATTCTCTGCTCAACATAAATTTTACAGAATAAACCAGTGTTTATCATGCATGAAAATGTCAAATGATAGACTGTGCTTATTTTTTTTTCCAACAGATTAATTTGCTTGTGTCTACTAATAAACAATTTAGCTACTGTCCCAGGGAACTAAGGAATTACTAATTTTATGAACAGTTACCAGTGTAAACAACTTCTGTGGCTTCATGTTTAACATCATATTCATTATTTTTAGATAGAACTCATTAAGTAAGTATTGTCCTATTTCAGTAAAAGAGTATATATATATAATTCATGCTCTGGTAATATAAACAAAGTAGAATGCATACTGCTATCTAGTCTGAATTGCAGTTTGGATACTTCGCATTCAATTCATACAAATGTGTTCCAAATTAATGTCACACATCCAGCAGGTTTTGAGAAAATTAGGGAAATATATTATTCGTTGGGTTTATAAAGTGTATATGTAAATGCACAAATATACAACCAGAGTGAAGAAATAAATTGTGGCATGATGAAACCCTCATAAAACGGAGGCAATGTTCACAGACTGGAAAAATGGAAGGACCTACCATCCGTCTAGCACGCATATAGATACGGGAAATGTTAATTGATTGAGAAACAATACAGTGCAGCCTAGTGGAGAAGCAAAGAATTTAGAATCACAGAGATGTGTGTTCACAGCCAAGGTCTAGGAATTAATAGTGCCTAACTCGCAGGGAGGAAACCCTGGTGGCATAATGATTAAGAGTTCAGCTTCTAACCAAAAGCTTGGCAGTTTGAATCCACCAGGCGCTCCTTGGAAACCCTATGCGGCAGTTCTACTCTGCCCTGTAGATTTAGTTATGAGTTGGAATTGACTTGACTGCAACAGGTTTGATTTTTTTTTTTAAACTCTCAGAGAAGGAAACTTGGGGGCACAGTGGTTAAAGTGCTCAGCTACTAACTAAAAGGTCATCTGCTCGAACTCACCAGCCGCTCTGCTGGAGAAGGATGTGACAGTCTGCTTCCATAAAGATTACAGCCGTGGAAACCTTTTGGGGCGGTTCTTCTCTGTCCTATAGGGTAGCTATGAGTCAGAATAGAGGAGAAGGCAAAGTGTTACCTCACAGGGTGATTCAAGAATTTGTCAATAAAGAGGTAATCACAAAATAAATGTGTAATTAATGTTATTTTTTTTTTCAATTTGAGGTGTGAATTGGGTCCTTATGAGGAATAAATGAGATATTACAGTGGTTGTCAAAATTTAAAGCATAAATGTTTTCATATGAAAAGCACTCATGGACCTCCATTCCTCACATTACTGTTTTTATGCCTGATTGGGGAAGAAAATGATTAACAGCTACTATGATTTAAAAAAAAAAATTAAATTTGTCTTTTACATAATCACTAAAGTACTTATGTGAATTTGAGAAAATAATAATACATATTAATAATAAGTTGGATATTTTGTTTTTGTTTTTATTTTTGCCAGTGGGAATTTGCTCTAGAAATTAAAAAAAAAAAACTCATTGCCGTCAATTCTGACTCGCAGTAACCCCATAGGACAGAGTAGAACTGCCCCATAGGGTTTCTAAGGATCGGCGGATTCAAACTGTGACCTTTATGGTTAATAGCTCTTAACCACTGTGGCACTAAGGCTCCAAAAGTGAGCTCTATTGAGAATGAACCCCATTTGGTTGTTGCCTGCGGAGACGTATTGCCTGAGTAACTAGCACTGCTGGTGGATGACACTCCGCGATCACGCCGTTCATCTCCTCCGCTGCAGGCAATGGGGTTGCTTCTTGGTGGTCTTACAGTGAAAGAGCAGAAGGTCTGCGTGCATGCGCATGCGGCACTCTCTGCGTAAGGTCTGGGGACTTTCCCCTAAGCGTTAGGGTAAGGAACAAGTTCTCCTTTTGTAGCATAGGAAACAGGGCTTCAGCATGAACCATGCTCTAGAAATAAGGTCATCCTAATATGCCAAGTGATTCTACGAAGTATTTCCTTAGAAACAACAGCATTAATTAGTCTTCCATATAATTCCTTTAACTCATGGGTTAAAAAGTTTTCTTTCCAGGGAGATAATAAGATACATAATCATTTACTACAAGTCTTGGGAACATTGCTGCTGTTGACAGTGTTAGTAATGTTAATGCTTTCAATGAAACCAAATAAAATTCACTTAAAAAAAAATTTGTCATTAAAGGGAAGACATTTACATTTCAAAGCAATGAATTTCCAATGTGGCATCCCAGATGTACTAAATGTCACTGATAATTGGGAGTTTTTTTTTTAAATTTTCACATGTCCTTCTTTAAGCCAGCTATAGATGGATTTGGCTGGATGCCCATAAGTGAGAGAGGTAAAAAGAAAATCACAGTTTAAAATGTTTCCTTTATAATGACATTTTGTTGGCTAATTAATCTTTTCTGTTACGCAGCTAAGTAACACCATATGTTAGCCATGAGTTTATTGCTATAAGATACGAGAGAGGTCTACTTCATGATAAATGATTTGGGTATTTTCTAGCTGAAAGTGAAAGAAGGCAAAAAAATGCCGTCGGAATCTTGTTTCCAAAATCATTTAAGTTGTTTGATTATATGAAATATATCATAGAAATGAGTGTGTCTTCAGAAATTAGAGCCATACTTTATGTTAGCCCTTCTGAGTGAGGCTCATATGGGAAACCACAGCTTTTCTTTAAATCATTGTGGATTATGTTTTGGTAGAGTGAGACTTTCTTTCCAACACTAGCTTCTTGAAATTTAATTAAATACTGATGATGTTTAAACAATAACAACAAAATTCACAATACATTTTTGTCTGGTTTTATATTAAAACCAAATGAAGTTTGAAAATTGATTCCATTATTCTATTCTCCAGATATTTTGGATTTAAATTACAAATGATAATAACAGCAACAACAATATTACAGCCAAAGAAAAAAATATGATAGCAAATCGGAAATTATTTTTCTGATGTTGTTTGTTTTGATTCATTCAAGTCATTTAAAAATATTTATTGAGTTCCTACTATGTGGGTACTATTTTACAGGCTCCTCGGGTACAATAGTAGTTAAAACTTGCCCTCATAGAAGATAAATTCTTGTTAAAGAAGACATACAATGAGTAAATAAACAATCAACCTATCAATATGATATAATATTATCCAATAATTATTAATAACTTTGCAATGAGTTCATATCATAAATAATTTTAAATTGTCAGAATTGAGATAAATACTACAAAATAATCAAAATCAGGGATCTAAAAAGAAATCAAAGACATTAAATAGGTCAGGTAATTCCTACTTCTATTCCATCCTGTAGGCAGATGAGACACAGGAACTTATCTTTTCTCAGATTCTTAGTTTAAGTAAGTTATTGTACTGAGTGTATTTGTGTTATTTACACAGATACATTCCATACACCCAGAGGCACCTTGGAAACAGCCCTACTGATCTGCTTATGAAAGGTCACAGTTTGAAAACCCTATAGAGCAATTCTACTCTGAACATGTGGGGTCACCATGACTTGGAATCAGTTCGACAGCACCTGTCAACACCAACAACATAAAGAGAACAAATTTACCAACATTCATTCATTCATTTGTTCATTCCCCTCTTCATTTATAAATTCAGTGAGCGTGTATTTAGCAGGTTCAGCATAGTGCAGTAGAAAAAATTTTGGACTTGAGTCAGAATGGCTGGTTTGAACCTTGGCTTGTCTTTATACTAGGTGGCCATCTGGTTTTCTCATATTTGTAATAATAGCACCTGCCTTATAGAGTTGTGAGGTTTAAATGAGATAATACATGATATGGTTGGCACACTCTAAGATGACCCCTAATGAATAACACTCTTATGTAATGCCTTCCATGAGTGCTAGTGGCACCTATAACTTGTCCCTAACCAATACAATATGGCAAAGATGCTGAAATGTAACTCCCATGATTATATATTCTTAAATAAGACTTTCCCTTAGCAGGCTGTAGAGATAAAGTCACTTGCTGGCCTTGAAGCAGACAGCCGGCTTGTGAATTGCCTATCCATGCCTATCCCTACCGTGTGATAGGGAACTGTAGGTGACCTCTAGGAAGTGAGGGCAGCTTCCAGCCAATAGCTAGTAAAAAGTAAGGGAAAGTCCTATAGCCACAAATAAATGGATACTGCCAACAACCTGAATGAGCTTGGAAGTAGATTCTTCCCTATTCAAGCCTCCAGATGAGAATGCAGCCCTACTGACACTCGTTTGCAGATTTTTGAGACCCTCAGCAGAGCACCCAACTATGCTGTACCCAAACTTCTGACCTACAGAAACTATCAGCTAATAAATATGTGTTGTTTTAAGCCCCTGAGTTTGTGGTAATTTGTTACACAGCAATAGAACACTGATACTCATGGAAAGTGCTTAGAATAAGTACCCTGTGTGAATTAAGCATTCAATAAATTATAGCTCTTTTTATTATTATACGCCATGAATTAGTATATAGGAATACAGGAATTTGGCTACACATTTTGAAAAAAGATTAGGAAAATATGGTCCCTACTTTCTTGGGATCTACTGGCAGAGACAAACATAAAGAGATGATGAAAATAATGCAGGAATGCTGTTTTAATGGAATGAAGCACAGGGTCCTCTCAGGGTATCTAGAAATGGAACAGAACATAGATTTGGGTGCTGAAGGCTCTCCAGAGAAGTTGATGCCTAAACTGTTTCTTAAATTATAATCTTCCCTTCCTATTTTATTCATATTTTGTCATCACCATTACCACGCACTAAATATTTAATTGTTTATGTTTTCTTGTTACTACACTGGAAGCTCCAAAAGGGCATGGTGTTTTGTCTGAATTTCCAGGGCTTAGATGAGTTACTGGTACATAAACCAAAACAAATTGATTTTGGCCCATAACAACCCTATAGGACAAAGTAGAACTGCCCCATAGCGTTTCCAAGCTGTAGCCGGTGGATTCAAATTGCTGACTTTTTGGTAAGCAGTCATAACTCTGTAGTAAGTGCTTAATAAATACTTAATCCATACATGAAAGAATAAATTCCAGTTAAGTCAAGTAACTGGGAAAGCTTGGAGAGGGTCACAAGGAAAGGGGGTAAGAAGAATATATGAGGAAGAAGCGAAACCTGCAAAACTTTGGGTGTCAGGCACTGTGCCATGATAACCATCAGGCCCATGTTTCTCAAAAATTGTCTCCCTGGCAAAACAAAATGCTACGCTGTGGTTTGTGTGTGGATATCCTTTCATTTCTGTAATCAAATTGACAGCAAAGTTACTGTGTTTCTCTACCCTTAATCACAGCATGGCATATATTACTAGACAGTAGGAAAACTGCAGGATGCTTATTATGTTAGCAATAAAGTTGTGATTATACACCTAGAAAAACTGGAACTCTGCAACTTGGGGTTCCACATGGACTTTGGCTCAATTCTAGGTCTTCTCAACGATAGGCTCTAGTCATTTTATGGTCTTCAGCATACAACAGATAAACGTTGAAAGACCTGGATATGTTTTCTCCTAATTATCACTTTCCTCTTTTTTCCTGCTATCAAACATCATTAACTAACAGGCCATTGTAAGGATTGCTTATAGCCTGCATTGTCAATAGGAGCAAAGATTAAAATCTTGGAGGTTGTCATTTCCTGGATCTGTTTACCGGATGAAGAAATAATGAGCTATAACAGTGCTGAGTTAAATATAGCATGAACTTAACTACATTTAAACCCATAATACTACTATAATGGATCAATCAACATGTGTTAAGATTTTCCCTAGATCCAAAATTCATTGTATCTTTAGACTGTACCCTCTGCTAGAATATTGAAACACTTCTACAGTAGAAATATATGCTGTGTTTGACAAGAATTTTTTTTTTGACAATAATTTATTCTGTTGGAGAAAACTTACCCTGGGTCTCTTCCCCCAAACCTTTCCACCTAGCAGGAATGTTGAAAAATGATTTCGGACCCTCCACATGAGTAAAACAATCAGGAATCTAAAAATGCTCCGTGAGATCAATGGACAGTCATCATATAAACATATTTTGGATGGAAATGATGTCTTATTCAATATAAATTTGATATTCCTAAATGAACTACAGTACATATGTCTTAAATTCTAAAGACTGAAAGAATTACCAGTCATGCTTTAACCTTACCCACTGTAGGTTTAACCAAAAACCAAACCAAACCCATTGCCGTTCAGTCAGTTCCAACTCCTAGCAACCCTATAAGACAGAGTAGAACTGCCCCGTAGGATTTCCAAAGGGCAGCTAGTGGATTCGAACTGCTCACCTTTTGGTTAGCAGTCAAGCTCTTAACCACTGCACCACAAGGGCTCCGTAGGTTTAACCAACAATGCATAAAATATGAGTATCATTTAAAATACTGTATTGTGTAAATATTATGGTGTGGTACAAATCAAAAATCAATTATTTAATTTGGAAAATATTTGTTAAGGGATGCATTACAGCTAAACAAATTCTGACACAGTGGCAAAATAGTTTCCATTAAAAAATGAACATATATGTATGTGTCATAAAAAAGTGAGCATGTATGTATGTGTGTCTGTATCTAAACACAAAGGGTTTTTGTTGTCATTGCTATTATAACTATTATTTTTAACCAAAGTACAAAGTTTTAAATTTACAACTATACCTTTTTCCATCTTAAGACATTGAGTAGGCATTTTTGTATACACTAAGAAATAATTAACCTTGCAGCCATGACTCTGCTACCCATTTTTATCTCTGTTCTTCAGGGTTCAAAATGGTAGGGCATGGAAATCCAAGAAACTTTTAGGGTATTAGCATCTGAAGTTTAAGACTGCTGAAGTTCAGTGCTGGTCAGCCAGCTGTCTGAGGGGGGAAAAATTCTGATTATTAGCATTTTCTGATTTCTGTAGTGAATATTCCCTCCATGGCCAATTTCAAGCTATCAAATTATTTAATAATCATTGTCAAAAATTTGGAATATTCAGCAGTCAGCTGTTGTGAGCCAGTAGGAGCCCTCAGGAGCTGGCCACAGCACACCATTGGATATAATCAAATGACATGTGGAGGGGGTTTGGAATTTTCAAATGATACATTGTGGGAAGACAATAGCAGGTCATGAGGAAAAAGGAGTGTGGAGAAGCTCATTGAGAAGGCTGTTTGCCATTTATCCAAAAACTAAAAATAACAACTTGCATTTCATGGTGTGACAAAATAGGAGTCGTCAAAGGATTTAAGAAGATAAATGAGGTCAGATTTACTAATTAGAAAGATCATGTTGACAGTTATATGGAATACAGATGAGAAAAGATGAGTTTAGAGGCAGAAAGACAACTTAAATGCTTTTAAGACATGGTGGAAGAAAGACTAATTTTAAAATCCTATCAGTAAAGTACAATGGAGAAACTGCCCTGAATTACTGTTTCAACATACAAGGCTTCATAATATTACTGCCTCCTGGTACTTTGCGAGTTCCCATTTCCTCCCATTCCCCTTCTTAGCTATCTACTATTTCTACTTATAAAACATTTTGACAGGGGCATACAACTTAACAGAAATGAATTTAGATACCATGACAGGAAATGTTAATAACCAGAAAAGACAGTCCTGTTGCGGCAGGAAATGTGATCTGAAAAGGCCTCAGTAATGAGGTAGAAAGAGGTATCGGTGAAGTCTAGTTACAATCTAGTCTGTGCACACTAGTATCTTCAGCTTTAGTCCCAGAAAGACATGGCAACCTAGACCTTGACCCATATCTGAGATGTAAGTGCAGATGCCAGAGCTCTTACTAAGATCAAACCATCAGCCCAGTCTCAGCGGAACCATTTCCTTTGGTTCAACAATCCAAATTAGAGGACTCAGTTACTAGAACTGCTGTTCAGTGGCAGAAATAGTTCAAAAGGAACAAAACAGACTCCAGTTAGGAAAACCAGAGTTCAAGATCATGGTGGGACCAGCACCAAAACTAACTTAATGCATGGATGTTCAGTAGTTGGACTTAGGGTTAAGTAAAGTCCTGCTGACAATAAAAGGTCTGTCAGTATCTGAGGTGCGTCTGACACTGCAAGATTGCCCAAGTGATGCCAGATTCAGAAATTGGTGAGAGCAGTGACAGAGACCTGTAAGTTTAACAAAATATACATTCCTAACCAAAAAATTTCTCTATTATAAGGACAAGTTACTTTGAAAGAGCATCAAAGATAGAGAGCTAGAGAATCATACTAAGAGAAAAACAAAATTTTGATGATTTGAGTTTTTAAAATAGTTGCTGGAAACTACATAAATAAATGTTATTTATTAGAATTATTAGTGTATGTATCCTTTTTTATATTTTCAAAGAGGATTTTTAAAGGGAATATATTTTACCATGATATATAGAGAGACGTTTTTAATTATTAGGAAAATCTTATATTCATGAGCACCAATGAGTACATTAACACTATATAGTGTATAATAAGAAGGAAATTTTCAAATAATTTCAAATCTCTGATGTATAGTAGAAGTTTCAGTCCGTAGTTATAATGATTTAAATATGAATGAACTCCAGAGTACTTTTAGGGTAGTACTAAAATTAAAATCTACTGATCACAGATGATATTTTCTTATTAATATAAATGAGAAATTTAAAAATGGAATTCATATATACTATGAGAAGTATTAAGAGCTCGGCTGCTAACCGAAAGGTCGTCAGTTTGAATCCACCAGCCACTCCTTGGAAACCCTGTAGGGCAGCTCTACTGTCCTACAGGGTTGCTATGGGTCAGAATTGACTCTACGGCAATGGATTTGATTTTGTTTTGTGTTTATAAGAAATATAGCAGGGGATATGAAAAGGCATGACTGAATCCTTGTGCCTTTTTATTTAATAACTCTGATTTTGACAACTTATTAAGAATACAATTAAATACTGATAACTGGTAGAAGATCTGAAATTCTAGATATTGGTTTTTTGACTAGATGAGTGTCTTAATCATATATGGCGATCACTATGTAGTTGACTGCTTTAATTTTGGATCATAAAAAAATAATTTTATACGTTTCAGTGGTGAATAGTTACAGTAGTCTGTGGTTTACAAAACCAGCTAAAATTGTCCCATTTCCATATTAAGTAGATATTTATTGAGAAGTTATTACACATCATGCTTCAAATATAAAGTTCTAGCAAAGGAGAAGAGATAAGACAAAAAAAATCTAGTTCCTAATATTGTGAAACTCACATGTTATTCAAAACAAGTATGAAAAACAAAACAACCCCAGCAATGTAGTCTGATGAGGCTTCAGGCTTGAGGAATTTTGGTGTGACTTGTACACAGTATAAGGGCAGTGGGAGTGAAGGAAGGCACCACTTTTTTCTCTTTTCAGAGTTGCTAGAAAATTAGGTCTTAATCCTAGTACCTGATTTCTGGATTGTCCTATTCAGACTGTGGTTTAATTCTCTATAAGTGGACCATAAGAGTAACATTTCACACTTAAACATCATTTTTGGGGAAACTTTCCTTAACCCAAAAGACTTGTTCATATCCCTTTGTTACAGAATTTCATGCTGCCTTGTACTTTTTTTTCTTTGTCACACATATCACAAATTAAACTAGTTAGTTATAGCTGGGAGGATATTAAGATGTTTATTGATTTGTGCAATTAAAAATTAATTTCTGAGGTAAAAAATGGAACTAAGCAGATTCTTTCCCTCTGGGCTGGCCCATACCTGGAAAATAGAAACTCAGCATCTTTGAGGACAAGTAAGCTGAACTTTAATGCCGTTTACTGTCATACTAGGAGCACTCATGGCACAGTGGTTAAGTGCTAAGCTGTGAAACAAAAGGTTGGTGGTTTGAACCCAGCAGCTGCTCCATGGGAGAAAGATGTGGCAGTATGTTTCCATAAAGATTACAGCCTTGGAAACCCTATGGGGCAGTTTTGCTCTGTCTTATAGGGTTGCTATGAGTTGGAATCGACTCAACAGCAATGAGTTTTATTTATTTATTTATTTTTACTGCCATACTGAGACACAGTTGGGCAGGAAGGAAAGGACTTTGTGCTTAGGGAAAGAAAAAGGATTCTAGCACTCCTCAACACTCCAGAATTTGTATGGCACAAGTCGATAATAGGAGAGGGGTGGATATCACCAAAGCAGCTTGAGACCAGAAGAGTGCTTGGGTTTCCTCATCTAGTCCCAAGTGTCACATCAACTTGTGTGTTTGGTGGCCAGAATCTATGCCTAGAACTACATGTTCAAGAAAATGTAGATTGTTGTTATTTTTATTAAACACAGTAATTGATGTAGCTAAAAATCAGGTTCTGTTACCAAAACAGAACAGAATGCGTACTGAAGTGAACTATTTGGAGGTTATCATAGTGGTGTTGGACGTATTTTATCAGATTTATTTCTAGGTGCTTAAATTTTTTGATTTCTACTAAAAATTGTATCTTCTAAAATTGTATATAGAAATGCAATTAATTTTTTGATATTATTATAATTCAAAACCATGGAAGTGAGCATATTTGGCTTTTTAGGATTTTAAAGCAATTGTTTTATTGCTTCATCATTAGGAAAGCTGTATACTCTAGTCTTTTGGTAGCAATCCATTATCAGGACATGGAAATTCTATTCTTAGTTTGCTATAAGATTTCATCCTGAATACTCATTGATGTTATATTTTTTCATTTCTTTAGACGAATATAGGATATTTCTCCTTTAATTGGCTAATGTGGTGAATTAGATTAATACTTGATTAATGTTAAATTATTTCTGAATCCTAAAATAAAACAATGTGGCCAAGATATAGTATGTCTTTTGTACATTATTGGATTTGGATCTTCATATTTCCTTGGGAATTTTTTATTTATATTTGTAAATGGAATTATTCTATAAGTTTCTCTTTTCATAAGGATTTATCAAATTTGAGTAGCAGGGTTACACTAAACTCATAGAATCAGTTGTAGACTTTTTTCTCTTCTTTCCATTCTTAAAATGTTTATTTAAATTGGAATTATCTGCTCCTTTAAAATTTGGTAGAACTCTCTTCTAAAACACTCTTGAGGCCCTGACGGAGCAGGAGAAAAGTGGGGTGCAGAACTCAAATTCTAGTAAAAAGACCAGACTTAATGGTTTGATTGAGACTGGAGGGACCCTGGAAGACATGTCGCCCGGACTCTGTTAGCCCAAAACTAAAATTATTCCCAAGGCCAACTCTTCAGACAAAGATTAGGCTGGACTATGGGACATAAAATACTTGTGAAGAGTGTGCTTCTTTGCTCAAGTAGATACATGAGACTAAATGGGCAGCTCCTATCCAGAGCGAGATGAGAAGGCAGAGAGGGTCAGGAGCTGGTTGAATGGACACAGGAAATCCAGGGTGGAAAGGAGGAGTGTACTGTCACAGTATAGGGAGAGCAACTAGGGTCACAAATCAATGTATGTATAAATTTTTGTATGAGAGACTAACTTGAATTGTAAACTTTCACTTAAAGTACAACAATAAAATAAAAATAAAACACTCTGGGTCTGATCTTTCTTTGTAAGGGTTTTGACTACTGATTCAATGTCTTTAATGATTTGAGACCTGTGAATGTTTTAAAAAAGGCAACAAATTCCTTGACACTCCTTCCATACAGATTTAGGTTCCATGTCCCTTCCCCCCAGAGCTGGGCAGGCACAAATAGAATGTGGTGGAAGTGACTTTTGAGGTTAGTTCATACAGTCTGTGCAACTTCCAGCTAATTTGCTAGAACATTCACTATTAGAAATCTCAGTAACCAGATAAGAAATCCAGCTATTGTGAGGCTGTCATGCTACGAAGCCTCCATGTGATATCGAGTTGTTAGCAGACCCCTAAAATGAGTGGCATTCGGGCAGAGCTCACAGTAATGGGTTAATCTGCTCTGTCTCTGAGGAAACGAGGGGAGGCGGCAAAACCATGGCTGTTCTCAGAAAGAATGCTTTTGCGCAAGTTGCCCCATTCTTGAAAGATAAGTAGAACCATTTTCACAAACTCTTGTGCTGGCTGGTTCCAGGATGTCTGTAGACTAACTAATATGATTAATGGTTACTGTTTCCCTAAATTACTGCTATATAAAAGCCCTTCTCATTTTTCGTACTTGGAGGCACTTGGAAAGTCTTCCCGGTGCTACACCAACCCGGGTTGCTTCTATTCTTCAGTAAAACTCATTCCTTTTCTACTCCATACAGAAAAGGAGAGTTATTTCTTTGACAGAGTCAGCATCCAGCAGAGCCTATCCTTCTGCTGTCCCTGACAGGAGCCAGCCACCTGAGTGAAGAAGACAGATTGGAATTGGATCTTCCAGCTCCAATTGGTTCAACTCCCATTTGCTCAAGTCACCTCCAAATGTTTGAACCATTCTAGCTTAGACCCCATATATCATAGAACAGAAAATATCCACCCCTGCCATGAATTTCTGATCCATGCAATCTATGAGCATAATGAAATGTTATTATTATTTTTTTAAATATCATTAAGTTTTGTGGTAGTTTGTTAGGTAGCAACAAATAAACAGAACAAGGGCTATTCAGACTTTTCTTATTTGAGACATTTTTGCTACATGTGTTAAGCAGAAGATAGGTTAAGGTATAAATACAGTGCCTTAGGTAAAGTTCTTTTTTGTTGTTATTTTGTTTTTTGTCATTGACATAAAGGTCTCAGTAGAAAGTTCAGAACTGGTAAGATGATCTAATGGTATTGCTTCTATCTTGATACATTATCATCCTCAAAAAAATAGTTTTCATTTTTTGATCCCAGATGGCTGCTCTAGCTTCAGCCTTCATATCTACATTATATCTAGCAAGAATCAAAAAAAGGGGGTGGGAAAAGCAAGTTTCTTCCTTATAATGGCAAAACACAGAAATTTCAGGAATCACTTTCACTCACATAGCATTCATTGGCCAGAATTTATTCACATGGCCATACCTAACTGCAAGTAGTGTTGGGAAATATCAGGGCATCCAGGTACCCAGCTAAAACTTCTGTTGATTTAGAAGAGGAAAAGGAAGAATAGATATTGCAAAATAAGTCCACCACTCCAGTTTTTTTTTTTTTTGTTGTTGTTTTTTTAAAGAACTTGTCCACTTTAACTGTTTCCACATTAATTGTCATGAAGTAATTCAGGTCTTCCGTTATTATCGCTGTCACCCCTATTTTATCTATAGTCATATTTCATTTACATTTCTTTTTTAATGTTTCATTTTTATCTGTTTCATTTCTTTTATTTGTATCTTTTTATTATTGATTTAAAGTCAATTTTATGAGATAGTAATATAACTACTATGGCTTTCTTCTAGTTAGATTTTTAAAATCTTATATAAGATTTTCATCAGTATTTAGTAAAGAAGATATAGCTAGAATAATTTTAATTTAATGATCCCTTTTCCATACTTTTTAACTTCTTTTTCATCTCCTTGATTCTCTGAGTTGCATTCTAGGTAATTCCTTCATAACTCTTTTCTGAACTCCTTGTGATCTCCTTTTAGAAATATTAGCTATTGAAAACCCTATGGAGCATGGTTCCATTTTGACACACATGGAGTTGCCATGAGTTGGAATTGACTCAGTAACAACTGATTGGTTTAACTCTTTTCATCTAGTCTCATCCTCTGTTAAATTTATCCTTTAAGTTTTTATTGCAATAATTATATTTTTCATTTATAAAGTTCTGTGATGGTTTGGTGCTTTTATTTAAGATCTGTCGGCAAAAAAATTTTTTTTTATAGTGTTCCATTGCTCAACTTTTAATTTTTATTACTTTATACGTTTTGTGTATAGTCATTATATATTCTGTAGCTGATAATTCCAGTACTTGAAGACTTAGGGTCTAAATCAGCCATCCCATGCCATTCATTATGAAATGTTTCTTTTGGATTAGATGATTTCTCTTTTCTTTTTTTTCCCTCTTCTTTTTGCTCATATATCATTGAACTTTTTTTTTTAAAATAATCCTGGCATCTGAAATTTGAGTTATTTACCTTCATTGAGGACATGTGTTTGTCATTAGGATGGGAACAATTCAGCTCCTGCACCTTGCAGGAGCCCAGGAAATAGTCTCCTGATCCCAGCAGTAGCGTAGGCATTTGTTTGAAGGTAAAAATGCTTCAGTTTTTACTTTTTCTTCACCAGATTGCTATGTGATTGCTTAATATTTTTGCTCATTTTCAGCCTCTGGAAAATGCTCAACATTTTGGAGAGTTTAGCTATGTTTTAAAAATATACTTTTGTAAATTACTCAAGATTTTGTGATATTGTAGTTGGAGGACTTTCAGAGTTTCTAATTAGATGGACTGCTGGAAGCAAAGCACATGTTGTCTATTTAAGGTTCAGAATAGCAACCGTTTTACTACTTATATGGAATTATTTACAGAAAACAGAGGGAATGGATGTGATATCTGGGACTAGGGCTAGATTAAGGTATATGAGGACCCTAAGCACTGATAATCTTTGGTGCTCCCTCCTGTGCTTACTCATACATTCAAACAGGATATGTGAGTTATACAGACACACACACACACACACACACACATATATGTACACATAGATTTTTAAATGTGACTATAATATTAGTGATTGAATGCGAAAGTGGCATATGCCGTTTTAGTGGAATGAGATGAACTGGATTATAAAATTTTTAGTCGATGCAGGGTACTAAGATTTTTACTGTCTACCACATTTTCTACAAAAAGAATATTTCACATATTCTATAACCAAAAAAAAATGAGTCAGCGAACTTAGTTGTTTCAACAATCAATGTAAAATTCTGTTGATCTCCCACAATGAAAAATTGACTTTCACCAATTTTGCTTTAAATGGCTCATACTTCAGTTTTGATGTTTGTTTCATAATAAATGCTATAATTATAAATAAAAAGATGTCATAAAAGAAAATTTAATGATCAGAAAAAATATTACAACAAATTCCTATATTTTATTTTTAGATAGATTTTTCATCTCTAACATAGTTAAAAACATTTCTTTCTATTCTTTGCTTTTACAAATTCTTCAATGATTTCATCACATTTAAGCTGCCGAACAATATCTACTTCCATAATAATAAGGATAATGACTCAAGTCTTTCTTGAATCATTGTTATATGCTGAGGATTTTTGAGTCTCTTTAGGGACGAAAATGAGCCTTCTGTTGTATAATTTGTGATCATTAAAGTTAGGAATATGCATAAAGGAATTTCAACATTAGGAAATACACAGTGTAATTTATCTTCTATTAAGGAAGCATACATGCTTACATGAGTAAAATTGGTCTTTCCTGAATCTGTAAACTTAGTTCACATGTAAGAATGAAATTCTCTGTAAAGGTTTGTATTAAGTCGCTAATCTCTTAGATGCCTTCATGCATTCTTCATCAGGTGTGTCCACATTGTTTAAGAAGAAAAATCTATTTAAAGATCTTCATACACTTTTGCCTTTGCTTTCATGCAAAATTGAAGTGCGTCAACGATGATGTAGTATGTGGTTGTGTGAAAATGATCTCTGGCACTCAGTGATATTTCTGGAGCACTTCTGTTATTTACTTATTTCTTTCTAATGCTTCTGTGACAGTGAACTGCTTGTTAATCAGTATTTGGCAGTATTTGTTTTTGTTGTGTTTTTAAAATTTTCAGAGTCTTCTCTTTACATTAGGTAAATACCCTGTTAATGACTGGTAGAGATCTGTGCATGTCTTTACATTTACTTCTGAATCATGGAGCGCTCTGACTCATCTGATGAAAATGCTGCGATATATTATTCCACATAACTAACATAAATACGTACTCTAGTGTCTGCATTTTATTGGTGATGTTTTCAGCTTCTCGTTTGGTACCTCCTTTTTGTGCCTGGTCTTCAGCAATATTTTCTAAGGCATCTAGAATCTGAGTGTCCAATTCCAAATTGCACTTGTTGTTACAGCATACACTTCCCAATATCTATTAGAAAGACATTTTAATAATCATTGCTTAAATATGTTTTAAGAACTGCCCATCAGTGAGTAGAGGTGGCAAAAAATGTGTAGAGTAACTGAACAGTAAGGAAAACAAATTAACTGCTTCTGGACAACAATTTACTGTGCTATGTCCTACAAAATTAAGTGACTGCACAGCACATGGTAAGAAAATGGCATATTCATTACATTCTAAAATTTTCTTTTGCATGCCTTTATGATGCCCTAACATACTGACAATATTGTCATAGGACCAACCTCTGCAGTTAGAAAAATCAGTTTTGCAAACTTCACATAAATAGGTACTTGACCTGCGATTTCTTTACCGGAGTGACTTTTTAAGCTAGTGAATGTGATAAATTGCTCAGTATGTTTTCCATCTGTTGCAGATACTTAGATGATCTTTAAACAATATTTAGATGATATGTATGGGACAGCTCAGGAGTGGAATCTACAGATAAACTGAAATATCCAGCTATACTTATTTCACTGAAAATAGTTGATTGAACTTTTTACTAATTAAGTTTATTAATTCTTCACATGTTGTTTTAGACATATATGATGGGTTGCCCTTTCCAGTGTTACTAAATTTTGAAAAGTGACCTGCTAAAAATGCATCAAACTGAGAAATAAGTTCAAGTAAACCTCAAAAGTTTACATTTTGTGGTGATCTAAACGCTTCATTTCTTCCTCAAAAAGATATTCCATGTTCAGCGATTGTTAGGACAGCAACAACACGTTGCAAAACACCTTTCCAGTACTGATGTTCTTCATTAATTTGTGTATCCAGTTCATAAGTTAAGCCAAAACCATGTCTTTGGTTTAAATAGACAACATACAATCTCTGTGAGTTTAACTGTTTTCATGTTTACCAATCATATTCAAGTTGCACTAATCATTGAATCCATCCATAGCAAATCAAGAATTAAATGATATAGGACTGAATAATTTGCAAACAAAACAATATACGGAGCTGACTGATGGAGAATACAGTAGCCACTCCCTCTTATAATTTTCACCATTAGCTTTACACCCTAGAAATACATTAGTAATTTCAGCACTAGTGGTACTAGTACAATGAGTTGCACCCCTTAAACTTGAGTGTTCAACAGAATAAGTCTCTTCTGATTCATTACATTTTAAAAAGGAAGTTAATTTTGCAATTATCTTTAGGGATTCACAAATCCTTTTCTTTTTTCTTCTGTGAGTTTTCATTTTTGCGCTCCCCTTACTTGTTACTGTTTCATTTTGCCCGGATATAAAATTATGTCACTTTTTAAATTTGGATCTACTGTAGCAAATAAACTTGAATAACTGAAAATAAATAAAATTTATGAAACAAGTAAAATTAAAAAAAACAAAATTTACATTCAAATTTGAACCATAACACAAAAATTTATATTTGAAAATTAGTAAGTAAAAAAATTGATTTGAAACATGTAATTTTGTTCTTCAGTTCTGAGACAGTCAAAAGAAATAGTGCTTAGAAGGCAGTTAGAAATAATTTCATTCATTTGTTGTACAATGTTTGTTGACAGACCCTTTGCAGATCTCCATGAGTGTTTTTCATCTAGAAATACCGTATTTTTGCGCAAATAACACAAGCCTTCTATGTTTGTTTGCCAACCTTTCCCCATCCTCCCTCCGCGATGAGGTATTTTCATACGTGCCACTATGCCTTCTTTTTTTTTTTTAAATGCTGCTGTTGGCAAACGTAGAGGCTACCTGTTTTTTGCGTAAAAATACGGTAGTACTTAAAAACACACTCACTTTCCATATTTGATACTGTGTCTTCACAGTTCATTGGATTACTGCTGATACCTGATGAGGGTGAGAGTGATTGCAAAGGGCATGATACAAATACAAGGATATGCTCAATCTGAAGACACATTTTGGTTCGCTTTGCCCAGGGCTGGATACATCACAAGTCAAGTGATCATAGTGCCACTGGTGTGTTCTCGTATGGTCGGCAAGAGAGAACTGAATGTAAGGTTATACTCGATTGGTCCAAAATGAAAAGGAAAATATAATTGTTATTGTAGACAAAATTTATAAAAGGGCATCAATTTCATTTAGTACCCTGCCAACTCCCTTCCACTGCGGTGTTCGCTTTTCCTTATGTCCTGTCTGCTTGGCTTCTATGGGTCTTTCTTTGGATAAATAGTGCCCCTGTTTTGTGGGTGCCCTAAGCATGTGCTTACCTTGATTATTGGGTAATCCTGTTTTGGACCTTCAAAAGAAAATGACAACCATGAGTGCTTCTGAATATATGTGGGAAAAATTTCTTATTGCATAAATGGAACCATGCTTTTTTTTTAGAGCCCATACTGAGTTGTCTCAATTAATTGGGTTTCACTGCTTACCTGGTGGAAAAAAAAAAATCAAATGAAATCAAGGGACTTATGCTACAGATAAGAAGGAAAAAATATATTTCACCTCAACAGACATTGGAGAATAGTGGAAAATGTAGATGGAGGGCAGGTTGTAAAAATAATCTTATATGTCATGCTAAAATGGTAACCAAGAACAGCAAGCAATGTAATATTTTATTAGACACTTTATGTTGTTGTTAGGTGCTGTCGAGATGGTTCTGACTCAGAGTGACCCTATGTACCACAAAACGAAACATTACCCGATCCTGTGCTGTGCCCACAATCGTTATGCTTGAGCCCATTTTTGCAGCCACTGCGTCAGTCCATCTTGTTGAGGGTCTTCCTATTTTTTGCTGACCCTGTACTTTACCAAGCATGATGTCCTTCTTCAAGGACCGATCCCTCCTGACAACATGTCCAAAGTATGTAAGACATCATCTCTCCATCCTTACTTCTAAGGAGCATTCTGGTTGTTCTTCTTTCAAGACAGATTTGTTTGTTCTTTTCGCAGTCCATGGAACATTCAGTATTCTTTGCCAGCACCACAATTCAAAGGTGTCAGTTCTTCTTCAGTCTTCTTTATTCATTGTCCAGCTTTCGCATGCATATGATGCAATTGCAAATACCATGGCTTGGGTCAGGCGCACCTTAGTCTTCAGGGTGACATCTTTGCTCTTCAGTACTTTAAAGAGATCTTTTGTGGGGTTATTGTGTAAATGGTTTCAGAGAACAGAGGATGCAATGCGTTTTCTGATTTCTTGACTGCTACTTCCATGGGTGTTGATTGTGAATCCAAGTAAAATAACAGTTTATACATTCTAGCAAATTTAAATTTCATTAAAACTATCTGAGGAATGTTTATTGTTATGGAAATCTCTAAGGTATAGCTCTAAGATATATTAGTTAAAAAAAAGCTACTAAGAAAAAGATGCGTATAGTATAAATAAATACCTTTTATAAAAATGTTGTAAAAATCTATGCATATCTTCTTATGCTAATAGATCTTGGATATTAATCCAGCATTAACATTGGAGAATGGAGTGATATGGAGAATTCAAGGGCATCTTAACTTTATATTCCAATTGAAACATAATGTAGGTCTGAAATCAGGCAGAGTTTTTTTGAGAATGAAATGTGGAAACATATTTCAGAGACATTTCAAAGGTATAGATGGCAATAAATTAAGAATAAAATGGATGTGAGTCATGAAGGAGAAGAAATAAACAATGTTGATTTCAAAGTCTTTTTCCCCCTCAATGAAAAGGGAATGATGTTGATTCCATTGAAAAAGAAAGTTTGATGTGGGACACGTTTTTCTTTTTTAGAATGTTATGTGATTACTCTTATAATACCTACATGTCCAGGGAGTAATGAGAAATTAAGGCAGGCACTCAGCAGAAAGTCCAGAGATGGAATCATGGATTTGGGGTCCATCAGAAATGTGTTTGATGAAACAATAGATTTAGATGAGATTACCTGGAGAGAGTATGTAAAGGGAAGTGGAAAGGAGATAGGGTAAAAAATATATATATATGTAGCTTCATTTAAATGGTAGGAAATGATAAGTATCAAGCAAATGACTAAAAAGTAGTCCAAAGGATATGATTATTTAATATAGTGCATTGTCACTATTTTAAGAAAAAAACTTCCAAGAGAAAAGAACTGATTAATGGTAGTAAATTCTGAAAGGAGGTTGTTTAGAATTGAATTGGACAATTTAATGCAATTTTTATGATTGTTGGTGGCTTTGAGTTAACAGTTTTACTAGCAAGTCATTCAGTGTATTCTGTACTTTACTATGTGATGGGAATATGTTAAGTTCTGAGGATAGAAAGATCCTTGTTCTAGGATCCCCTAACCTAGGAGTAGGGAATAGGAAAGCATATCAATAATTACATGATAACAGTGTGGAAGGTATTAAAAAAAAGAAAAAAAAAAAAAAAAACCATTGCCATTGAGTCGATTCTGACTTGTAGAGACCCTATAGGACAGAGTAGAACTGCCCCATAGAGTTTCCAGAGAGCAGCTGTTGGGTTCGAACTGCTGACCTTTTGTTTAGCAGCTGAGCTCTTAACCACTGCACCGGCAGGGATTTGAAGTATTTCCACAGGAGCTGGAAAGATACATTATGTTGGAGTGTGTCTATAAATATTCTATGAAGGATGAGATATTAACTGATCTTTGTAGGGCACTAGACAGAAGAAACAATATGATCAGAGGCATGGAATTGAAAGTCATATGGCAAGATGATGGATCCTGGGGCAGTCTGTGAATGTATAGTACTGGTAAGAGAAAGGGAATTAGCAAAGATTAGATTGGAATTAGCAAAGCTTGTTGTGGTCAGGTGTTAATGGTCTTAAATTCATTGTTCAGGGAATTGAAAGTTAATTTCATATAAACAATGGAGAAAAAGCAGAGGAAATACTATTTGATTTTGACTTGAGAAATTCCTGTAGCTTTAGAGGCTCTGATGCTCATTTTATCCAGCTGGTAAACTAGGGAAGAGTCAGTTTGATATGCAGCTAAACTAAAAGGTCTATAAAGTATCTGTTTCCTGTAATTCCCACATTTTATCATCGTTCCAAGACACTTTCCTCTCTTTAGTATTTTTTAGATTAGATGTTTACCAGATTACTGATACTTAAGAGGCAGTACCATGTGTTGGAAAGAGCACCTACCTGGGAGGGAAAAAAAGACTTAGATAATCCTCTCTCCAGGTTGTGGTGAACATTAAATAAGATAACGTATTTAAAATATCCACTTGTAGGCACTCCATAGAAGATGGCTGACTATTTTCATGATCTGCATCATAATCACTTCCCTTCTATATTAAAACCCATATCCATATTTCCAAACATCATGTTTGTCCGTAATGCATAGCATGAGGATTGTTTCACTGTCTTCACTGTACTCATTTGCTAATAACCTTTTCCTAACTTCTACTAATGTTTGCTTAATAGTCTCTTCCTTCAAATACTACTCAAAGCGGAACTTTTGTCTTTAATGCTGATAAAAAGGACAATATGAATTATTTTATTCTCCAAGTAAACTAACAAAAACTTCTGATTGATGAATTCAGTATACTTAATAAATTGTCGGGATTCAGACAGAAAACAAAATTCTGTTCACGTGGTTCAAATGAAGAGACTTCAGTGAAGGGTTTGATAGGTTTCAGGGAACAAACATGGGAGACTTCAGCACCCAAGCTAGCGACAGGGGGAAGCTTTTACCATCCTTAAGAGTCATGAGTATAATATAGTGTCATTTCACTCCAATGAAAGCTGAAACCATGGAGAAGGGATCATCTGACAGAAGTTATAGTCAATCGGCAGACAGATGGCACTGGGGAGCGGACAGGGAGAGAAACGAAGACACGCCACCAACTTTCTCTCCTCTCACTTTCTGATCTCTTGCCCATAGTTTCCCATTGGCTTAAACAGATAAAGAGCAAGTAGCACTGGGGCCCAACTGATGAAGTTTAAGGAGCCATTTTTCCCAGGCACAGAGCAGGGCAGTGAAGATGGACATGAATCAGGGTGAGGGGGAGCAGGGAAGAATTACCAGCATTGACATGTTGAAGATTTCTTAGTGTGGTATTCTGAGGCTCTTAATTATTCTCCAAACATTTCTCTGAGTACTTAACCTTTTTACAAAATCCAACTGAAAAGACTTCCCTGCTCCCAAAGCCCCAGAGTGTCAAATCTATCATCCTTCTAGAAACACAATACTAATATAAGCATTTCCAATAAAAAAAATTCTTATAAAGTTTGCCTAGTATTTCAGTTACCTTCTACATTCCTATTTTTAAATGTTTAGATTGTTTTATAATTTTTCACTTGTATATATAGAATTTCCACATTCTTATAGATATACATTCAATATCCCTGTTGATGGAAAAACTGGGTACAGGTTATGTACATTT
This sequence comes from Trichechus manatus latirostris, assembly GCF_000243295.1. NCBI lineage: Eukaryota > Metazoa > Chordata > Mammalia > Sirenia > Trichechidae > Trichechus > Trichechus manatus. Next base: position 17,603,608 of record NW_004443952.1, read on the forward strand.
TTATGGTTTTTGATAAATTTTTTCAAATCAATTTACAAAAAATTTGTGCTAATTTAAACATCACTAATGATGTACAGTTATGCCTGGTCCCTACTTCTGAGAATGATCATTTTTCACATCTTTGCTTATGACAAGTAAATAATTTATTTAACTGTTAGAACAATTTTTATTTTTTCATTTTTGCAACTTGCCTTTGTGCACATTAAAATTGTATTTTAATTTTTTCTTACTAAATTTTAAGTGCTTCGTATATAAAAAAGGCATTAACTCTTTATTTGATATATATTCTTTGCTTTCTCTGTTATATAATTTAACTTCTATTTTTGTGATTTTTAAATTATGGACGGTGATGATAAAACTTAGCATATTTCCTTTAGGCAGTGGGGATCACCCATCACATAGACCTGGGTTTGAATTCTGGTTCTTCCATTTACCAGTGCCGTGATGCTTAAACATAGTTTCTATCTGAAGAGTTTGTTGTGGGCATTAAATAAGATGATTCATTTTGAGTTTTTAACAAATACATACAATTAACAATCAGTAGATAACGTGCAGACACTGTGGTTTAACTGCTTTATAGGATTACCTCATTTAATTCTTAAAACATTAGGGACTAGATATGATAGCTATAGTTTTCAAAGATTTAGTAACTTGCTCAAAATAACAATGTAGCTAAATAGCAGAGCCTAGTCTTCACTTTTAATCTCTATACTCAACTGTCACCCTTGCCAAGTGAAAGTGGGGAAGGGAATGATGCTGTTGTTGTTGTTAGGTGCCATCGAGTCAGTTTCAATTTATAGCGACCCCATGTGACAGAGTATGACTGCCCCATAGGGTTTTCTTTATGGGAGCAGATCTCCAGGTTTTTTTCCTGCGGAGCTGCTGGGTGGGTGGGTTCGAACCATGAAACTTCTGGTTATCCGCCGAGTGTTGAACCTTGCATGAGTTTTATTTTAATTATTTCTATAATTTTGAGTCAAATCCTTACTTCATTTTATTGCTTCTCTTCCTCTGTCAAACTTCAAAGGAAGTTGGATGTGAATTTTCCTAATATTTCAGCTTTTACTTTATTATTAATTTTTGGCATCTTCTATTATCTTTCCTGGTTTAAAATCAGGAAAGGTGTGTGTAAGGGTTGTATACTTTCACTGTACTTATGCAGTTTGTATGCTGAACAAGTAATCTGAGAAGCTTGAATATATGAAGAAGAATGCGGCATCAGGATTGGAGGAAGACTCATTAATAACCTGCCATATGCAGATGACACAACTTTGGCTTGATGAAAGCCAAGAGGACTTGAAGCATTACTGATGAAGATCAATGACCACAGCCTGCAGTATGAATTACACCTCAACATAAAGAAAACAAAAAATCCTCAAAACTGGACCAATAAGCAACATCATGATAAATGGAGAAAATATTGAAGTTGTCAAGTGTTTCATTTTACCTGGATCTGTAATCATTGCCCGTGGAAGCAGCAGTCAAGAAATCAAAGGACATATTGCATGAGGCAAATCTGCTGCAAAAAACTTCTTTCAAGTGACAGAAAACAAATAAGTCGGAGAGGACTCCGGCAAGATGGCGGTCTAGGCAGAAGCACCACACCGTCCCTCCACAACAAAGATCCGAAAAACTAAGCCAAATAGAGAATCAACAATCCTGAAACCCTAGAACATCAAATGAAGAGATAAAGAACTCAGCCGAACACCAAACGGAG
>NW_004443952.1:17613463-17633774 GCF_000243295.1 Trichechus manatus latirostris
TAGGACCGGGCAGTGTTTTGTTCTGTTGTACATAGGGTCACTATGAGTTGAAACCTACTCAATTGCACCTAACAACAACATTATCTTTCATGTTATAGCTAACAGTTTATGCTTGTTTTTAATTTTTTTGCATTTTTTTTATTGTGATTTAGGTGAAAGTTTACAGAGCAGTTACTTTCTCATTAAACATTAATACACATTTTGTTTTATGACACTGGTTGCCAGCCCTGCAGTTTGTCAACACTCCCCCTTCTCAACCTCAGCTTCCCCATTTCCACTCATCCAGCTTTCCTGTCCCTTCCTGCCTTCTTGTCCTTGCCCCTGGGCCAATGTGCCATTTAGTCTTATATACATGGTAGAACTGTGTGTGTTATTGTTTGTTTTATAAGCCTGTCTAGTCTTTGGCTGAAAGGTGAGCCTCAGGAGTGACTTCAGTGCTGAGTTAAAAGGGTGTCTGGGGGCCATACCCTCAGGGTTTCTGTCAGACCAGTTAAATCTGGTCTTTTGTGTGTGTGTGTTTGAATTTTGTTCTACGTTTTTCTCCAGCTCCGTCCAGGACCCTCTTTGTGGTCCCTGTCAGAGCAGCGAGTAGTATTAACGGGCACTATCTGACTGTGCTGGAGGGCTCAGTCAGGTGGGGCTACGGTAGTTGTGGTCCATTAGTCCTTTGGATTAGTCTTCCCCTTGTGTCTTTCGCTTTCTTCATTCTCCCTTGTTTCAGACAGGATAGGACCAGTAGATGTATCTTAGATGGCTGCTCACAAGCTTTTAAGACCTCAGATACTACTCACCAAAGTAGGATGTAGAACATTTTCTTTATGAACTATGTTATGCCAGTTGAGCTAGATGTCGCCTGAGACCATGGCCCCCAGCCTGGTTGTTTTGAATTTTCTGTTTATTTCAAGAATGATTTGGGGCAATCTTTTTTTCATATGGTTTCCTGGCTGCTGTTTGAAACTTTGAAAAATCTATCTCTAGTTTTATTTAGATCAGAGATATGGCCTATATAATTTCTGCTTCATGGAATTTATTGGGGTTATATTTCATGGGAGCATTATATTTACAGTGTTTTAATTATTTCAGTGGTGGTAGTGAAAAATGGATAAAGTGTAGTATATGTTTCAACATGTTTATTAATCAAAACATTTGAGTACTCTGTGTATTTGTTTTTGCTTATGTGAGCAATTAAGAACTGAGAGAGGTATGCTATTTTCTTCAATGTTTATTCTGTTTTTCTCAACTTCCTCCTGAATTATTGAGTTTTTTACATATATTCTCCTGCTGTATTGCTCAGCACATACATTTTTATTCTCTCATCTTAGTAATGAAGTAAAAACTTTGTAAATATAAAAATAATAATTTTCTTTCAACTTAATACATTTTACTTCAAATTCATGATTGTCAGATTCTATTCATGTAAGCTCTGAATTATTTGTGTATTTATGTAAGATTGTTTCCTAACATTTTAGTCCAAGTTACTATTCATGTGTTAATTTTTTTTGTATTTCTTTATAAACAAGTGTTTCCCAAGTTGTATATATCATTTTAGCTTACATGTCAAAGTCCACAATTTAGTCAAATGGCCACACGTACTGCAAATGGTACTGGGCAATGGTGATACTAACTGGGTGTTCTGTGTCCAACTAAAATCTTGGCAAGAGAAAAGGGGACCAGTGAGAATGGATATTGGGAGACAATTAACATAATTGACAATTACATCAATTACATAGTTAACAGACAGTTATTCTGCCACAAGTAATCCTCTGCTTTTTAGATGATGTTACCCCCCCCACCCCAATTTCCTTATTTACTCATTCTTGAGCAAAAGTGATAGTGTTCCTACAAAGGGAGCAGGATTTTCTCTTGGTTTAAAACATCGTTCTTTTAAGTGGCTGGAATCCAGAACTCATTACAGCTGGAAAACGTACTGCTAATTTAAATTCTAGTTTTAAGCATATACCAGCAGCAACTCTTCTCTAATGAGGCAGCATATTCTTTTTTCCCCTAAACCAGGTGTTTTGATTTTCAATCAATGTAGTCTGTGGAAACAAAAATTCTTGACATATACTGTTAATGGATTTTGCAAGTAGCCACTACTACCTATAAAAATTTATTTACTATGGCTACATCTTCTAGTTTGCAATGTCCCTTAGAGATGTGGACAAGTGATGGTAAGAAAAATAGTTTTCTAGTTAAGTATAGATCCCTCAATTTCCTGGTTCTTATTCTGTGAGGCAGAAGGCAGGCAGTGAAAGAGGCATGTTAACAGAAGACATATATGTATGTATAAACCAAACTCATTGCCATCAATTCTTACTCATAGCGACCCTACAGGACAGGGTAGAACTGCCCCATAGGGCTTCCAAGGAGTGGCTGGGGGATTTGAACTGCTGACCTTTTGATTAACAGCCGAGCTCTTTAACCACCTCACCACCAGGGCTCTTGTCAATTCCGATTCATGGCGACCCCCTGTGTGCAAAATAGAGCTGCTCCATAGGGTTTTCAAGGCTGTGAACTTTTAGAAGCAGATAGCCAGAAGTGCTTCTTCAGAGGAGTTCTGGGTGGGTTTGAGCTGCCAACCTTTCAGTTGGTAGCTAAGCACTTAACTATTTGTACCACCCAGGGACTCCTGTGAATGTATAAGTTGTCATCAATTGGAGAAGTGATTCAGTATAATAAAAATCATCAAAAGATTTAGTGAGATTATATAAAGGTAAGTAAAACAGTCTTTGCCCCCAAAGTGTTATTCTATTGGTGAAAGATATGTACTAAAAATATACTTTTTTAAATATAGGGACTCCATAATATATTTTTTGAGGCCTGTTTTTATATGTTCCCAAATTACCTATCCATTCTGAAATCTCACTTATCAAATGTTAGGTTCAGCAAAATGAACCACTTTCAGTTCCCTGAACATTTCAGGCTCCTTAGTGCTTCTGCCTGACATATTGTCCTCTTTCCCTCCCACTGCACCTTATTCTTCCCTCATAATTATTCATAAAAGTAGTTAGTGATGTTTTGTAGTGGTCTGTTTACTTATCTGTATTCCCCACAAGACTGTCAGCTCTAGGAGAGCAGGGCATGCCTTGTTCAGTGTTATATTTCTAGTATCTATTTGGTAAATGCTTGACACAGTAGGTGCTCAATAAGCATCTATAATGACTCCATAAATGATAAGGCATAAATATTAGCAAAAAGTATTCATTAACTTTTCCTGCCTGCTAAAGAAAATGCCATTTTTATTGGCCAAAATTCCAAGTCCTAGAGGACAGAAAGGCTAAATCATGTGTACAATTAAAAGAGAGAAGATAAGGAGAGTGAGCGAATGAGAGAAATAGCTATACGGTATAGGATGGGGCTAGATAGGATGGGAGGAGACATTTTTCAGGGCATAGAAAGAAATGGCCAGAGTCGTTTCAGAGAATATGTAGATAGAGATTAAAGAAAATGTATATATATTTGCTATTGTATGTATTTGTTTCTATGTATTTTGATCCCTTTTCGTATCCCTTGAGAAAAACAAGTAAGACATAAAAATTAAAGAAAAAATCCTCTTCAGAAAACGAGCTTGAGAATATCGTAGCACTTCAAGAGTGGTACTTATGGATTTTGAAGAGATTTTTAGAGAGCCATAAAATACTTGATTATACGAAGGTGTGATTATTTCTAGCTAAGGGATTCAGCAGAAGGTTTGTGAAAAGTGTTGTTTGAGCAGGATGGCAGCGGGATTTGCATGTACAGAGATGTGGAGAAGAAAGCTATTCTGGGTACAGGGAGCTACTGGTATATTGAATTTGAAGAGCTAGTAGCCAGTCGTTTTTGTTACAGATGTAAAAGTTGTGTTTATACACCATTTGTCTTGCTGTGTTGTCCCCACATAATGCAAATGGTCAGCATGCTCTGTTGGTAACTGGAAGGTTGGAGGGTTGAGTCCACTCAGAGTCTCCTCAAAAGAAAGACCTGGTGGTCTACTTCAGAAAAATAAGCCATTGAAAACCCTATGAAGCACACAGCTCTACTCTGACACACATGGGGTTGCCATGAGTTGGAATCGACTGGATGACATCTTGTTTTAGTCTTATCTTCACCACTATGATCAGGTTTAATCAATGACTTTTTCCCTTTTCCTTTTAGCTTCTAGTTATATTTACTGTAATTAGACAAGTATTGTTATGATTAAAGTGCTAGAGGCAATATTTATTTTAAATGCCCTGCAGGTAAAAAGCCAGTCTACAAGAATAGAGTTAGTTAACACAAAGTTGTTGAGTTTATTTGCAAAGCAGTAGGTTAAACACCGCAAAGCTGGTGAGTTCACTTAACAGCTTAAGGGAGCAACCTCACTGCACAATAGAAATAGATTTTATAGTGGTTTAGCTGAACAAATACACTTCATAAAATAAGCATTTTATAAAAATATTGTAATTATCATAAACTTCATGATTGAAGATTTTATTCCTGGGAGAGTAAATAAAGCATTTTGAAAACTGGAAACAGAGCATGTGGTACTTTAAAATTTCAGAAGATCATGGCCATATCTGGCTAGCCTCTAGCTATCGCCTTTATCCATTATACTCCTGTAGCCACAAGCTATGTATGGTCTCCAAACTTTTCCTCTTGATCTGATTAGAAACTTAATAAACAGTTCAGGATTTGAAGTCACAGAATAGCTTTGTTCTTCCATAATACTAACTGAAATGATTGATTGACTAAATGGGAAGAAAAGGAAATGAGGGAGGGAAGGAGGGAGGGAGGGAAGGAAGAAAATTAATAAAACTTTGCTTGGTTCATAGTATTGCATATCATTTATGCTTATAGTTCTTTTATTTTAAACCAAAACTGAATAAAACATTTTAGGCTTTAGCTTTTGTTAAACATGCTGTGTCACCCATTGTGAATAAAATTATGTTCATTTGACTTTCTCAGATCAAAGCAGAGGCATAATGAGGTCTTTATGACATTCCCTTACACTCTATGACTGTACCCTTTATGTACCATCAGGATTGAAAGCTAATTATTTTTAGCAGGAAACAAATGAAATGACTTGAGTATTGTGTGTTATTTGGTCACTGAATTTACTGAGAACAAGATAAGACATAGAATGTAAGTTTGTTTTGTGTGCTACACCGATTTATATTATACATACAAGTACGTTTTCTCAACTCTGTTTTGTGTCAGCCTGTAACAAGTATCCTAGGCTCATGATAAGCAAATTGTAAATCAGCTGAAAATACAGTACTGACCTTTACTGAAGCAACCACTGACTAGATCTTAAATATGCTTCAGGGACACTAAAATATGTGGTATTTTCCTTGTAAAATGTGCTCATTATAGGTGTAAAATGGTTTTGCCTGTGCATAGCGCATCTGCATCTGCTATCCAAACTGGGTCATTCTGGTAAATTTAAAAAAAAAACCTCACAGTAACAAATGGATGTATGAATAACTGATTGCATAGTTGTGAAATGGCTTTGGGATGTCAACCTTTATGAAATGATTTAAACTATGTAGCAGGAAGGAAGAATCAGAAACTTTCTGTTGTGGAAAGTGATAAATTGTTTTGTTATGTTACCTATGTCTGTTCAAGAATATTTGAGAAAACAGGAGTGCAGTGATTTATTGATATGCAACAACTGTTTTCTCAACTGAACAGATAATAAAGCAATTCACGTGAGATTTTTTTCCTGATGATTTTTTTCATTGTATTTTTGGTGAACATTTACACAGCAATTAAGTTCCCATTTAACAATTTCTATACATATTGTTCACTAATGTTGTTTACATTTTTCACAACATGTTAGCATTCTCAATATTTCCATTCTGGTTGTTCTGTTTCATTAATGTAGTTTCTCTGCTCCCCTGGTACCTTCTCATCTTTGCTTTATGGTAAATACCGACCATTTAGTTTCATATTGATGATTATTTAAAGGAGCACAGTACTCACAGATGATATTGTTTATTTTATGAGCCAATTTATTATTTGGCTGAAAGGTGACGTCTAGGAGTGGATTCAGTTCCATGTTTAAAGGGTATCTCAGGGTGATAGTCATGGGGGATCCTCTAGTCTCTAAAGATCCAGTAAGTCTGATTTTTTTTTTTTAAGGAATTTGAGGTTTTTTCTACATTTTCTCCCATTCTATCCAGGACTATCTGTGTGTCCCTGGTCAGAAAAGTTGTTGGTGATAGCTGGGCACCATCTAATTCTTCTGGTCTCAGGATAGATGAGACTGTGGTTCAGGTGGGCTATTAGTCCTGTAGACGAGTTTCTTCTTTGAGTCTTTGGTTTCCTTCTTTCTCTTTTGCTCCAGGTGAGTACAGCTCAATAGTTTTATTTTAGATGGCTGCTCGCAAGCTTTTAAGACCCCAGATGCTACACATCAAACTAGGATGTAGAAAAATACCTTTATCAACTGTGTTATGCCAGTTGACTGAGTTGTCCTCTGAGACTATGTCCTAAGCCTTCAAACCCAGTAAACCAAACCCATGAGATGTTTAGTTATGTCTGGGAAGTATCCACTACTGTGCCCCCTATGTGCCTTATTATATATATGAGTATAGATGCAGTACACACAAACATGTATATACAAATGCCTACACATACACCTATAAATGTGCACGCATCTACTCATATTTGCCTTCCTATGCATATATATGCATACGTATCTACTTATGTAACCACACACATATTTTTGGTTATTACTGCTGTTGAAAAATTATATATATTATAACATTTACCAAAATTGTCCCTTATTCTTGCATACTTCTTATTGTCATAATTTACCTCGTTTGAGTTGTGCAGACTTCACCCATATTAGATTCTTCCTTTTCCCTTCACCAAAAATAACAAGTGTCTACTATCTAGAAAGTGATTCACCCTTCCTCCTCCTCCCATCCCTGGTAATTATCAAAGAGCATTGCTTTCTGTGTGTGTAACCTATTCTTATCTTTTTATAAAAGTGAGACTATGCAATATTTGTCCTTTTGTGATTGACTTAATTAACTCAGCATAATGATCTTGTGAGAATATATATATATATATACACACACACACATATAACTGTAAAGAAATATATACATATATAACTTTGAAGAAATTTACATCAGGAGTATTGACTGTACTGATCAGAACTGGAATACATTATGGTAGTGTGCTTACTAATGCTTAATTTTAATTGATTAATGGTTACAGCATTTTTGGATTTTGGTTTTAGAGGAGAATTTATGTGTTGTCATTGCTCGTTCCCATTTTGTAGAAGACAACTTGAGATACGTGGTAGACATGAGAATGCACATCTCAGATCTCTTACTACAGAAAGTGTAAATGACAGATAGCCCCACCTGCTGTGCTTTGAAATACATCTCCACGTTCATTACAGTGTTGTGCTTCCCATTCATTGCTCCCAGCCAGTGGTTGAGCAGAACAGGGATACTAAAGCATGTCTGTTCCTGGAAGATGCAGAATTGCTCTCTTTGGCTCTAGGACTCCCAGAAGACCTTATTCAACTTTCTTTCAAACTGTGCTGTAGTCTAAGATGCTTCCATTTTACTTTCTTTCTTTCCTTTTCTCCTTCTCCTCCAATGCATTCTGATGGCTCTCTCAACCCCGCATAGCTCACGTCCCATCTATTTTTCATAGACATTTCTACTAATAATTTTTTACATCTTCACATGTTTAAGTGTTTACTTTTAAAATATCTTGGGCCAATATAATATTTTACGTGTCCTCGGTAATCTGTGTATAATAGGGGTTTCCCTAGGCTGCACCAATATGGGGCCTGTATAGCTAACAGAAACAATCAAAGCTGTTACTCTTGTAATTATTCTATCTTTCTGTTCTTTCCTAATTCCTTACCTACTTTTGTCAAAGCAAGGCCAGGAGGAAGTGCATTTACTGAAAAGCAGAAGTCCTTTTCTTATGTCATTCTCAGTGATGGCCATAAGCATGATGTGACTCTGATCCCTTCGCAGCCTGGAATTTATCAAGAGTTACTTGCTTCTGATTCTAAACTCAGCCTCACTAGGGAAAGTCAGAGGCTGTGTTATTGCTTATTGTGGTAGAGGCTGAAAGAACAAAGGCAGAGAATGTTTCACCATAGCAGGTCTGAAGCCCTTATGAAGGAAGAACCGTATAAGACCCCATTCCAAATAATCATACTCCTTATTACCACTTTGAACGTTTAATTAACTGGACCACCTGCCTCTCTTATCACATTAAGACTTTTTATCTTTTCCTTATTGATATATGTGATTTATATACTTCTTGGTATTCAGCATACATAATGATGCTGGATAGGATGTATGGACTACTCCCTTGGAGTATTTAGGTATTGGTATTCCTTGGTATTTAGGAAAGTCAGGATCCCTCAGAGATTACTCTCAGATGCTGAAAGATTCTCGATATGTTAAAGTCTCCCAAGAAGATGGCAAAAAGCATTATTGATGAGAGGGAAGTCACTGAAGTCTTTAGTATGTTTTCTAGCCATTTTGTGTCAAGTGATTAAAAATATAATAAGATAAGGTGAGTATGCAAATACCTTCTTGGGGAAAGAGTTTTCTTTGCTGTTATATATCTTTAAGGAAAAAAAAATCCTTCAGATATCTTGAAATGTTCTAGTGCCAGCTAATTTTTGGACTGTGTTTCTACATTTAAAAAATTCTCATGTTTTGCTAGCCAGGCATTCATTCATGAATGCACTCAAATCATTCAACAAATATTGATTGATTGGTATTTATTGAATAAGAAACTGGCTAGATTAAAGGCTATAGTGGTGAATAAAGCTATCCCAGTCATTCTAGGGATCAAAACTCCTGAAGAAAAATTCTGTAATAGTTTTAAAAAATTTAAAAATACCTATAATGCCAGTGATTAATGAAATTAGTAAAATATCCATCCATTTTAGCAGTCTACAAAATGCAGAATCAATAAATAATGAAATGCTATTTTCAGTATATTTAAACAGTAAGGATGGTTCTTTAATGGCAGTATTCTATTATTGCAAAAGGACATGCTTTTTGATACACTGATGATGAGCGTATGCTTGGTACAAATGGAAAGCAATGCGTCGAGAAGTTAAAATGTTCTGAACTCCTATATCACTTGTACCTTCATTTCCTTATCTGAGAAGCAATGCTAAGGAAATGATATTAAATATAGAGTACAATTTTATGTTCTATAATATGGTGTTTATTATTTTAAAAGACAAATTGAAAACATTCTAAATGAGTATTAATGCAATAGTGATAGTGGAAGTTAGGTAAATATGCAGTTATCCTGTTATTAAAATTATGCTTATAGAGAATTTGTAATACCGTGTAAAATGCATAGATTAGATTTTTTTTAAGAAAGCCAAATACAAAATTTGTAATCCTATGAGCTTTAAATGTCTAAAACCACATGCTTAATAAGTAATAAGTTATGCATTATATGTTTTCCTCTTAATATATTTTATACTTTCCTATAGTTATCTAAACTAAATAGTTTAGAATGTAGAAAAATGGTCTCTAAAAGACCATGGAAGGAAAATTACATTTTGTCAGCTTTATTAAGAGCTACAGATTAAACTGACCTGGAAATGACGCCAGGGAAGATCAGAAATAGTATATGGATGATGAATTTGCTTCTCCATGTATTTAAGCCTCAAAAAATGTTTATCTCTTTTTCTTATTGGGTAGAAAATAGTGATACATTTTATCAAATCAGTTTCCTAATTTAAACAATATATGATAAATTTCCTAAAACACAATGAAATCTTCTAAACATTGAATTGGTTTATCCACACTACATGTAACATTTCAGGTCCATGAATCACTAGCGATGCATATGAAAGATTTTATATGTCTTTTCCAATCTGCGATGCCATCCATCACTTCCACAGATCTAGAATCTCCGACAATCTGGACTGGCTGCATTTTGATTCTGTCATTTTTTTCCCCAGTTAACTTTATTAGTGTTGATTATGCCTGACTTTACTAAAATTCCTTTGGCTCCTTTAACCTTGGCTTTATTGACCTAGAATAGCAGCCTGCTGACATCTTGGCTAACTATTTTTTTTTTTTTTATATAATATCCTATGTTGTTGAGAAAAGAAAAGGCATTAAAGGGATAAGTTAACTGAATCTACTTCTAGAATCAAAATACGATAATATGAGTAACGCATCCAAACAATTGAGTTTTCAGTTCAAGAAAAGGTAAGATTTAGGGGAATTTGTTTTATTATGTGATTGTACTGGGCTTACAGAAAGGTAAACAGAAAGGAAAAAGTTAGCAGAAAGACTTAACATATTTATAAGAGTTGGTAAAATTGACAGAATAAGGTCATGGTAGGGATGACAGGATATGGTAACCAGTGTACATGTAAAGAGATAGTCCTAGAATTTGTTATCGTAAGCTGCCACGGAGTCAGCCCACAACTCATGGTGATCCCATGTACAGTTGAATCAGACTGTTGTGATCCATAGGGTTTTTTGTTGGCTGATTTTTGGAAGTAGCTCGCCAAGCATTTCTTCTGGTCCTGGGACCAGAGAAGAGAAAAACTTTTGAGACAGAAGGAAAGCAATTAACAGTACACTTAGGAGCATGCAAATTTCTAAGTGTGGTTGGGCAACTGACAGAGTTCATAACTGGTTGCTTTTATTTTCTCAGTGAAGAAGGAGGACATTTAAGTGAAAGGGAAACTAAGTAGATCAGAGAAGTCTGAAGATGCTGATAGCATTCCTATGAGAGAAAAAATAGGAGAATTATGGAGCTGATTAGGTAGAAAGTAGTTGATTTCTGGTCATATATCATTGACGTTTTGAAGGGAATCAAGAAGTGGCTTCTTTTTGACATATATAGGCAATTGTTGCATTTATGAAAGAAAGTGAAATATTCCATTCAATTAAGTAAATATTTGAGTGGTCAATGTGTGACAGATAATCTGCTAAGCATTTAGGGGAAAAACAATAACAAAATATAAGATCTGGTCTCATATCTCAAGGGCCTGCCTGAACAGTATGAAAGACATATAGATAATTAAAATGTAAAGAACTGTATGCACACATGACAGCTATTAAGACCAAGGACTTCACAGTCAGAATATCTGAGACTGAATAATGGCTCCCCTACTTTATAGCTGAACTTGCTTAAGCGACCTCTTTAACTAATGCTCCCCTTATTTTCTTCATCTCTAAAGTGAGGCTAATAGACCACTAGCTGGAGCATAAATGTAAATCACTTTGTAAATTCTGTGAAAATATCTTTGTTAATGTGTTATATGAATTATATAAAGTTCTAAAAGCAAGAAAGAGCTTTCCTCTTACTGGAGTGATCAGAAGTGCTTTACAAGGAGGTAACATTTTACCTGGGCTTTGAAGAATGGTGGGGCTATTGGTAGGCAGTGTTAAAGATAAAGTAGAGGAAACCACGTGAGCAAAGATTCAGAGAAGAAAAAGCAGAGATAACATTGAGGAACAGACAGCCGACCAGTTGCCTAGAAAGCGGGAGAGTAAAAAGGCAGATAACTGGGCTGTGACCATATTTTAAGGGCCCTGAATTCTAGATCAAAAAGCTGATGTTTAAATTATGGTTGGAATAGAATCTAAACTGCTTACAATGTTCTACAAAGGTCTGTATTTCCTGCCCCTGCTTGCATGTACAACCTCATATCATTTCACTTATCCTTTACTTAACGTGCTCCAACTATACTGTTTTTCCTTTGGTTTCTTCAACACGAAAAACTCTTTCATACTTCCAGATCTTTGCAAATACCCTTTTCCAACCACTTTTATTTGGTGAATTTATGGCTAATTCTTGTCCCTCAGGTCTCAGCTTAAAGGTCCTCATCTGAAGGAAGCCTTCCTTGAATAAACCAAAGCCAAACCAAACCTGTTGCTGTCGAGTCAATTCTGACTCATAGGGACCCTGTAAGACAGAGTAGAACTGCCCCATATGGTTTCCAAGGCTGCAAATCTTTGTGGAAGCAGATTACTACATCTTTCTCCCACAGGGCAGCTGGTGGGTTTGAACTCCTGACCTTTTGTTAGCAGCCAAGTACTTAACCACTGTGCCCCCAGGGCTCCTATTGGGTACTTAGAGAAGCTAGTAAATATTTGCTGAATAAATACGTTGATGAATATTTTCTTTAAGGAGACATTGAATAATTTTGAGCATGGAAGATACTATAACTTTGAGCATGGAAGATATTTGGTGGGAAAAATCTGTGCTTTAGAAAAAGTAATCAAATACTAGATCACATAATGAATTTTAAAATATGAGGCTGAGCATAAATGTTAGGAGTTATTACAGTTGTTGTGTGCTGTTGAGTCAATTCTGACTCAGAACAACCCTATAGGACAGAGTACAACTGCCCCATATGGTTTCCAAGGCTGTAATCTTTATGGAAGCAGATTGCCACACTTTTCTCCCACAGAGTAGCTAGTGGGTTAGAACTGCTGACCTTTCGGTTAGCACCCAAGTGCTTAACCACTTTACCACCAGGGCTCCTTGTTACTGCAGTAGTTACACATTTATTAGTGAGGATCTGATCTACTGAGCATTGCGGAAATAAAGGGAAGAAGAGTGTGGTTGTCCTGAATTTGGGAAAGAAAAAGAAATGGAACTGATAACTGAGTAGAAATGGGATAGAAGAAAATTAGACTTAAAGATGAGAAAAACAGGGTTACATGATTTTTCTCTGCTGTTTTGTCTAGTATAGGGTACTCCGATTCTGTTTAACCTTCCCTACTTGGAAGAAGGTGATACAGCCCTTTCAAGAGTACCTGATACTTAACTTGATTTAATCCTGTATATTACAAAGAGCTCTATAGCTGAAATACATTGTTAAGGTAATAGGAGAAATTTATTACAGAGTTTCCATTTTTATCATTTGAGGGTAAGGTCATGCAGAATTTCTGCTGTAACTTTAACATGCCAGTACTTTATAGCTCAACCATTTCAAATGACAAGCAAATCATTCTTCACTAGTTGTCAACACAAAAAATTTTATGTTTTAACTTTTAGCAAAATATAAAGAGAATTTCTCAGTTAAACACATACAAGATGCTTTCTAAAAATCTTTGGGAAATTTCCAGATCATAACTGTAGGGTTTGGTAAAATGATAACCACCCAGAAGCCATATTAAGTTCCACCAAGGACATTATTACAGCTAAAAATTATTTAAACAAAACCTATTTGCTCAACCATACAAAAATGAGTACTTAAATGGGAGAGATATTATAATCTCAGGTGAAATTAATCAATTTCAGTGTTGAACCATAGGAGCTCATAGAATACATAGCTTCCACTCTACCTAGCCAAAACCTGGTGGTACCTGACTGGTATTTCAAGTGGTTTTGGTGGTTCTAGTGATTTCTTTGGAGTTCCTGGGTGGTACAAATGGTTTATGGGCTTGGCTGCTAACCAACCCTGAGGGATTGGAGGTTCAAGTCCACCTGAAGGAACCTTGGAAGAAAGGCCTGACAATCTACCATATTTTTACTCAGATAACGTGCATCTTCTACGTTTGTTTGCCAACTGCGCCCTACCCAATGAGGTATTTTCATAATCCTACCATGCTAATTTTTTTAACAGTAACATGTAAAAAAAAGATTGACATAGCAGTGCTTATGAAAACAACTCATGAGAGGAGGGCACGGTTTGCAAATAAATGTGGAAGGTGCGTGTTATTTGCATAAAAATACAGTACTTGCGAAAGATCAGCCATTGAAAACTCCATGGAGCATGATTCTACTCTGACGCACGAGGTTGCCGTGAGTTGGTGGCAGCTAGTTACTTGATGGTGATTTCTTTATTTTGTGTTTTTTGTAACTCCATAGGAAGCAGAGCTAACTCAAGTTTGCTTATGTTTGTCAGTGTGATATTTTGTAATATACGTTCTAAAAATAGTATCTACTTACTATTTAAACAAATGTAGATCTCTCAGGGTTGTTTTACAACTTTTCATCTTTCAAATATTTTCAAATGTATTGCCTCATTTTCTCTTCATAAGAACCCTGTGCAATATATGATATCAATGTATTATTTCACTGATGAAAAAATGGACTTGCTGATATTTATAGAGTTTATACAAGGCAGAGCAAGGACTAGAACCTAGCTTTGCAACCAGTGTGGCCTTGTGCATGATATTTAACTTTTCGAGGCTAGGTTTCCTTATTGACCAATGTGGGTAATATCTGATCTGACTGTGAAAACTGTAAAATTGAGCAAGTACAAGTAGCATGGTATATTCTCAGGCCTTCGTGATATAACCTTTATCCTTGGTTCTTATGAGAATGTTAAATTTGGAAAAATAAATCATCACTGTGCCTGTCTTAGAAATTACTATAGTACTCTTTTAAATCCAGGTAGAAAGAAGAAATCTATATACTCATTTCACTCATGTTGGTATTAAATGAATTTAAAAGATTGGAAAATAAAATAATAGAAATTACTTTTCACAAGGAAACACAGCTTGGAGGGTATAGACTTCTTTCCTAAACCGAGGTCTGTCCAACTCTAAAACCTTGCAGCTATAGTGTAGTGGATAAAAGTATGAGCTCTGTCTTCTACATTCTACTTTGGTGTGTAATGTCTGGCATCTTAAAAGCTTGTGAGCAGCCATCTAAGGCACTCCACTAGTCTTACACCATCAGGAGCAAGGGAGAATGAAGAAAACTAGACACAAGGGAAAGATTAGTCCAAACAACTAATGGACCACAACTACCACAGCCTCGACCATACTGAGTCCCATACAACTATATGGTGCCTGGCTACCACCACTGACTGCTCTGACAGGGATCATAATAGAGGGTCCTGGATGGAGCTGGAGAAAAATGTAGAACAAAATTCTAACTCACAAAAAAAGACCAGACTCTGGCCTGACAGAGACTGGAGAAACCCCGACAGTATGGCCCCTGGATACCCTTTTAGCTCAGTAATGAAGTCACTCCTGGGTTCACCCTTCAGCCAAAGATTAGACAGCCCATAAAACAAAACAAGACTAAAGGGGCACACCAGCCCAGGGGCAAGGACTAGAAGGCAGGAGGGGACAGGAAAGCTGGTAATAGGGAACCCAAGGTCAAGAATGGAGTGTTGACATGTCATAGGGTTGTTAACCAATGTCATAAAACAGTATGTACACTAACTGTTTAATGAGAAGCTAGTTTGTTCTGTAAACCTTCATCTAAAGTACAATAATAAAAAGAAAAAAAAAAGTATGAGCACTGGAGCCGCAGGATGCATGACTCTGAATCCTGCCTCCACCATTTGCTAATGATGAGTCCATGGACAAGCTACTTAACCCATCATTACCTCACCTTCTTCATCTCTAAAAAAGATAACAGTACCTATTGCATAAACTTTTAATGAGGGAAAATGCCAGGTATTTAAATTAGTGCCTGACATATAATGAAAAACAAAACATAACTATTGGTTTATTACTATTATTATTTATTGACATTCAGCATCTTCTTTTATCATCTTGAGATTAAAATATATATATTTTTACTTTTCCAGATAGTTTTAAAATGGTAGAAATTCAGAGGTGTATTATCTGTTACTACATATTTTTAAAGTATAAGAATCAATTTTAAAGGAATACTGGCTGAATTTTGGAAATTATAACACACTAGGAATGTGTGGTTTTTAAATTACAGTAGATTATTTTAACATTTTTTCTCTTTCTGAAATCATTTCTGGTTTCAGTGAAGATTTAAATGAGAATACGAATGTTAGCCATAAATGTTTTTTACTTCGAAGTATCACCATCTTTAAAACAAGGAATGGTGAGTACTTCACAATGGATATTAAAAAGAAATGAGTGGGAGACAAACCCATCCATCAACAATGTAATGTTGACAGTCTCAGGAAGAGATTATAACTCAATTACTATGAAATCATTGGAAGAATGATTTTGTGATTGATTGATTCTTGATAAAATCCAACTTCACAGTAGAAAATCAACATAACCTGTTTCAAGATGTTTTTAGATACAAGTGCAAGTACTTTTGGCTTTTCTGCAGTGGTTTATCATGATAAAAAAAATCCAAAAGATAAAAAATATTTTATTTTTTAGTTTATCAAAACTGTAACACTTTTATGGCTTGTGATTATATAAAAGTTCCAACTTCATGATTTGTATTATACTTTTCCATAATAGATGAACATTTTATTAGACACTTACTTTTCCTAGCAGACTTTGATATGTCTTCTTAAATACTTTTTCCATTCTGAAAGTATTTATGCCTTTTGCTGAGACCTAAGGTTCAGAACTGCGTGTTTAATAGTGAGTAAAGCTTGGTGTAATATGTGAAGAGATTCTTATCTTACAACCAAATCTAACTTTGAGTGAATTCTGTATGCATAGAACAGTTTTGTAATACCATTTATAGTCATTTCCTTCTTTAAAGAACTGTTAACATGGTAAAAATAAATTTTTTTTAAAAAAAGTACGAAATTTTTTTCTCAGTTTGAATTTATCCATACATTTAAAGTTGTAGTGTAATCATGTTATGTTCTATATTTTTCTCTCAATATTATGTCACATAATTTTTATACTTATACATGGTCTTCATAGTTATAATATTAAAATTGAGCATTATTTTCCATTTAGTACTTGATCATTAGAATCACCTGAGATTTTTGTTGGATTCTTTGTATTTCCTCTGGATATTCTGATCCAGTAGGGCTGGAGGGGGGCCAGGAATTTGCATTTTTCACAAGTGTCTCATATAAGTCATATAAGTGAGATTTTTATGGGAAACAATGAACTAGCTGAAGAACATCTCTTTAATTAGTCATTCATCATTGCTCAGTAATAATGGTGTATCTAAATGTTTTCTATTATGAAAAAAGAAATGATAAGGAGATTGTATTATTTTGTAATTATTTCCCTAGGATAAATATCTATAATTGAAATTATTAGATTTTAAGCTTTATGACCATTTTTAAGCTTTGTATTTATTGCAAAAATTCTTTCCATAAACTCCTGCTTTAAACTGCTTAAAATTATATTTAATTATTTTATTTCCCTGAAGCCTTATAACAGTATTGAATTATCATATTTTAATAAACATATCAAAATTAAATTATGCCTCTACCTTTTAATTTCTTGGATTACTTGTATAAGTTGGAGAAATATCCATATGCTTTTTTTTTTACATTTTTGTCATTTTTGTTTTTAGCTTGTGGTATTCACATTGTTATATAGTTCATTGGTTTTTTTGTTTTGTTTTTATTTTTTTAGTATTTATCAAATGATTGACTCAAGTAGGAATTTTAGTTACAGATAATAGACATTCAAAAATGAAACTGGCGGACTTCCGGCAAAATGGAGCCCTAGGCAGAAGCACCATGCTGTTCCTCCACAGCAAAGACCCAAAAACTAAGCCAAACAGAGAAAACAGCAATCCTGAAACCCTAAAACATCAAATGAAGAGATAAAGAACTCAGCCAAGCACCAAATGGAGTGAGAAAACTGGCAGAAAACGGAGAGTGAGGGGAGATTCATGCAGAAGTCCCCTATCAGCTAACGCAGCACGGATCCACCATCTTGGACTCCTATCGGAGACCAGCAAACGGGGTACGAGAGAGCAGCTTCATGGAGCTTCCACCAGGAATTAAAAGAACTAGTAATTTGCTATACACGCTTTCCCACCCCCCACCCTCCTTCACCCCCACTTGGCTTCCTCTGCTTCCCGTGGCCACACTGTCTTGGCTGGGAAGCATCAGCTGCTTGGATTCCACCCGCCCGCACTAGCCGGCTCCCTCAGTGCCATTTTTTGGCTGCTGGTGTTGCTTTTTTCTGCTTCTTTTGATTTTTTCCTTACCTCTCACCACCTCCCCCTCCTTTTGCTCAAATACCAGGCTCCGGGTGCCATCTTTGCTTCTTCCTAAGGGGCTGCAGAGTTCTGTTCGAGTGTGGAACTGCTTCCTGGTCTGGGCTGCCACGCTGGTGGGATCCCGGGGCTTTTGGTTTTTTCTTTTGAATTGTTTGTTTGTTTTCTTTTCCATTTCTTGAGTTGGGAGCCCGTTCTGGCTGGGCAGTGCTACACAGCTTGAGACCCATCCCCTCAGCTTGCACAGATGTGTAGAGGGATCCCTGAGAGCATTTATTTCTTCGTGGGTTTTTTTCCTCTGTTTTGGGGGGCTTTTCTTGTTCTTTTTTTTTTTTTTTTTAAATTTGTTTTGTATTCCCTCTTTATCCCTTTCTGTCTTTCTTCATTACTCAGTTTCTCATCTCTCTATACCTTCCTTCTCTTCCTGTTCCCTGAATACCTGCCGCTGAATACCTCTACGCCTTCTAGCCAGGCTGTACTGCAACACCTGGGGATAATTTCTGCAGCCCTCATAGCCACACCAGTGGGATCCCTGGGAGCTTTGCTGTTCTTTTTTCTTTCTAAGTTTTATTTATTCATTCTTTTCTTTTTTTCTTCTTCCCCTTTTTCTTTTTCCCCATTTCATAGTCTCTCATCTCTCCACTCTAATGGCAAGCTCCCCTAGCACTCTTTTTGTTTGTATGTTTTTGGCTCCTGTTCCTCTCTCTCTCCCATATCCATCTTAGCTGCACGCATAACAATCTCGCCTCTCCATCCTGCCTACCTGCACGGTGCACTTAACATCACACCACCAAGCAGCACAGGCATGGCCTACCGGAGCCTTCCCTGCACTGAATACTGACCCGTCCTGGTGGCTGTAGTAAGTGCCACAAACAACTCATCCCAGCAACTCCTCTTTAGCTAGACGTGCCCTGCTGTACCATACCTGAGCGACTGACCCTGCCAATTGGAGAAGGAGGTGAAAAGTATCGTGCCCACAGATGAACAAACAACAAAGAACACACAGTCTGCCTGCTCAGACATAGCCAAATAAAAAAAAAGGACAAAACAAACAAATCTACAATCAACAAATGAGAAAAATAACTACTGAACGCCCTGAAGACAGCAGACAATATCAAAACATTTATGAAAACAGGACAGGATGGTTCCAGTGGTGTCCAAAATAAAACACCAGATGACTTTCCAGTGGAAGAAAAGGCACTAGAGCTATCTGATAGGGAATTCAAATCTCTAATACTCAGAATTATCCAAGAGTTAAAGCAAAAAGCCGACAAAAATGAGGAAAAAATAGACAAATTCATGGAAAAGGAAGACAAATTCATGGAAAATACAGACAAAAAAATGGAAAAATTCAGGAAAATAATGCAGGAACAAAATGCCAAAATAAACTCACAACTAGAAACTATACAAAAACAACAATTAGAAATCCAAAAGATAAACAACAAGATTTCAGAAATGGATAGTGTCATAGAAAGGCTGAGGAGCAGATTTGAAACAGTGGAAGACAGGATCAGTGGAATTGAAGACAACCACTTGGATACAACTCTCTTTGAGGAAAACTCAGAAAAAAGAACAAATAAAAATGAAGAGACCCTGAGAGTTATGTGGGATACAATCAAAAGCAAAAATTTTCGAGTGATCGGAGTTCCAGAACAGGGGAGAAAACAGAAAACAGAGATCATTCAATAACTGCTGATAGAAAACTTCCTCAATATCATGAAAGACGAAAAGCTGGCCATCCAAGAAGCTGAACGAACCTGATATAGGATAGACCCCAAAAGAAAATCACCAAGGCATATCATAATCACACTTGCCAAAACCAAAGACAAACAAAAAATCCTGAGAGCAGCTTGTGAAAAACAAGAAGTCACATACAGAAGAGAAACAATAAGACTAAGCTCAGATTATTCAGCAGAAACCATGCAGCAAGAAGACAATGGGATGACATATATAAAATCTTGAAAGAAAAAAATTGACAACCAGGAATAATATATCATGCAAAACTCTTGTTCAAATTTGATGGTGAAATTAGGTCATTTCCAGATAAACAGAAATTAAGGGAATATGTGAAAACCAAACCAAACTTACAAGAGTTATTAAAGGGAGTTCTTCGATATGAGAACAAACAACTTCAGCTCGCAAGCTGAATCTAGGATGCAGGATCGTACCAGTCAGATACCAATCTAGGAAATGAACTCTCAAGAACTATCTGAAACCAAAAGAAATACAACAGGGAATCAGAACAGTTAATCAGTAAATGACAGTAACATCAGAACAATAAAAGAGGGAATAAACAGTGTAGGTATAGAAGCTTCTAATGAAGAGGAAGGCAAGGCGATACCAAGTAATAATAGACTGCTTCAAACTTAGAAAGATAAGGGTAAATTTCAAAGTAACCACAAAGAAAGTTAACAAACATACTCATAAAAATAAAGAGGGAAAAATATAAAGTCTCAGCAAAAACAAAACCTACAAAAACAAAATAAATGGAAAAAAAATCCAC
>NW_004443952.1:17633874-17656244 GCF_000243295.1 Trichechus manatus latirostris
AAAAAAAAAAAGGTCGAGTAGGGAGAAGGTTGACATGTTATGGGGTTGTTAACCAATGTCATAAAACAATATGTGTACTACTGTTTAATGAGAAACTATTTGTTCTGTAAACGGTCACCTGAAGTACAATAAAAAGAAAAAAATTTGACAGGAAAAAAAAAAAAAAAAGAAACTGGCTGAAGTAATAAAGAAATCATATATTTTCCTTAAGAAGCCAGACGTCCAGAGGTCTAGATGTGGGACAGGCAGTAAATCTAAGAGGTTAGGTCTCTGGCTCTGCTACTCTGTGATAATACTGGCTTCTACCTTCCTAATATGTTGTTTCAAGCTGGTAATAGTTCTGGCTGTCTGATGCACAGGCAGCAAGTTTCAGAAGAAAAGGGCCTAACTGTTTCAATATTTATTTCTTAGGCAAAAACAAATGTTTGCCAGAAAATCGCCCATGGATTTCCTCTATGTCATTTGCCAGAGTTAGGTTGTGTTGTCTTTCTTAAATCAGGCACTAGAAAAGAAATAGGATTATCATGAATGGGTAAGTCTAAATGGTATCTTTATATGAAGATAAAAATGGAGTTATGGAAATTATGGAATTTAGGAAGTAAGGAATAAGAGGGTAGGCAACAAATAATATTCAGTATAATAATCATTCTCAGGTAAATTTCTTTTTTTTTTTGTCTAGTTGGAAGACTGGATTTTGTATTTTACAGTGGCTATGGAAATGTGTCACTCAGATCTCCGAGAGAACCTGCTATGGGGGAACAAAACTGACTAACAGCTTTAGCTTCCACCCCTTTGGATCCACCATCACTTTACCTCAGGCTGCTGAGTCCATTACTCAGCCAGCCTACTGGAGGTACTAGGGCATTGGTACTAGGTTCCATTCCTGCCTGAGATCAGGCATTTCTAGCAGGCAACCTTTGCTCAGGGACACCCATTGGCCTTGCTGAAACTTTCTTAGAACTTCAGTGAAGTGTGAGATGCTTCCTACCCTTCCCTCCCTCTGTCCTTTCATAGATGTCTGACCTGCATTGAGGTCTAAGGGGCTCGTCCTGCATATTCCTGCACCCTCCATCTTTATCCTTCACAGGCTTTCCCTCAGTAAATTTATTACACTTCTAATTCTGCTTCTTGAAGGACCCAAACTGACATTGTATTTAATCACATTCCATGAAGTGACATATTGTGAAGGCATTTTCATATGATGATGATTTTTAAATATAATTGATGATTTTATTTATTTATTTATTAAAAGACTCACTGAATTGGGCAAATCTATTGCAGAAGACCTCTTTAAAGTGTCGAAAAGCAAAGATATCACCTTGTAGACTAAGGTGCGCCTGACCCAAGCCCTGGTATTTTCAATCACATCATATGCATGTGAAAGCTGGACAATGAATAAGAAAGAGCGAAGAATTGATGCCTTTGAATTGTCGTGTTGGAGAACAGTATTGAATATACCAGAGACTGCCAAAAGAATGAACAAATCTGTGTTGGAGTAAGTACAACCAGAATGCTCCTTAGAAGCAAGGATGGAGAAACTATGTCTTACATACTTCGGACATATTGTCAGGAGGGATCAGTCTCTGGAGGAGGACTTTTAAAGTTGAGGGTCAGCGAAAAAGAGGAAGACCCTCAACAAGATGGATTGACACAGTGTCTGCAGCAATGGGCTCAGGCATAACAATGATTGTGAGCATGGCACAGGACAAGGCAGTGTTTTGTTCTGGAGTACATAGTGTCGCTATGAGTTGGAACCAACTCGACGGCACCTAACAACAACGACATTCAATTATGTCTACTGTAGGCCAAGCTCTGTGCTAGTCAACATGACATAAAAATTAATAGGAATGTCTACTTCTTTCAAGTACTCACTGGCTTAAAAGGGGATTCAGGAAAATAAGTACATAATAGAATATAAAATGAAGAGTACTATGGAGGAGATATAAACAGAATTTGAAAACTTAGTGGAGGAATACAAGATCCTCCTGGCTGTGGAAGTCAACATAGACTCTCAGAAAGGTTATATTAAAGTTAAATTCCCTAGATGGAACATGGAAGGATGGCTATTCTATATATAAATCTATATGAATATCTGTATGATTATATGATATATATATCAAAGTAGATCCAAAATGTAATGGTTCAAACGAAATATATGTTTATTTTCCAGTTATGTAACTATTTCAGACTTATGTTCCAAGTTGATGGTTATACTCCATACAGTCTCCCAGGGATTATTCTCTAGAGCTAAGAATGGCGTCATGTGATTGGGTGAGTTTAGTAAGGATTAGAGGGGGAAAATGGAAATTGAGTAGGCAACACAGTGTCCAATGCTATAATCATTCATGCACGGTAAGGTAAATACCCTAGTCTTTTTTCTGAGCTGAAGATACGAATTTATATATTTGTGGCAGCGTCAGAGTATGCAGCTCAGATATTCATTGAGAACTTGCTGTTTCCAGTAAGCTGGGAAGGGACTATGTTTGTGATGCTTTTATGGGTGAGGCCTAGAAATGATATGAGTCTCCTTTGCTCATATTCTCCTGTGAGGAATTCAGTAACACGGCATATCCAACTGTGTGGGAAGCTAGGAAATAGAGTCTATGCCAGGAAAGAAGAGGAAACTGTTAGCAGTCTTTACCACAAGAACAATGTACACAATGGTACTGACTTGTTAAACTTATTGGGATTTTTGCAGAAGTAAGAATGTAATATAGTTAGAGTGTAGGGTACATGAGGAAAATGAAAGATAGAGGCTGGAGAAGCTACTAGTTCTTCCAGTGCTATTAATTAAATAAACCCTGAAATGTATGCAAAACTTTTTATGCTTATTTTATTCTATTAAATTTTTATATATAATTCAATCTATTTGTGGCATCTCGTCTTTTCTCTTGATCAACAGTGCTATTTTGTGACATTATAACAGTGTTCTAATTATTTTAGGAGCACTGCACTGCACAGGGAGCTTATTTTAACAGGGCTCTCCAGTATAATTATTTTCTAATTATAAACAGCAAATTTGTAAAATTTAAACTAACAGTTACCACAGCTTACAGCTACTGTGGTCTTCATTTGTCCAGGGTTACTTCAAGTACAGAATTTGTACCCAATGTTTCCTTCAGTAAATGTGTTTTTAAAATATAGTCTAAAGTAGCAGAATAATAAAAGTTCTCTGGAAAAAAATATAAGTATATCCTCCCTAGCACACATCTATACATAGTGTCTCTCAAACATATTGCAATTATTTCATTATCAGGGAGTTAAGGATAATAATTTATATTTTAATATTTCTTTTATTTTAAAATTATTGTGATATAAATGGACTTACAGATGTATACTTATTCATCCTTCACATTTGCAGAAACAAAAAATCTGACAATATGTCGTACTGATGAGAGTGTGGTGAATGGGAATCTTCATACCTCACTGCTGAGAGTATAAATTGGTAAAACTATTTTAGGGAACAATTTGACAGTACTAAGTAAAACTACCACAAATGCACATACTCCAATTATTCTACATCTAAGCCATTCCTTAGAGAATATTTTTGCAAGTGAAGATGAAGAAATTCAGCAGAGTTCAGAATATAGAAAAAATGGAAACAACCCAAATGCCCTTTATTAGAAGGACTGGTATAAGCTAAGACTGTATATTTAATATGGATAGATTAAAAAAAAAAACACACACACAGCAGGTGGTGAAAAAAAAACATAGTGGTGAGAAAAGAAAGTTACAGACTGATAGATTCTATATGATTCAAGTCATATAAATTAAACAAAATATACCCCTGCTAGAGAAAAATAAGTAATAGTCCTAGGGATGAGAACAAAAGAAAGTTCAACTTTATATGTAATACTTAAATTTCTTTAATGTAAAATATAAAACAAGTTTTGCAAAATGTGAGAAACTTAATTCTAGGAGATTGTTATTCTATTTCTAATTTTCTATTTTTAAATTTCTTAAAATTAAAAAAAGATTTAAAAGAAATGGTTAAAAAGTTATATACATTTTTTCTCAACTAGAGTTAAGTTAGTGAAATAGTAAAAATTGTTCTCAGTCCTCCTTAAGACCTTTGCTTTAAAATGGTATTTAAAATAGTCTGATGTACATTCAGTATTCCACATGGACAACATCTCAGAAAGATTGAGTTAAAATTAATCTACTTGTGTGCAAAAGTAACTGATAAATAGAACACCTCGCAGGGCCAGGAGGAAGCAACATTTATAAAACAGTTTATCCATAATTTCAGCTAATGAGTATTTTAGGAAACAAATAGATGAGCTAATTAAAAAAAATTAAAATAAGGATTGCCTCAAGGAAGAAGTACTTGTTCCTATACCAAAGAATACGAAATTTAGTTAATAAACT
Organism: Trichechus manatus latirostris; assembly: GCF_000243295.1. Lineage (NCBI taxonomy): Eukaryota > Metazoa > Chordata > Mammalia > Sirenia > Trichechidae > Trichechus > Trichechus manatus. The sequence continues at coordinate 17,638,243 of NW_004443952.1, forward strand.
TTTAACATCTATTTTGGAGACTCAGAGATCTATTTTGTTTATTGATGTCCTTCTGTATTTGCCGCTGTTGTTTCTAAAATAAATGAATGAGGTCATTGTGTTTATTAAAAGGGATAATATACAGATCCCCTACAGGGTACGACATGTATCAAAGGTAGCTATAATTGTCATTAAAGCAGAATTCTATACACATGAGTTTTTTTTGTTTTTTTTTTTAACTGAGACTAAATTGTCTGCCATGTGTTTCTTTTCTGTTTTCCCTTGTGCAAGAAGCTAATAAAAATAAAGGAGCAGAATCCCAAATACAGTGTTAAAGGAGACTAATGAATCTGTAGACAGGCAAGAGAACAGCTTTGTTAAAATTATTGACCATAATGACATCTCACCTGTAATGGCTTCTTACACTCACAAAACTTTGTTATTAACAAGCTGGTTTAATAATAATCTGCATACACTTTGTGTTGTTATTGTTGTTTCTTATTCTTTCCCTACAACATCCCATTTGGGCCCTAATTGGAAATTCAAATATCTCAGTGTCCCTAGTGAGTAGCTAGGACTTAGTGAAATTGAAACTATGAGGTAGTGTCAAAGTTTTCTATTTTTTATGATTCATCCCAGCCTTCCGAAGGCTGTGTAGGAAACACTCTGAAGGCCTCACCTTCAGCCCCTCATTTAATCAGGAGCAAATTGCACCTGCAGGGCTCTGCTCCTCCCTCCAGCAGCAAACATACTTTCAGTGCCCTTTCCCTCCCAAAGACTGCAAAAAGGAAAGAAAGGGCAGAGAATAAACAGCCTCTACCTCAGGAACATATGTTACCTCCTGAAAGTGCTATCGTGTCAGGCGGCCGTCTTCTGAGCCTCCACCACAGAGAATTTTCCCATCTGAGCACTTTTGGTGCTGATTTGTAATTATCTGCTTTCCTGTTTATTTCCTCCACAAGCTACAGCTCGCAAGGCAAAATCAGTGCCAGGTTTATCTCGGAATCTCAAGCACCAAAGTTAGAGCAAAAACAATAATAAAAATAATAATAATTATGTATTCAGTGTTTTTTAGTCTGAATGAGTAAATGGTTAGAGATTATTTCCTACTCACTTCTTCCCTGATCTAGATATACCGCCAATTCTCCATTATCTGAGACCTTTGTTTTCATGAATTTATGAGTCAATCTTGACTGAGTCTGAGACATAACAAATGTGAATAAATTCATCATTTGGTTGAGGGTGCGCCTTATTGTGCGAGAGAAGATTTGACACCATCTTGATTCCTAGATTCAGGATGCTTTGCCTCCCTTCTGTGTGTGTCTTCAAGACTCCTTTTTGCTGAACAAGGACCCAGTGCTCTTTTCCACTGTAATTTGGTCTAAGCTATTCCAGTCTTGCTTTGATCATGCTTTTGCTCAACATTTAAACCAAGTAGAGAAAGACAGAAAAAAGAAAAAAAAAAAAAGTAGAATCTGGCAGTTTGAGATTTTTATAAGAAATACAGGTTACATGGGTGGAAGAGTAAATAAAATACTAACAATAAGATTACAAAAGGCTTCTAAGAGAGTGAGGAAAAAGAATATAAAGAAAGCAGCATGGATGTGCAGGGAGCTCCCCGACTTTGCTGTAAAGAAAGATCCATGACTAAAATCTTAAAAAGAAAAAAAAGTAGAGGTCTTCCAAAGACAAAACAGATAGAAATGTTAGCTAACATTTATTGAGATCTACTGGTTTATATATATTGGTTGACTAAATCCTTATAATAACCCTGAGAAGTACTATTATTATCACCATTTTTACAGGTGAGGAACCTCAGGCACACAGGAGAAGGTCATAATTTGCCCAAGGTCACACAGTCAGTCAATGCCAGCACTGGCAAAACCAAGGGATCTGGCTCCAAAAGCTCAGATTTCAACCTCTGTCTTGCCTTGTGTAGAATAATTATGAGAAATGTATTGTTGTAGTGGAAAAACCACGAGTCTGTTTAAGTTTAAAAACAGAGTTTTATTACGGCAAAAAAGTATTTTGCAAACTGGGAAACAGTACTGGAATAATCTGAACAAAGGCTTCACAGGGCTGCAGTAATACAAAAGCTTATAAAGAAAAAAACTGAACATAAGGGAGGGTGCAGCTGGGCCATTTCTGATTGGTTAATATTTGCAAAGTTGCAGGTGGCTGAGTCTGGTCAACACCTTTGTAGGACTTGGCCTCCTTTGCAAGGGTGGCTCTAGGTGACAGGATCTGGCTGACCGTGAGTTTCCTGGAACATTTAAAATATAGTTATGCAGAACATTGTAAAGGCATCAGAAATACAATTTTTTAGAGGGTCTAAAGGAAACTTGACTTAGCCATTTAAGTCATATATTCATCATCTTGTCTGATACCTGTACATGTCTGAATTATCTTTTTTTTTTTTAACATTGGCTGTTTCTAATTTCTAACCTTTAGCAGAGGAAGGTAGGTAAAACTGCAATTTTTTTTTTTTTTTTTTTACAGAAATTGCTTGTGTCTAGATTGGGGTACAGTGGAAAGTTTTACAGAAATGACATGCTATATTTAGAAATCTAAGATGGAGTTACTTAAGACAAGGAAGGATTTGGCCTATACCTTAGCCAGAAATTTTAGTTGTGTCAAGAAGCCTCAGTTTTGGAAGGCTCTTCCTTGGTATATTGGTAAATGGGATGGCTTATGGTTACTACCCTGACCATACCCTGTCACTAATACTACCACCATTCTGTTCACTTCACTCATTGCCAAGGAGATAGAAATCCAAATGTGCCACTCCCCTTTTTCAATGGCTTCTCATAAGGATACTGATTAATTATCTCATATAAGACTACCACTTAAACATCATCTTCTGCACTTGACTTCACACAAATCTGTTCTAACTCCAGCAGATATTGACATTGTCATACTGTTTAACAGTTTTGTTCTTTCCTAAAAGATATTTGTCCTGCCTGGAATGCCTTTCCTATCCTTTTTACCTAGGTTATTCCTGATTTAGTAGGTAGTTAGAAAGTTTTCATAAAATTCCCAATTCATGTTCACTTTTATTTTATTAAACTGTGTGTCTGTGGGCTGTATTCCTTGAGATATTATGTTCGGCTTTGCATATCCAAAATGTACAGTAGGTACTCTATAAGTATTAAATATTAAATGAAAGAATGATTGGTAAATTGAGACTTAAAAGTTTTCCTAATATAAATTTTATAGAATGTTATGCATCTCAATTAAAAAATGAGGTTCTCAGGTTTTGTGGACAATTCATTATGTTAGGACTTCAATGTGATTTTGATTATTCTTGAAGATGCCAAATTTATTTTGAAAAACAGATATTGTGCCAGTTTTGCCCTATTAACTTGAATGTCCGGTACTAAAATCCTGTCAGAATATCAAACAAAGCAACCAATTAATGAAATGAGAAAACAAATTAACTGGACTTAATTAGCCAAGGATTTTTAAAAAAAATTGCTGTCATTAGGTAATTGTTTGACTGAATTTATTCAAATGGTCACCTTGTGGATACCTTCATGCTGGCACAGGAATATTCTGATGATTAATAGGTGCCCATAAATATACTTCACTCTCTAAAATAGGTGATATGTAAACATAAGATATTACTTACACCTGTCAGTAGAAGGTACAAAATGAGATATTTTATTGTTCCCATTCTCACATTATGTCTTTTTCCCCTTCAGACAAACACTAAAGGAACCATAAAAATATATCTATCTACAAAGCACCTGGTTCACAGGATTCATTTTCACTGTAGCCATAGTTCTCCATCTCAGAACACTATACAACGTAAACAAAGCAATAGGACACAGAGGTGCCTGCATAATTGCATTCTGCTATTTTCTCTACCTTGTGCTTCAGTAAATCTAGAGCATAATATAAAATTCTTTCTTTAATCAACTGAACTAACACAGTATTTATCTCTTTTTTAATGTCTTGATATTTCTGATTAAAAAAGTAAAACAGTTGAGAAATTCAAATACTACAGAATTGTGTGAAGTTGAAAGTAAGACTCAAAATAATTCAACATCCAAAAATATTCACTGTAAACAGTTTAATGTATCTACTTCCAAATTCTTAAAACGCACAAGTAATAAACATACCTATTTTAAGGAAAAAAATGATTCATTCTCTATACATATTCTATGCAATATGTTGTTACTCTCCATGACGGTACTTACCTGTCACATTCTTCTAACAGTTAAATGCCATTTTATTGTATGTTTGTACATATATACATATATATGTGTGTGTGTATTTTGTGATTACCATTGTTTCTAGGTTTGAATAATGTTGCAGTGTGTGTGTGTGTGTGTGTGTGTGTGTGTGTGTCTACCAAGAAAAGTATTATTTTTAAAGTTTAAATCCTTAAAATCAGATTGGTTAAATTATATTTAAAAAGTGATGGACTTTGTTAAAGCACCTTCACAGAATGTTATAAAATATTATATTTCTGTCAACAGTCGGTGTTAATGCAGTTTTTCTCATACTCTTACCAACTTCCAGAATTTTCTTGGCTATTGGTAAGTTCTTTTTTCTAGGTGAACTTAATATGCTCTGAACTTCAAAATATATTGTAATTAGATAAAATTCTCAAAAATAAAATGGAGTAAATGCCTTTTTATATCCAGAAATTGGATATGTTTCCATCAGGTATATAATTTAGCTCAGCAATAATTTTCTTCATGAAAGTACATAATCTAATTTTCCATCATATTATGTTGATGTTGCTTTTGTGGTCATTATGTTAGTATGGGGTAATTTCTTTATGATCTTCATTATATTTTTAACTTGTTCCTGTTTCTTTTTGGGAAATAATTTGAGTTGATAATTGTATATTTATTTATAACTAACAAACTAAATGAACTCTTATTTTTTTAAAAAAATATTTTTATTTGATACTTAACATTTCTAGGTATACAACTCCCCATGTTTCTTTCAAATAATGATACATTTGCCTCTGATATTTATAGTATAAGACATGTTCCGTAACTATATAATGTATAATATAATGCACTTAGGCTATTTAATGCTTTTCTTTAATGGCATTGACATAGTCATAGCAGTACCTGGTTTCATTGAGGATTTATATATTTCAGCGTTATAGAATAACCTGTGCTGTCTTATCTAATGACTTTTGACTTGTATTCAGCAGTGTCCAATATTAATATTTAAATTTATACCTTCTTTTTATTAGGCATTAGCCTCTTACATCTTTTCCCATCCTTTTATATATATAATCATTTCTCTCTCTCTCTCTACGTATATGTATATATACACACACATATACGTACAGAGGGGGAGAGAGAGAGAGAAATACTGCTTTAGGATACCTTCCTAAGAGTGCAATTGTTTGTTGATAGAATATATTTCTGTTATAGCTGATAATACCACTCTGTTTCATAAAGAGTTTGGATTAAATGCTCCCACTAGAAGTGAATGAGTTTCTCCTATGCCATATCGTCTTCAACATTTGCAATTGTAATAAGTGTCAACTTCTGTTAAGTGGGTAACATATTGGTATCTACTTGTGATAGGTTGATAGATAGTTGATAGATGGATGATGCTGATAGATCTATCAATCGATCCATCGAGCCATCGATAGATATTGGCTTGGAGTCAAAGATCTCCTTAATTGCAAGAGGCACATTTTGTTCAGATGGCATTGTTTATGGTATAATACTTTATTAGTGTAGATTTTATCATTTTTGCAAGTTATTTTCAAAGGTGTGAATTGAGTTTTAATAATTTTAGATGCGTTACCTGTGATGATCTCTCTGTGATAGTATTTGTTTAATAAAAGCACATGAGTCTACATAATCAAAACTATAATAAAGAGAAAGGACTGCATAAATATAATGAAAAAATATTTTTCTGAGAAGTGATCAGGTAAATATAATACAAATATTTGCTGACTCCTAATTTAGAATTGCAATTTTTCTAGGTTTCCCTCTTTTTCATTTATTTTTATCCGAGAACTAGGAGTTAATGAAAATAGAAAATAAAATTATCACTACCTCACATTTGCTCATGGGTGAAAAGGAGGCAGGGCACCATTTTGCACAGTGGAGACCTTGAATCAACCACAGGTGTTATGAGTTGTATTTAAGACACCACCAAAAGCCCTTCTGGATCATATTTAAAGAAAAATTGGCTCATACTCTAAGCATTTTTAACTTAATTATAAAACAGTTATTTTACACTTTAAAAATGTTTAATAGTGGAATCAAAGGTCCAAAGATTTGGTTTACTAAGGTGAAAAAATATTAATGTTAATCAATGGAAGGGTTTTATTCTTTAAGCGTCCTTTTAGAAGGGTATGCTGTTATAAAGTTATTGACTGTGACTTCTTTAAATTAAAACATTAAATGCCACCACAGCTGATAAAACTTAACCAGAAATAGCAGGCTGCTCATCAAAAATACCGTTCTCTAACATTAGTAAATGAAATCTAGGGCAAGGACAATCATGTAAATGATGAAGCAGGTTTTGCCAATTATCCAGAAACCAGAAAGACACTCCCCTGAATATTTAAATTGTGATATACTTCAAGCTCAAGAACTCTCAAATGTTTTCGTTTTCCAACTGTTACCTTACTGCTATCTTTGTTTTATATTTGTTGTTAGTTGCTATCAAGTTGGCTGCAACTCGATAGCAACCTCATGTGTAACAGAAAGAAACACGGCCTGGTCGTGTGCCATCTTCACAATTGTTCGTGTTTGAACCCATTGTTGCAGCCACTGTGTCAATCCATCACATTGAGGATCCCCCTCTTTTCTGCTGACCCTCTGTTTAACAAGCATAATGTTCTTTTCCAGTGAGTGGTTTCTCCTGATGACGTGTACTAAGTAAGTAAGACGAAGTCTTGCCATCCTTGCTTCTAAGGAGCATTCTGGCTGTACTTCCAGATTTGTTCATTCTTCTGGAAGTCTGTGGTATATTTAATTTTCTTTGCTAACACCACAATTTGAATGCATCAATTAGGGGGTAGAATTCAATTTTTTTTTCTGTTTATATATAATCTACAGATGGAATTTACTGATGGAGGTTGATAAGTAGCAGAGACTTCTGAGTAGGAAACATGGTTAAATAAATCAAATTATGGATATTTAACAACTCCCCACCTATATTTGAAGGTGAACACACTGTGTGCTCATGTGTACTTGTGGAGTTAGAAAAAGACAACATCCAAGAAAGTGAGTTCCATAATTTGCTTTTACAAGGCTGTGCAGAATGAGCTTGAGTCTCTCTAGTGCAGTTTAGCAATGAATTCAACAGAAATGGACAAGTTTTGAATTTTTATAAATTCTGCCATGTAGCAAATATGAACCTGTAATCCTTGTGTTCACAACATCTGCAACCCTAAAATATTATCCTTTTTTTTTATTAGACTTTGTTTTAGAACAATTCTAGATTTACAGAAAACACATGCAGAAAGTACCCAAAACATTGCTGTCAAGTCTATTCTGACTCATGGTGACCCTATAGGACAGAGTAGAACTACCGCATAGAATTTCCAAGGAGCGACTGATGGATTCGAACTGCTGACCTTTTGATTAGCAGCAGATCTCTTAACCACTGCTCCACCAGGGCTCTGCAGAAAGTACAGAAGCCCCATATACCTCCTCCACACACAGTTTCTCCCATCTTGCATTCCTGTGGTACTTCTGTTGCAGCTGATGGATGAATATTGGTACATTGTTAACTAAAGTCCATAGTTTACATTAGGGTTCACAATCTGTGTTGTACAGTCGTGTGAGTTTTGACAAATGCTTAATGCCATGTGTCCACCATTACAGTATCATATGTAACAGTTACACTGCTCTAAAAATGTCTTGTGCGCCACTTGTTCATCCTTCCCTCCTCCCCCTGAATCCCTGGAAACCACTGATCTATTTACTGTCTCTATAGTTTTTCCCTCTTCCACAGTGTATTATAGTTGGAATCATATATTTAGTAGCTTTTTCAGACTGGCTTCTTTCACTAAGCAATATGCATTTAAAGTTCCTTCATGTTGTTTTGTGGCTTGATGTATAATTTCTTTTTATCACTGAGTAATACTCCATTGTATGGATGTACCACAGTTTGTTTATCCATTCACCTATTGATGGATATCTTAGTTGCTTTCAATTGTGGGCAATTATAATAAAGCTGCTATAAATATTCGTGTGCAGGCTTTTATGTAGACATGTTTTCATTCATTTGGATAAACACCTATGGGTGCAATTGTTGGATTGTATAGTAAGGTGCTGTTTAACTTTATAAGAAACTTCCAGACTGTCTTCCAAAGTGCCTGTACCATTTTACATTTCCACGAACAATGAATAGGAGTTTCTGTTGCTCTACCCTGTCACCAGCATTTGGTGTTGTCAGTGTTCTTTGGTGAGGCTACAGTTCAGATCTTTTGTCTGTTTTGTAATTGCGTTGGTTTCTTTTTCAGTTTTAAGAGGTCTGTGTATATTTTCTATAAAAGTCTTTTATTAAATATGAGTTTTGCAAACATCTTCTTCCAGTCTATGGCTTGTCTTTTCATTCTCTTAAGAGTACGTTTTGCAGAGCAAAAGTTTTCAATTTTAACAAAGTGCAGCTTATCAATTTTTTTCTTTAAAATGTCATGTTTTCAACATTGGGATAATAAAAGTAAGAAAGTAGTTTCAGTGATTTTTCATAATGCTTATTTCTTAGTTGAATCTTAGTTTCAGAAAATCTTGCTTGGCATGTGGGACATTTCTGTTCTGAGAACTGCTTCTGAGTGGTGCTTCCAGTGTTTCTTCCTATCAGATCCATTATGATGTCTGGCCTGCACTTGTTTCAAAAATCTCACATTAATGGAGGAAAGGGTTTTACATATCACTAAACTAGGAGACCCATCCAGTACAGTAAGTCCTGGGTTCTGAACTTCCATTTACAGACAACTCGTACTTACTCTTTCATGTTATATAAACTTGCCCTCACTTTGAAATGATTAAACCAACCCCTACTGAGCAACAAATTCTTCATTATGATCACCTTCACTTGCTGCACATGCAACTTTTAAATCATTGAAAATGTTTTGAGCCTTTTCTTGCAGTAAAGTAAGGCTAAATAAGAACCATATGCACCTGTTCGGACTTACCTACAAATTTATCTTAAATACTTTAAGACATAGTTAGGAATGGATCTCATTCGTAACCTGGGGACTGCCTGTACATAAAGCTCTGAAAATGTCTGCCTCATATTGTTATATAAGTCATGTCTATGACTCTAATCTTAATACTGTTACTTTCCATACTTATAGATAAGAAAATTCCTGTCGATTCTTAGATTTAAAAAAAATATATTTTCTTATACTGTTTTAACCTGATCATTCTGCAACACTTGATATTTATTGTGAAGATCCACTTCCCTTTCTATGTGATTCTTTGTGAAAGCATGATGTTTCCATCTGGTTTATTCAATATAGTAGTCATTGCAGTCATCTCTTTCTGTTTGTCTAACTGTAAAACAATTTACTTGAGTTTCAAAGATATGTGTGTGTATATATATATACACACATATATAATACACACATGCATATATACATGCATTTATATATGTGTGTGTGTTTCTAGCTAAATTAAAATAAAACTATAAGGCTAATGTTAAAATTGCTTATGACTACTGTGTTCCTGTCAGTTTCATGTATTTCTAAGAATTTTGTCCTGTATATATTGGTGAAACTTTGTTTTGTCCTTAATCAAAATAATAATGTAATTTATAAATTATATAGTTTCTCCATATAAAAGAATTTTCTCATTTAATACTTCCATTATTTTTTTCTGATTAAAGTTAGGACTCAAAATAATTTTATGTCTACTCTTTATTGTCCATACATATCTTGTTTTTGAAATTTTGTTTGTGGTTTTGTTTGTGTATCTCTTGTAGACAATATAGAGGTGAATTTTGCTCTGTTGCTCACTCAATTTGACAACATTCCTTCTTCAAATTCGGGATAAATAGATATAAATTTATCATTTGCATGGTTGTATTTGATCTTATTTTGTCATTTTTACAACTTTCTCCACTTTGCAGCTTTTTATATTTCCCTTTTCCTTTGCTTTTCATCTTCTATTTTATTGAGAGTGTTTTTCCCCCTACCCACTGACTTATTAAAAGTACATTCTATAGTTATATCTCAGTGGTTTCCTGTAGGTTTTTCAATAACATTATCTAAACTCTCACTTTAAATCAAAGGTTAGAATTTTAAAAAATGTCATGCAGGATACTGTTCATTAGGCGCTGGTGTATAACTAGGCTGCATATTCAGTCTGCATTAGAAGTGTCTGGAGACTGTTTGTAAATTATCAGCCTTCCAAATACTGAGGAGTTTTTCTAGGGACCTATAGATCTTATTTCCCGAAGAGCTGTCAAGGAGTGTTTTAGATGGTAAAATATTAGTGGCCGCATATAGCAGGTGTGAAGATTACAACTTAAAATCCAAAGCGTGTTGCAAGAGATCAGAATCTCTTATTTTTACTGTAACACTGAAGTCTCTAAAGGAGAGTTTTAAGTCTGATACCACACCCACACCCACAGCCACACACATACACACTGAAACGGAATATCTGTGTGTTTGGAAATGGTTTTGATCTCAGATTCCAAGAATGAGGTGAACATTGTTATTGCTGGTGATGGTTCCTACTTCTCCAACCCCCACAGAAATTCATTCTGCAGACACCATGAAGACTGCTTATTAGAGTTTGTGATGGGGCCCAAATATCCTGACTTTGTTTTTGACATTAACTACCCCCATAAAGATTTCAACCTAGGAAACCCCATGGGACAGTTCTACTCTGACCTACAGCAGACAACAACAACCCGATTAGTTTGTGTAATAATCTGGGTTATCAGATACCATTCTGTGAAGCCAATTAACAATACGGAGGGTGGCAGGAATGATGGAAAGAGAGAAGTGCTTGTGTCAGGAATCTGAGATAAAGTGAAGAGTGAGAATCTTTCACGAAATGGGAAGATCATGGAATTTTAATGAGAAAAAGCATAAAACCCGTGGGTAGTAAAGTCAGTTTTAAAAGACTCTTTTTTTGACCTGTTCTTCTATACTCTGCATGAAATAAATAATATCATGAGTTATTAATATATAGAGATTCTGCTTCCTGAAAACAGAAGTTGATATGAGCAATATCTACCACATGGGAATAATTTTAATTTGGATGGACAAATGGATTTGAGGAACCAGAGCACAAAAATATTCTGGACATACTGAAAGGACCATGACCATGACTTCTACCTGGAAACTGGCACCACCTATTTTAATGAGCTCTAGAGCACTGAGGCACAGAAGCCCACAGGGGGTTCCAATTGTGTCATGGTTAATTGTTTATAATAGTAGCCAATTGTCTTTTCTCCTGAAGAAGTGTCTTTTCCCCTGCCCTGACCTGGTGGAAACAACTGATTGGTCGTGTGTCTAATCTAAATTCTAAGTATTAGCGTGAATCAAGTAAGGGAAGTAGTCTCTAGCCACACTTAGAGTTGTATTTTACCTCCGAAGTATTTCTTAAAACTCTGTAATCGCCTTATTGTTTCTGTCACCGCACTGGTTTCTGCCACCTTATTCCCCATATCAACTTTTCAGTGGTCTAATAATTGGTCTTCCAACACCCATTCCTCAAAATATTCTTGACATTGAGGCCAGTGTCATTTTTTTTTTTAGTGTAGATCTTATTATTTTCACTCTAAGCTTACAGTCCTTTATTAGCTTCCTGTGCTCTCAGGATAAAGCCTAAGATCATGAATATGTTCTTCAAGACCCATTTCTATCTCTTTGTCCTCAAGGTGCACTGGTCTTACGTCACATCCTTGAAAGACCATGTTCTCTTTTGCCATCCATATGACTGAAATGCCCCTCTATCCTCACTTCCTCCCACTGCTCCTCTACCCACTCAGTTAAAGTCCACTTGTGTTCAGATCTTATTTAAAACATTACATCCTCAGTAAAGCCATCATTCTGTGGGTCAGATTCTCTTGGCACATGTTTACTGGAAAATTTATTTTATCAACATCAGTTGGTGAAATTATCTGGTCAATGGCTGTCTTCCTTCTAAATTCCAAGATCTATGAGATAGCCTCTTCTTTTTGCAGAAACTGTTATTCAAAAATTAAGTATAGTGTTTGGAACAGATTAGCTGAATATTAGTTGAATAAATGAATGATGAATGAAGGAGCCTGCCCAACTGGGTACTTCTGAATTCGGCACAAGCAGCTTGTAGCTTATTGCTGTAAACGAGGCTATTTTTAAGTGCAACTCTGCATTCCTGGCTTATGGAGTTATGGCATCAACTTCCAAGTTGTCAGATGCTAAGTGAGTAATTATTATCCAGATGGGGGCAAGATAGTAGCCTCCAGGTAAGACCTTTTTCCCTTTGTGATGACTGTGTGTGTGTATGGAGGAGAGGAGATGAATCAAATTTGAGTATTACCTCTTACTAGCACCTGCAGAGCTGGCCAGATTTCTCCAGCCAAAAGCAGAGTCTAACTCTGAAACAGAGTCTGGATACATATTCACCAAGGCCACTAACCAAGCAGGGGCCACTAAGTCTAGAAGATGGATTCCCAAAGCTAAGTCAGTGATCATGTGAAAAGAGAAGTGGACTGCAAAGTCTAAACCATTCAATTTGTAAGATTTTTCACTAAATAAGAGACCAAACCCATTGTCATCAAGTCGATTCTGACTCATAGCGACCCTGTAGGACAGAATAGAACTGCCCCATAGGGTTTCCAAGGAGCACCTGGTGGATTCGAACTGCCAACTTTTTGGTTAGCAGCTGAATGGTTAACCTCTGTGCCGATGGTTAACCTCCAGGTAAGAAAGACAGGTGTCAGAAAAGAAGCTAAAGTTAATATCAATAAACAAGAATGAAGTGGGCAAGAATACTTCTGAAACCACAAAACGACCGCCTGTTTCTGGTTAATTTTCAGTACAAAGAGCCAGGGGTGGAGGTATAGTTGCAGTGGGTAAATAAATAGGCAAGAAATGAAAAGCTGAGAACCACTTTCTAAATTCTAATTGGAAGACAGAAATACTCTGTTATGATGCCAAATAATCCAATTACTTTATGAGACCCATTTGAGTGGTGCTCGAATTTAGCTGCATATTAGGATGACTCGGAAGATATAAGGAGCTCTGAGGCCTGGGTGCTAATTAAGTCAAGGATAAAACCTTGGCATCAGAGGTTTTTAAGCTCTCCATGTGATTTTATTGTACAACAAAGGTTAAGAACAACTGTTATAGTGAGCTCTCAGCTTGGAAAAATAAGAAATGAAATTTGAAAGTTCTGTTACTATTGTTTTTCTCTATTAGATTTAGCAATCTAGCTTTTTCGATTTTTGATTAAAGAGCACGTGCTAGCTATTAGGCAGATTGTTAATCACTAATCATGTGAAAACCAAAACCAAACCCGTTGCCTCCATCGAGTCCATTCTGACTCGTAGCCATCCTGTAGGGCAGAGTAGAACTGCCCCATAGGGTTTCCAAGGCTGTGAATCTTTACAGAAGTAGACTGCCACATCTTTTCTCCTGCAAAGTGGCTGGTGGATTCAAACCAGTGACCTTTCAGTGCGCAGCAGAGCGCTTTAACCATTGCACCATCAGGGCTTCTTACTTATGTGAAGGAGGATTCTATTCATTTAATTTATATGGAATTTGGAATTAAGACCGCATGGATCTGAGAGGATGCAAGTCATTTATCAATTTTGTCTTTTTTTCCTTGTAGTGAAAGGGTGCCTTCAGTAATACTAAGCCTGACTTTCTCATGGGGTTTTTGTGAAGCTCATACTCTCTGTGTGAAAGTGCTGTATAATCTATAGACTTTTGTGAAAGCGTGTATTATGATCAGGGGTGGATTACCCAGTAAGTAAAGTAAGCAGGGAGTTACTTGTGCTTACTTACTAATCTATGTTTACTACAGATTAGTAAGTAAGCACAAGTAACCCCCTGCTTACCTTGCTTACTAGGTGATCAGTTCCCATCAGGGATTGTAAGTTCAAAGAGACTTTGATTCTGTAGGAAGGTGCTATGTGTTTGGGAGAGAGACAGATGCCAGCCATACCTAGAAGTAGAATCTTTGATGGGTGAGAAAATGTGAAATTGTTCACTACAGATGATCTGGTAAGCAAGGTAAGCACTGAGCATACCTTGCCTATTGGATAATCCACCCATGATTATAATTACTGTTGATATCAACATCATCTTCCCGACTAACCAGCTCTTTCCAACTGAAATGATTCTGATTTGCTCTGAAAATATTCATCATTATTATACTTAATAATTGCATTCTATAAACATCTAGTTAAGTGTATTTTAAAGAATAAAGTTATTTGAAAAGCTCAGACTTTTTAAAGTCAAATTTAATGAGTTATAATTTACATAAAATAAAATTCACATGTACGAGGTATACAGGCTGATTACTTTTGTCAAACATATAGCCTGAGTAGCAGTCAAATTATGGAGTATTTCTGTCTCCAAAAATTTTCCTTTTTTTGTAGTCAATTCCCTCCTCTCCCAAGCAACCGCTAATCTTATTTCCATCACTCTAAATTGGTTTTGTCTATTTTAGAATTCTACATGAATACAATCATAATATGCAATCTCTTGTGTCTGGTATCTTTTGCTTAGCATAGTGTCTGTGAGATACAGTCTTGTTTCATGTATCAATAATTTGCTCCTTTTATTGCTGAATATTTTTCATTGCATTAATAAACCACAATTACCTTTGATGAACACTTAGATTTTTTCCAGGTTTTTTTTTTTTTTAAATCAAGGTTTTGTAAACATTTGTTTACAAGTCTTTATGGGCATATTTTTTTTTATTTTTTGGGGTAAATTTCTAGGAGTGGAATATTCGGGTTATATGTTATGTATATTATGTGTATGCTTAAAACAAATTATCAAATTGTTTGCCAAAGTAGTTGTACCATTTTACATTCATCCCAGCAAGGGATATAGTTCCAGGTGCGCAGAATTCTCGACCACACTTTATACTGCCAGTCATTTCACTTTTAACAATCCTTCTGGGAGTGCAATGGTATCATTGTGATTTTAATCAGCACTTTTCTGATGATAATTGATGTTAAGCGTCTTTCTATGTGCTTATTAGCTGTTTGAATTTATTCATTTGTGAATTGTCTATTAAAGTTTTATCCACTTGGTAGGTTGTCTTCTTTTTACTGAGTTATAAGAATTCTTTATATATTTTCTGGATATGAATCCTTTGAACTTTCTTCAAAATTTTTTTTTATGAAGAGATATTTTAATTCTGGGAAGTCCTATTTATAATTGTTCTTTTAAGTTTCATGCTTTTACTGTCCGTCTTTCTTTTAGTAATTTTAGTTTTGATAGTTAGTTCAATGATCTATTTCTAAATAATTTTGTGGTATAGTATGATGTAGGGGACAAAGTTCATTTTTTTTTCCCTTACCGATATTGGTTGTTCTAACAATATTTATTTAAAAGGCCTTATTTTCCCCATTGAATTACATTAGGTTGTTTATTGAAAATCAAAAGGCTATTATATGTGTGGGTCAATTTCTGGACTCTATTATGTTCCAAAAATCTATATATCTATTTTTATTGTTGTTGTTGTTGTTCTTAGGTGCCATCTAGTTGGTTCTGACTCATAACAACCCTATGTAAAACAGAAAGAAACACTATGTGGTCCTGCACCATCCTCACAGTCGTTGCTATGTTTGAGCCCATTGTTGTAGCCACTGTGTCAATCCATCTCTTTGAGGATCTTCCTCTGTTTTGCTGACCTTCCACTTTACCAAGCATGATATCCTTATCCAGGGGCTGATCCCTCCTGATAACACGTCCAAAGTACATGAAACAAAGTCTTGCCATCGTCACTTCTAAGGAGCATTCTGGCTGTACTTCTTCTAAGACAGGTTTGTTCATTCTTCTAGCAATTTATGGTGTATTCAATATTCTTTGCCAACACCATGATTCAAAGGCATCAGTCCTTCTTCAGTCTTCCTTGTTCATTGTCCAGCTTTTGCATGCATACGAGGCAATTGAAAATACCATAGCTTGAGTCAGGCACATCTTAGTGCTTGTCTTAGTTATCTGGTGCCGCTATTACAGAAATACCACAAGTGGATGGCTTTAACAAAGAGAAATTTATTCTCTCACAGTTTAGGAGACTAGAAGTCCAAATTCAGGGTGCCAGCTCTAAGGGAAGACTTTCTGTCTCTGTTATTTCTGGGGAAAGGTCCTTGTCTTCAATCTTCCCCTGGTTTAGGAGCTTTTCAGCACAGGGACCCGGGGTCCAAAGGACTTGCAGTCCTGGCTCTTCTTGCTTGGTGATAATGAGGTTCCCCTGTCTCTCTGCTCACTTCTCTCTTTTATATCTCAAAAGAGATTGTCTTAAGAAACAACCTAGTCTTGTAGATTAAGTCCTGCCTCATTAACATAACTGCCTCTAATCCTGTCTCATTAACATCATAGAGGCAGGATTTACTACACATAGGAAAATCACATCAGATGACAAAATGGTGGACAGTCACACAATACTGGGAAAAATGGCCTAGCCAAGTTGACACACATTTTTGGAGGATACAGTTCAATCCATAACAGTCCTCAAAGTGACATCTTTGCTTTTTAATACTTTAAAGAGTTCTTTGCAGCAGATTTGCCCAGTGCAGTACGTCATTTGATTTCTTGACTGCTACTTCCATGGGCATTGTTTGTGGATCCAAGTGAAATGAAATCCTTGACAACTTTAGTCTTTTTTCCATTTATCTTGACATTGCTTATTGGTCCAGTTTTGAGAATTTTCATTTTCTTTATGTTGAGGTGTAATCCATACTGAAGGCTGTAGCGTTTCATCTTCATCAGTAAGTGCTTCAAATCTTCTTCGCTCTTAGCAAGCAAGGTTGTGTCATCTGCATATTGCAGGTTGTTAGTGAGTCTTCCTCCAATCCTGATGCCACATTCTTCTTCATATAGTCCAGCGTCTTGGATTATTTGCTCAGCATATAGAATGAATAAGTATGGTGAAAAGATACAACCCTGACACACACCTTTCCTGATTTTAAACCACGCAGTATCCCCTTGTTCTGTTTGAACGACTGCCTCTTGGTCTATGTACAGGTTCCTCATGAGCACAATTAAGTGTTCTGAAATTCTCGTTCTTCAAAATGTTATCCATAATTAGTTAGGATCCACACAGACCAATGCCTTTGCATAGTCAGTAGAACACAGGTAAACATGTTTCTGATATTCTCTGCTTTCAGCCAAGATCCATCTGACATCAGCTGTGATATCCCAGTTCCACATTCTCTCCTGAATCCAGCTTGAATTTCTGGCAGTACACTGTCAATGTAGTGCTGCAACCACTTTTGAATGATCTTTGGCAAAATTTTACTCATATGTGATATTAATGATATTGTTCGATAATTTCTGCATTCGTTTGGATCACCTTTCTTTGGAATGGGCAGAAATGTGGATCTCTTCCAGGCTGTTGGCCAGGTAGCTAGTTGTCTTCCAAATTTCTTGGCATAGACAAGTGAACACCTCTTGTAAAATTTACTCATAATTTTCACTGTTTTTTCTGTGTATTTCATGAAATTTTCTATGTATACAGTGGTTTTTTTGGTTTCTTGAATGGCTGGAACCTCCAGTAAAATATTGAAAAGAAATGATGATATTAAGTATCTTGTTTTGTTCAGAACTTTAGGGGGAAAGTATTCATTCTTTTTCCATTAAGGATGATGGCTGATATGGGTTTTAACTGATGCTCTTTTATCAGGTTGAAGAAGTTATCTTCTAATCTTAGCTGAGAATTTGATCATGAATAGTGGTTTTTTAATATTTTATTGTACTTCAGGTGAAGGCTTACAGAACAAATAGTTTCTCATGAAACAGTAGTACACATGCTGTTTTGTGACATTGGTTAACAACCCCACAACATGTCAACCCTCTAAATTCTCAACCTTTTTTTTGGTGAAAATATACATAGCCAAAGATACATCAT
>NW_004443952.1:17656344-17668635 GCF_000243295.1 Trichechus manatus latirostris
TGGATATGGGAGAGAGGAGAGAGGAACGGGAGCCAAAAAACTTACAAACAAACAAAAAACAATGCTGGGGAGCTTGCCGTTGGAATGGAGAGATGAGAGACTATGAAATGGAGAAAAACTGAAAGGGGAAGAGGAAGAAAAGAAAAGAATGAACATAAAAATCAGAAAGGTTAAAGAACCACAAAGATCCCAGTGAGCCCACCGATGCAGCTATGAGGTCTGGGGAAGTTGTTCTCAGATGTCGCAGCACAGCCTGGCCAGAAGGCGCAGAGGCATACAATGCCTGGTATTCAGGGATCAGAAAGGGAAGGAAAATGTAGAGAGACGAGAAACTGAGCAATGAAGAAAGACAAAAGGCAAAAAGAGGGAAACGAAAACAAAAGAAATTAAAAAAAGAAAAAAAGAACAAGAAAGGCCCCCCAAAAAAACAGGAAAAAAAAAAACCAATGAAAAAAGAAATGTCCTCAGGGATCCCTCCACACGTCTATGGAAGCTGACGGGGAATTCCTTGCCACGCAGCTCCACCTGGCCAGAAAGGGCTCCCAACTCAAGAAAAGTAAAAGAAAACAAACAATTCAAAACGAACAAAAGCCCTGGGATCCCGCCAGTGCAGTAGCCCAGACCGGGAAGCAGCTCCACACTCGAATGGAGCTCCGCAGCCCCTCAGGAGAAAGCAAAGATGGCGCACGGAGCCAGGCACTCGAGCAAAAGGAGAGGGAGGCGGCGAGAGGCAAGCAACAAATCAAAAGAAGCAGAAAAGAAAAAAAAGCAACACCAGCAGCCAACAAATGGCACTCAGAGAGCCAGCCAGTGTGGGCTGGTGTTTCTGGACAAGAGACTGTGTCCGCGGGAAGCAGAGGAGGCCGAGTGTGGGTGAAGAAGCGTGGAGAGTGGGAAAGCATATATCACAAATTGCCGGCTCTCTGGAGCCCCTCAGGAAGAAGCAAAGATGGCGCATGGAGCCAGGCACTCGAGTGACAGGAGGGGGAGGTGGTGAGAGGCCAGTGAGAAATCAAAGGAAGCAGAAAAAAAAAGCAACACTAGCAGCCAACAAATGGCACCCAGAGATCCACCCGCTTGGGTGTGTGGAATCCAAGCAGCTGGTGCCTCCCAGTCAAGAGACCCTGGCCACGGGAAGCAGAGGAACAAATGAACAAAAGCCCTGGGATCCCACCAGCGCGGCAGCCCAGACCGGGAAGAAGCTGCACACTCGAATGGAGCCCCGCAGCCCCTCAGGAAGAAGCAGAGATGGTGCTCGGAGCCAGGCACTCGAGCAAAAGGAGGGGGAGGTGGCGAGAGGCAAGCAAGAAATCAAAAGAAGCAGAAAAAAAAAAAGCAACACTAGCAGCCAACAAATGGCACCCAGAGAGCCACCCGCTTGTGTGTGTGGAATCCAAGCAGCCGGCGCTTCCCAGTCAAGAGACTGTGGCCGTGGGAAGCAGAGGAGGCCGAGCCGGGGGGAAGAGGGGTGGGTGTGGGAAAGCGCACACCGCAAATTACCGGCTGTTTTGTCTCCCACTGGACGCTCCGTGAGGCTGCTTTCTTGTACCGCCGTTTGCTGGTCTCCGATAGGAGTCCAAGTTGGTGGATCTGCGCTGCGTTAGCTGGTAGGGGACCTCTGCATGAATCTCTCCTCGCTCTCTGTTCTCTGTCGGTATTCTCACTCCATTTGGTGCTTGGCTGAGTTCTTTATCTCTTCATTTGATGTTCTAGGGTTTCAGGATTGTTGGATTCTCTATTTGGCTTAGTTTTTTGGATCTTTGCTGTGGAGGGACGGCCATCTTGCCGGAACTTCATGAATAGTTTTAAATTTTGTTAAATATTTCTTTGCATCTATGGATATGATCTGTGTTTTTTTCTTTTAGTGTAGTAACTTCACTTTTGACATTTCGGTCTGTGATCTTTTTTTTTTTTTCTACTTTATCTTTGCTAACGTAGAGAACAGCAGTGATTAATTTTTGAATATTGAGCAACCCTGTATTCCAAGAATAAATTATACTTGGAGGTATTATCATTTTTATATATTGCCACACATAATTTTCTAATATTTTTTGAGGTTATTGTTATCTATCAATCTATCATCTATCTGTCTATCTTATCTATCTGTTTACTTATCTTACTGTCTGTCTGTCTTATCTCTCTGTCTTACCTCTCTGTCTCTCTATCTCTGTCTCCAAGGAACCTAACTGGGCTGTCCCAGGAGGGAGAAAGAGTTTTGAGAAAGAGATAAGTAGAATCAGAATAGAGTGCAATTGTGAAATCTAAGAGAAGAGGGCCTTCAAAATGTAGAGGGCTGTTAATAGAGACAATTTCTATTTGTCAGAGAAGAGAAAGGCTAAAAAGAGGACACTGGGGTTTCATTTAAAACCTGAGTGTTTACTTCATCAAGGAGTGATCTTTTGAGGAAATAAGTCTTCTTCACTATGCATTACATCCTTCTAGTTTCATTAGATCTTTTCAAGGAGCAAATTGCTCAGTGTAGAAAGGAGTTCCATAGCAACTGAATACTGTAGCTACTGAAGCATGTTTGACAGACCTAGGCAACTCTGTCAGAGGGGTATATCTCAAACAGGAGAAAGGTCTGAGACATGAGCAGGGCATTATGACATTTATGGACCATTCTCCTTTTAACATGGTGTTCATTAACAGGTAGCAAAATGGGTTCATGTGTGTGTGTCTGTGATGTGTGTGTGAACTCAACAACCACTCAACAAATCTATAACTCACAATTTGGAAAAGTGGTCATGATGTTCCCTTGGCCTTCAGTGACTTATCTAAAATATTAAGAATTTTAAAAACCCGAATTTTGGTTTAAAACCTAAAATAACATAATTTTTAAAATGACATACATTGCATATTAATTAGTAAAACCTGTGTTTGAAAAATAAGAAACACAGAGGTTAGAAAACTTCAGCAACGCATAGTTAATGAAATATCAGGATTAAGATGCTGATTTTCTCACTTTATTTCATTACTTTTATTTTAATTATGTTAAATATAGCCTAAGAGGAAGGCAATTGAATCCCTCATGCCACTTCAAATATTTTCTGATAAATACCGCTAAGTAGTATGTGAAAACATATTTAAAATGCTATTTATATTTACTAAGTGACATCTAAGATCAGATAATTTGTTGAGAGGCAGAGCAGAATAGCCTAGGGGATAGCAGCTCTCTATCTCCCAGGAAGTATTAGCTATATATAGGAATGAAATTAGGGGATCAAACTGTGATTTTATTTGAAAGTGAATCAAGAGTATGCAGCTTTTTTTTTTTTTTTTAAGAGTTATGTTCTTGAGAATAATTGAGCAATATTGTTAGGACTTTATTTCAGTCCCATAATGATAGCTTTGTTGTAAATTTTCAAAAACAAATTCGAAGAAAATTTAGATTAAGAAAAATTATATGTTGCTTATAACTACCTGGATATTTTGGGATGTTAAGCCTATCTGAATAAAACTTTTTTTTTCTCAAAATATGTAATGTATACATTCTTTGGTATTTGATATTTAAATATGTGTATTCATTAAATGACAGTGTTTCTGTATATTTAACATCTCATTACCTTGCTGTAGTTACTAGATGCTAAATTTCAGCTTTCTGAATTTTGATAATTCTTCATTCTAAAGAGAGGGCTCTTTGTTGTCCAGTGCTGTGAAGTTGATTTAGACTCATATGTTAGATATTTCGGAATCAACTCGACAGCAATGAGTTTTGTTTGTGTGGGTTGTTGTCGTTGTTAGGTGCCATCGAGTCAGTTCTGACTCATAGCAGCCCTATGTACAACAGAACGAAACACTCCCGGGTCCTGTGCCATCCTCACAATCATTATGCTTAAGCCCATCGTTGCAGCCACTGTGTCGGTCCATCTCATTGAGGGTCTTCCTCTTTTTCACTGACCCTCCACTTTACCAAGCATGATGTCTTTCTCCAGGGACTGATCCCTCCTGACAACATGACAAAATATGTGAGACGTAGGCTCACCATCCTTGACCTCTAAGGAGCATTCTAATTATACTTCTTCCAAGACAGATTTGTTTGTTCTTTTGGCGGTGCATGGTATATTCAGTAGTCTTCTCCAACACCACAATTCAAAGGTGTCAATTCTTCTTCGGTCTTCCTTATTCATTGTTCAGCTTTCTCATGCATAGGAGGCGAGTGAAAACACCATGGCTTGGATCAGGCACAGCTTAGTCTTCAAGGTGACATCTTTGCTTTTCAACACTTTAAAGAGGTCTTTTGTAGCAGATTTGCCTAATTCAATGTGTCTTTTGATTTCTTGACTGCTGCTTCCATGGGTGTTGATTGTAGATAAAAGTAAAATGAAATCCTTGACAACTTCAATCTTTTTTCCGTTTATCATGATGTTGCTTATTGGTCCAGTTGTGAGGATTTTTGTTTTCCTTATGTTGAGGTATAATCCATACTGAAGGCTGTAGTCTTTGATCTTCATCAGTAAGAGCTTCAAGTCCTCTTCACTTACAGCAAGCAAGGTTGTGTCATCTGCATGATACAGATTGTTAATTAATCTTCCTCTAATCCTGATGCCCCGTTCTTCTTCATACCACGCAGTATCCCCTTGTTCTGTTTGAACGACTGCGTCTTAATCTATGTAGGTTCCTCATGAGCACGATAAAGTGTTCTGGAATTCCCATTCTTCACAGCGTTATCCATAATTTGTTATGATCCACACAGCCCAACACCTTTGCATAGTCAATAAAACACAGGTAAACATCTTGCTGGTATTCTCTGCTTTCAGCCGGAATCTATCTGACATCAGCACTGATATCCCTGGTTCCGCATCCTCTCCTGAATCCCACTTGAATTTCTGGCAGTTCCCTGTTGATGTACTGCTGCAGCTGCTTTTGAATGATCTTCTGCAAAATTTTACTTGTACATGATATTAATGACAGACCATCAATTGCTTGTATGGGTTAGATATTTAAATTGCGTTTTGTACTGTCCATGAAACTAATGGCCTTTTATCTGATTCATGTACTTTATTTTTGCTGCTCCAAATTCTTCCGAAAGTTATTTGAGATACCTTAAAGGAGATAGAGCATAGAACGAAAAATATTAAATGTAGAAAAAAAGTAAAATAATAAATGAAACATAAGAAGCATATGGGGGTAGAAGACTAAAATTACCTGATTTTTAGAATTACTGTAAAGCAACAGTAATCAAGAGTGTTAGAATAATACTGATGATAGGATAGACATATAGACCGATGGAACCTAATAGAGAGTCCATAATAGAATCACACATACCTGTGCAATTGATTTTCAGTAAACATGCTAATGCCACCACCATCACCAGCAGAATCATGTATAGTCTTTGCAACAAAGTGGTTGTGGAGCAATTGGACATACACATGCAAAATAAGAAAAAAAAAAAAAAAAACTGCACTATATACAAAAATTACCTTGAATGCATCTTTGATCTAAATATAAAACTAAAATTTCTTTTAAAAATCATAGAACAAAATATTATTTAGACAAATATTCCTTATATATGGCATGAAATTATGATTCCTAAAATAAAAGATAAATTGGACTTCATCAACACTAAAAAATTCTTTTGGAAGGACAGTGTTATAAAAACTAGAAGATCAGTAACCCACATATGAGGAGGAAATATTTGCCAAACACAGATCTGATATAGGACTTTGTATCCAGAATATATAAATATTTTTCAAAACTCAAAAAGAAAACTACCCAATAAGCAAGCAATTGGAATAGAAACTTTACCAAAGAAGATATATGAATGTCAAGTAAGCACATGAGAAGATGCTTAGCATCATTAATCAGTAGGAAAATGACAATTAAAACTACAATGAGACTGCAGCACATGGGGTTGCCATGGGTAGAAATCGACTGAGTGGCAGCTAACAAGAGAGATAACAATGTAAACATAATAACATATACCTTCAAATACCACAATGAGATTCCACAATTTACCGTTAGAATGGTTCATTTTGTTAATGTCATTATCAAGTGCTGACAAAAATGTCTAGCAACTGGTATTTGCATATACTGCCTGTGGAGATGCAAATAATAACAGCCACACTGGAAAATAGTTTCGCAGTTTCTTTAAAAAGTCATAACCATCTCAGTTAATTGGCCTAATAATGTGTTTAGTACTCCTGTTCTACCTCCTAGTTCATTGAGTAGTGCCTGGGATCTTAAAAGCTTGCAAGTGGACATCCAAGGCACAGCAATTAGTCTCTATTTACCTGAAGCAACAGAGGAAAAAGAAGAGTTAGGAATAGGAGGAGGATATGGAATGTGTGGCTGATTGCCTCCATGAACAACTGCCTCCTTTGCCATGAGACCAGAAGAACTGAATGGTGCCTGTTCTTGGAACATTCTTCTGTAGAAGAATCCTGATCCAGAGGGGGAAAATGCAGAAGAGAATTTCAAATTTTCATGGACTGCAGACTTACTGGAGTCTTGAAGGCTGGATGAACACCTGAAATTATTGCCCTGAGATAATCTTTAAACATTAAACCAAAAATATCCCCTGAAGTCTTCTTAAAACCAAACAGTAGTTTAGCTTGACTAGTAAAAAACATGTCTGCAATGAGCATTATGCTCTTTTAAGAACTATTTGTATGGGATCAAACTGACAACAGCAACTTGAAAGATTAGTTAGGAAACTTAGGGAGCAAGGATTTTATGTTAAAGGGGGAGGAATAACTCAGACAAGGAGGGTGAAAATGGTTGCACAACTCAAAGCATATAATCAGTGTCACTGAATTGTACATGTGGAAACTGTTGAATCGGTGTCTGTTTTGCTATGTATATTCTCAATAACAAAATAAATAAAATTAAAAAGCAATAAACTCTTCATATCAGTCCAAGAATCCCACTCCTAGATATTAACCAAGAGAAGTGGAAACGAATGTACTTACAAAAACCTATACACAAATTTTTAGAGAGGCTTTATTCATAGTCACCAAAAAACTGGAAACAACTCAAATGTCTTTCATGAAAAATGTGAATACAAACTGTGGAACATTATCTATCCATCAGTATTAATAATAATAGTAATGATCTATTGGTTTATGCAAGGACATTGATTAATCTCAGATGCATTGTCCTAAATGAAAGAAGTGAGACTCAAAGGGTACATCCTGTGTGATTCCCTTCATAGTACAAATGAGAAAAGACAAAACCATAGTGATAGAAAACAGATCAGTGATTTCCAGAGAGTAAGGGTAAGCAGAGGATGTTGACAATAAAGTGGCATTAAATTTTGGGGGGGGGGGGGTTTGATGAAAATGTCCACAATGTAACTAAAATACTTTGCAGTTGCGTCAAAATAATTCTTACTTCGTTTACAATGCAAGATTTTGAACTAGAATAAATTTAATGGTAAGAGATATATGAAACCTTGAATAAACTAATTCTAGAGTATTTTCAACTAAATGATTATGACCCTTTGATCAATGTGAATTAGTTAGAGAAGCAATGTCTTGTGCATGGATACCCTGTTGGTGGAAAATAAACTACTCCTATCAGCTGATTGGAATTTTATGGGTAATATGACAGATATTATTGTACTTGCATTTTAATAACATATCTTCCTTCTTAATACCCTCCATCTGGACCTGCCATCATTTTTTTCCTTCTTTGCTCTTCCACCTCATATAGGATCACGCCATCAGGTTGTTTGGCTTAGCAAGAGAAGCTTTATGCAAAGGTTAGGATTTTTAAGGAAAGATCAAATAACAGTGCTAGTATTTATCACTTCAAACTATCTTTTCCTAGACATTGTTGCATTGTCTTGAATAGGACCTAGATTTACCTATCTAGGATGGGTGGGTGACCTTGGGCAAGATGATTGATGACTCTCTATTTCATAGTAATGATTTATGTGAAAATACTTCATTAACTATAAAGCTCTATATAAATGGAAAATAATGTTATATTTGGCTCAGTTAATATTTTTAGTGCACCTATTATTTGCTAGTCCCTGAGGACTAATACAAGGAGCCCTGGTGGTACAGTGGTTAAGCTCTCAGCTGCTAACTAAAAGGTTGGTGGTTCAAACCCAACTGCCCCTCAGCAGGAAAAGATGTGGCAGTCTACTTCCATAAAGATTACAGCCTTAGAAACCGTATGGGCAGATCTGCTCTGTCCTATAGGGTTGCTATGAATTGGAATTGACTTGAGGCCAACATGTTTTGATTTTGAGGATTAATATGTATGTGTTTGGGGGAGGGAGGTGGGAAGATAAGAGTCAAATACATAAAAAATTAGAATAAAATGTAATTGATAAAATGGAGGATTGTGCAAGTTACTACAGGAAACAAAACCCAAATGAGGACAAGAAAAATTCAAGGGGGGGATAAACTGAGTTTTTTTTGTTTTTATTTTTTAATTTAAAGTTAGGGTTCTTTATGCCTCCCAAATGGATATAGATAGGAAAAAAAGGATAAAAAGAGAAAAACAAAAGAAAGAAAAGGAGAAAAACAAAAGAAAGAAAAGGAGAAAAAGTTCGGAAAATCTGTGCAAGATTGGAAAAAGTTGGAGCAGGGCCTAAAGAGAAATGCTAGGACTTCTAAGAAAATGCTAGAGGTAGGAAATGGGAAATAGTTCTCAGAAGCAATCAGAAGATGGTCCCAGCAGCTCCAAAAGTGACACCCCCAGAATGGAGTTTCTGTGGACAGATATTTTGCCACAAGTATTTGTGTTTGGTGATGCAACTTCTAGTATAGGAGAGTTGGGGGCTGTGAGCTTATAAAGAAGGTATGTTGGCAAGACTCATATCTCAGAAAATTCCTGTTTCACAACTTCATATAAAATGTGTAGGAAAGGATAAAATTGTTGTAATCATAAAAGATAACTGTAAGACTTAGAGAAACTCCACAGTCCTGTTGGTTCTTTAGGCTGAGTTATTTGGGATTTGTGGCATCTATTTTTATACTCTCTGCTAAGTCCACAGATAGATATAAGTCATCATAGCATTAATACGAAGCCAAGAAAAATCTTGTCACTTTCTCCAATGTACTTCAAATTCCATGAAGACAGGAACCTTGTTTATTTTGTTCATAACTGTAGCCTATCCATAGCACTTGGCACAATGTCTGACATACTTCTTTAAAAAAAAAAAAGCTTTATTGAGATATAATTCATATACTGTAGAATTCACCATGAAAACCACGAAACATTGTTGAAAGAAATTAGAGGTCTAAGTAAATGGAAATATATCCCATGTATATGACTTAATATTGTTAAGATGGCAGTTATCCTCAAAGCAATCTACAGATTATATTCTGTATTTGTTAGAGAGACAAACAGTGAAAAAGAAAGGTTAAAGAGAGAGAGAGAGCGTGAGCGATTGATTTTATTAGCTAATTGATACAGAAGTAGCGTAAGAGCATATTAGGAAGAACCCGTGGAAGTCAAAAATTGATAGGGAAGGTGTTTTTTCTGCAGTGTAGCATTCTTTATTTCAAAATGTCTGTTTTCTTCCATAATGTCACATTGGCCCTGATCACTTCTGGAAATATTAGTAGTGAATCTGACAGAAATTTTAGGAAAGGAGAAACTAAGACAAGCTCTCTTTAGAGAGAAAATGCTTGGTAAGTAATGCCCCTCAAGCTTTATTACATATAAATAACTGAACGAGTATCAAGTTTATTGGAAGTTTGGGGAAATATTTGAGGATAACAGTTGGTCAAATGTGAGGGACACCCAAAAAAAGACTAGAAACATTTAAAGAAACTAACCAGAGTCTGTCAATTATCCTTCCATACATGTTGTCTGCCAAGATGAATTCAACATATCCTATTATTACCTCAGAGGCAATATGGCATAAATATTATTATTAATTTAGATGAATGTGGTTAAATTGTGGAGCTGTGAGGATTCTGGGTTTTTTTAAACTTCATTAAACCTCCTTTTCCTGGTTGCAATAAAGTTATTAAATTAGGTGAGTGTTTAATAACCTGGTACTCAACTAATGCTATTTTCTTAACATTTTACTTCCCAAATCTGGGCTATGTCTTCAGATCACAGAATATCTTGGAATGTCAAGGCTGAGATCCATGATTATTTTAATCTTCCAATTAGTATTACTGCATGAACACAGAACAACAATATAATCTTCCTCAATTTTTGGGTTCATAACTTCTACTCTAGCTTTCTCCCAAAGACCTGTTCCCAAAGCTCAATACTCTACATTGTTCCTTTTAATTGCCCCAGTTCAGGTGTGACACTTCAGTAGTGGTCTATCTTTGAACATTGTCTGTCTTTGGCCATGGATATAAGGAACACTTTAAAGTGTGTTCCTTAGCAATCATTTATTGAATGTGTTCTATGTGCTGGGCACCATAGTTTTGTTGTTGTTAGTTGCTGTCGAGTCGATTCCAACTCATGGCAAGCCCATGTGTGCAGAGTAGAACTGCTCCATAAGGTTTTCAAAGCTGTGTCCTTTCAGAGGCAGATCACTAGGCCTGTCTCTTGAGGCACCTCTGGATGGGTTCGAACCACCAACTTTACAGCTAGTAGCCGAGTGCTTAAACATTTGTGCCACCCAGGAATTCCTGGCACCATACTAGATACTGAAGATATGGGGGCAAACATGAGCTACACAGTTCCTGGGCAAATACGTTCTAGACAGAGTTACATGTAAGTACAAAAGTAAGTTTAATATTGTCAGTAAATGAACTGGATATAGATAATATGAGGAACAGTAGCATATAGGAGAGGCATATAACTCATAGTACTGGGGCAGAAAATAGTAAAAGCTTGGCAGTTATGAAAGCTTCCTTGTAAAAATGACATTTAAGTTGAGGCCTAAAGTATGAATACTAATTAGCCAGATGGAATAAGTCATTAAAATATATATAAACACAGAGACTAAGATGCCTGAAAACATGAAAGTAAGAGAAGACATGAGATGTGGAGGAACTAAACATGTTTTTTATGTGGCTGGAGTACTGTGTGTGTATGTGTGTGGTGGCTAGTCAGCAAGTTTTAAAAACAAACAAGAATAAAATTTTTAAAAAGTTTAAAAATCATTCTTTGGCATCACAAAAAAATGTCTTGTTGCTCAGTTTCAGTTGTGCCATGTGTCACAAATCTTTCTTCCTCATGTCATAACTGCTATATTTTAGTCTTGTTCCTTAACACCATAACTGCTGTATGTTAATCTTGTTCCTTAACACCAGAATTCTAATGCAATCCCATTCTCAGTCTCTACAGGAGAAGGCAAAATTTGAAAAAGAAAAAAAAAACGGATCTTCTTGCAAAAAGAAAAGCATAAAAGTGGCAAGTGCCGTGTTAGTATAAAATAATATATAGTCCTTATGCATCATTGACATGGTTTATCTGAACAGCAGATAAAAACAGCAGAAAATTGTTTCAGAGTTTATTATCAATTAAATCATAGAAAATTCTGATAATGAAAAAAAAATTCCAGCAAATGCATGTATACTTAATATATAATACATTATAAAATCATATATAAAACATTCCTTATTCATTTATTATAAACTTACCTTCAGGTACTGTTACACAGTCAGTTGAGTTATGGAACTAAACAAATATTTAGACTCACTCTCTGGCCCCCCTTTATAAATTGTTGTTTGAATAGACTTGTTTTTGGAGGGAAGAGTCAGCCTTACTTATTTGGATCTACTTAAAGATAACTATTTCAATAAAATATTATTATTCTTTATAAACCTGTAAAACTAAGCCATGTTTAAAAAAATTCATTGATTTCTGAGCATTTTGGGAAATAGTAAAAATTAACAGGCAGATTATTTTAGATGCTTGCTTTGGTTGGTTATGTTTCTTAAGGATAAGT
This sequence comes from Trichechus manatus latirostris, assembly GCF_000243295.1. Lineage (NCBI taxonomy): Eukaryota > Metazoa > Chordata > Mammalia > Sirenia > Trichechidae > Trichechus > Trichechus manatus. The sequence goes on from NW_004443952.1 coordinate 17,668,157, forward strand.
GATATGTAGACTAAATATCTGATAGATTTCTTAAAAATGATGCTGCTTTTCAAGAAAGAGTTAAGTTATTCAGTTTTATGAGGAAAATTATTTTAGAGGCCTATGGCAGGAGTTAGTAAATAGGTCTATGGAAGGTATTTAATTGGCTCTGTAGACAATTTCATAATGTGGGTTTTACTGGTATAAATTTATTTTTCTGTACATGACCTTTATAATCTTAAAAATAGCCTACTTTTTAAAAGATCCTCTGTAGTTAAATAGGATGTTTGGTTGAAATTACAAGGTGTTTTTTTTTTCTTTTCCCTCAAAATTACTAGCTTCTGGAAAGGAAATAGTAAAGATCAGAGCAGAAATAAATGAAATAGAGAACAGAAAAACAATGGAAAGAATCAACAAAATCAAAAGTTGGTTCTTTGAAAGAATCAACAAAATCAACAAACCACTGGCCAGACTGACAAAAGAAAAACAGGAGAGGACAC
>NW_004443952.1:17668735-17683718 GCF_000243295.1 Trichechus manatus latirostris
AACCCCGAGAGTATGGCCCCCAGACACCCTTTTAGCTCAGTGGTGAAGTTACCTCCGAGGTTCACTGCTCAGCCTGGTAGTGGACAGCCCCGTAAAAGCAAATGAGACTAACGAGGTACAGGAGTCCAGTGACAAGGACCAGAAGGCAGAAGGGGAAAAGGAATCTGGTGATAGGGAACCCAAGGTTGAGTAAAGATATTGTTGATGTGTTGTGAGATTATTAACCATTGTCATAGAGCAACATTGTAGTAACTGTTAAATGAGAAACTATTTTGTTCTGTAAGCCTTCATCTTAAGTGAAAAGAACAGCACAACTGGAAGAGCATAGTCAATGTCACTGAACTGTGCATGTAGAAATTTTTGAAATGGTGTATCTTTGGCTATGTCATAAAAATATGTGTACTACTGTTTCATGAGAAACTATTTGTTCTGTAAGCCTTCAGCTGAAGTACAATTAAAAAAAAAATTACTAGCTTCTGAAGTAGAGTAATACGTACAGAATTAAAAAGAAAAAAACTCTGTCAGATCCCATCAGGTAATTCCTCTCACCTTAAAAACATTAAAAATCCATGGCTAATGTAGACCTATCATTTGTAGTTGCCCTGCTCTTCTTCCTTTGTTTTTCTCATTCTCTTTATTGAGGTAGCTTTTTCATAGGAAAAAATATCTATTCCCTAAGACAAGGCTCAGTATTTCAGGTCTTCTCCCTGAAGATCTAGAAATACCCATGATTTCAGAAAGAGATCAGAGATCATTTCCCAAAGTATTCACCATACCAGTAATTTAAGTAGAACTTTTACCTCCCCTGAAATAGCTGGGAAGTAGTACACTTTAGTAGGAAAACATTCAGCAAGGTGTCAAGGGACGTGAGATTTTATTTCAGGTCAAGAATTATAGAATGATTTCTTGGTCTCAATACTTTTTTTCTCTTTTTACTCTCATGAATTTTATTCGCAGAAAATAATATAGCTTGTCAAAATCAATTTGAAAACTGTTTAGTAGGAATATCCACAAATATTATGGCTTCCTATAGCTGAATTTGAAGACATGGATGCTGTGAGTTTTAATCTTGTTCAGATTAATTAATCTTTGGGCTTTCTGAGTAACTTTCATCTCAGGTATAGCTTTTCTGGTCTCATCAGCCATGGATACATGAGGGCTGTGGTTAACAACCGTGCTAATCAGTGTTTTCATCTGCAAGCAACTAACATTCTTTCTGATTTAAGCAGAGAAGGTATTTATTGAAAGAATAGGGAAAACACCACTCAGTTATGGGAAGGTAAAGGGACAGGCTTAAGAAATGGGAAAGAATATAGGGATGCGAAAGTCATGCCACAAAATCAGCCCCCCAAGGAAACCAGTGAGTGCTGCCAGAGGAGATTAAAACTGCAAGTTACTCCACTGTAACTACTGTTTCTGGAAATTGGATTTGATGGCCACTACTTCTACCTCCTTCTAAATACTTTCTTCCTGCTTCTTTCATCACCTGGTCCTGAGTTGAAGCTCTGGGCCAACCCAGGTAGGTACTCATGTCTGAGAGATACTTGGAGGCCTCCCACTGAAATTGTGATGCCTGAAAGCTATGAAATTGCCATGTTTTCTCTACAAAGCAGCAGCCCTGTCATATGATTACCATGTGAAAATACATGTTGTCTCCAATTCTAGTGATATATTAGAGTCCATCCTACAGAGATATAGAAATGACAGTAGTTTACAAATCAATTAATGGCATTTACATTATAGTTTGACTTATAATTTATAGAATTAATATCAAGAAAATATGTAACTCCATAAAATAATTTAAGTTATAGAATAATAGAAATGATACATTTTAAAGGTAATAATCTATTGAGCTATAACATCCTTAGAAGAGAAAATGCTGTTTATTTGTTTGCCATGTTGAATAGATAACCATGTCATTCTGTCTTCCTACCAACTTCATTAATATTTGTCCTAATCACTTACATCATAGCTGTTGATACTAGAGACAAATATAAAAATAGTAGTATTACTGTATGAATTTTGATTGGAATTCTATTTAGATGGTGAAAATTCTTTTAGGGAAAATTTGTTTATATTGGTTGTCTTTAATCATCAAATCATGATATATGTTGTGTGTGTGAATAAAAAATAAGATGTGACATGACTGTTAATGATAATTCTCTGATAAATAGTGATTAGTTATCTTTTCTGCAGCATAGTACTAGTGAAAGGAGGGGACTGAGGAACAGTGAGGGCATGGGAGAGTTCAGTAGAGATAAGGGGCTTTCTGTCCTCCTCTTTCCAAGAAACTGAAAGAGATAGAGGAGGGAATTATAAACAAAAAATTGAATTCTTCCCCTTCTACTAACTTCTGAAAGAGAGTTTGGATGAGGACAATGCCTTGGACAGGAATGATTCTATGGGTAATTGCTAATCTGTGTTTTCCTGGATGTATATAAGTAAAGAAATCAGCCAAAGGCAGAGTACCTTTGCTATTAGGGAAGAAAACGATGCTGTCTCATCAGATATTGAGATGAAAGAGAAAACCTAACAATTCAAATGATCTAAATAGAGTCCTAAGAAAACTGAGAGACTAAAGAGAAGAGTCAGTTCTGAGAGATCACTTCTGACCCACTATGAAAATAAAGTGCCAATTGATTATCTAAGCGAAGTTTGCATGCTGAAGTCACTTAGAAAGTTTTAATATCTAGATACATAGTTGATTTTATAGGGGATATCTGTTATTCAGAATTTTGTGTTATTAGAGTTTATAATAAACTTTTGCAAAAAGAGTGATCGTTCCATTTTCATCCATTCCGAGAAATGCTGTGAAAGAAGAAATGTGAGACATAAGGCCAAAGGACCTGCACAAAATTAATTTGCTAGAATGTTTATTAAAACACACAAGGATGATGCTGTGACATTTACATTAATGCGTTTAGGGGTTCAGAGGAGACTTCAAGCTAAAGTTAGATATCATTCCCAATCCAGGAAGCATCCTGAATGAAAGGCAAGAAACATAAAATGTGCCCAAAATCAGGATCTTCCCAGGTGGAAAAGCAGAGACAATAGAAATAGGAGAAACACTGGAATGAGGATTAAGTTTTAATAAAGCAACTGATATACTCCAGCCTGCAGAGGTTTGTTTTCTTGTGTTTCTAAGCAAAGATATATTTTTATTTTCCTGGTGTTGTTAGAGGTCTGGCCGTTATTGGTGGCACTCAAGCTGTGATTACTAATAGGTAATAGCAAAGTTTTTGCCATCAAGAAGCTCTCAGTGAAAACCAGATCAGATAAAAGATATATTATGTGATGTACATTTGTTTTTTTCTTTTCTATTAGTGTCGTTGTCATACTCTATCCTACTATCGTTTGGTTGACTATAGAACTTAAAACTATTCAGATGATCCAGTTCCCTCAAATTCTCATCATCAGTACCTTTTGTTGCCCCAACATAGAATGTTGTTGTTAATAGGTTTTACCTATGGTGAAATGGCACTCAAATTAATCACTTGATAGTCCCTAGGCTGTATTCTAGTCCCTGGGTGACTCAAATGGTTGCGCACTTGATGACTAACTGAAACGTTATCAGTTCAAACCCACCCAGAGGTGCCTCAGAAGACAGGCTTGACCATCTGCTTCTGAAAGGTCACAGTCTTGAAAACCCTGTGAAGCAATTCTGCTCTGCATACATGGGGTCGCTATCAGTTGGAATCTGCTCTGTGACAACTAACAACAACAACGAATATTCATTGAAATACACATATAAAAAGAGAAAACTAATTTTTTTTCCAAAATTAACACAGCCATGTAATTACCACACAGTTCAGAATATGGAACATAACCATCATCTTAGAGCCTTCCTCATTGACCCTCCGAATAATTATCCTTAACGCCAACTAATCTTTTGGTTTCTATCATTATAGATTAGTTTTGGCTAAACTTAAAGTTAGTTTAAATGGAATTATACCAAATGTGCTCTCTTATGTCTAGTTTCTTTGACTCAAAATTATGTCTGTGAGATTCATCTACATTTTATATGCTGCAACAATTTGTTCTTTTTCATTGTTGTCTATTATTCCAATGTATGAATACCCCACATTTCAATGAATACCTTACATTTCAATTATCCATTTTACTAATGATGGACATTTGGGTAGTTTATATTTTGAAGCTATTACAGACAATTTTGCAATGAATATTCTTGTATTTGTTTTTAGATGCAGATATATGTGCATTTCTGCTAGGGGTGGAATTTTTGGGAGGTAGGGCATTCATGTATCAGCTTTATTAGGCTTTGGCAGTTTTCTCAAGTGATTGTACTGATACTGAATTTCACCAAAAGGGTATGAGAGATCAGTTTCTTCTCATCCTTACCTACATTTTACAATTCAGAGTTTTTTGTACTTCATTTGCTCCAAACTTTATTTCCTATTACGTTTTTGATAAAATATTTCTAAACATTTACTTTTTGAATGTGCTTAAGCTGGTTACCAAAGGGAATGGCTCCTGAATTTGACAGCAAAAACAATAATTGTCCAATAGTAGGTAAGTGGTATCGACCCTTGGATGAACTTTGTAAATAAAAATATCCCTACTGGAGGGCAAGAAATAACCAAAGAACTTACAAGACTGCCCCAAGATAAGTCACAGTTTGTTCTTTCTCTCTCTTGTATAAAATGAGGGCCAGAAGATGATGTTAAAATCTATCCATATGAAATTTAGACAGTAGTCAGTCCTTTATTGTATATATGTAGTATAATGAAACACACGGGAGTATTACCTGCAATTTTGTATTTAAGTCTATGACTTAGATATAAATAGTACTCTCCTTTTACATTTTTCCATGTAGCATAACTATTGTCCTTCCAGGGTAAGGCAAATAAAGCATTAAAACATCCTTCAAAAAATTCCTGAGGTTTTCTAATTTTCAAAAATTAGAAATATTTGACAAAGAGGAAAATTTGAGTTTTACTGAAATTAACAGAATGAAAAAGCACAATAATAATAAAAAATAAAAACTGTTAAGAACTCCTTGATATTTAATCTTACGTTAAACGGGCAACATAGAACTAAGGATTTACAAAAAGATAAAACTAACTCTGGGTATATAAAAAAGCAACACTATTTTTTTTCTGCGTGCAGAATTGGTATATCATAGTTCACCTCTTATTTGAGATCAGACTGACTAAGCTGGGAAAAAGGAAAAAAAGAAATCCACCAGTTTAATAGGAATACATTTATCTTCTATTTAAGGGTACTACTGTAAGATAATAGCACAAAGAGAAACCCATTTGAGAGAAGAGCAGCTGTAAATACTGAGAGCAGTTAAAGGTTACAGTTCTGTATTATAGGGAGTAGAGATTGGCAGACAGGTCTCTGGGCTTGGCTTTGAAAGATTGGATTATATTTGTATATCAGCAATTATTTTATTTTGTGACCTTGAGTAAGCTGCTTAAGCTCACTGTGTCATAGTTTTCCGTAAGGATAATGAGTTTAGTATTACTTGTTCCTCCATTCTGAAGATTTATTGGAAAGCTCGTTTCAAAGAGTGATGGTATATTAATCTCATCAATAGTATTTTTAACTTTTATGCCTTCTCTGTGGAATGCTTGTGGAAATACTTCACAAAAGCTTTCAAAGAAAGATCTACACTAATATTTTGTAGTTATCATAGATGATAAGAGTTGATGTTCATCTTAGTACTTGTATAGCTGATAATAGGATCAGACATGAATGGTCTATACACTAATTTGGCACATTAAATTAAACAGTTCATTTCCCAAATTTTATGCTAAATAGAAATTGCTTTTCTGCTTAATCAGTTCTGTCAGCAACTGAGCAATTAACTTGTCCATGGATAAGGTCTGTATGTTGATTTATCATAAGCATTAGGTTTCCAGCTGATAGATTAAATATTATAGATCAAAATATCTATAGTTCTGCAATTACGTTTCCTCATAAAACATCAATAATGGGGATAACTTGACCACTTAATTATTTGGAAGTCTTTCTATAAAGTATCCTATTTAATATTATCTTCATTTACAAAAGAATAAAACATTGCCTAGTTCAGATTATAAAAAATATCAGTCTTAGAACATTCTCAACATTAAACATTTTGAAACATAGATGTCTTTGCTACAAGAAGGAGTGAGATTGAAAGATATCAGCTGTAAAGCTTTATGGTTGGCTATGGAAACAGCCCCAATGTTACTCATTGTTACTTATATTTGCTTGAAACATAAATGGATTAACAGCATATATTTCTAAGGACTCTTTATAATATTTATATCCAAATCTTCCAACTTCATGTAGGTAGAAAAGGCCCAAACTCACTGCCATCAAGTTGATCCTGACTCATAGCTACCCAGTAGGACAGAGTAGAACTGCCGCATAGGGCTTCCAAAGCTGTCATCTTTATGGAAGCAGACTACCACATCTTTCTCCTGCAAAGTGGCTGGTGGGTTCGAACTGCTGACCTTTTGGTTAGCAGCTGAGCACTTTAACCACTGTGCCACCAGTGCTCCTAGGTGAAAAAGAGGTCTCTTTAAAATTCTAATTTCAGAATTTGAAGATTTATGTATATATTAGATATAGTCTGAAATTCACATCTGTTCTTGGTTTCTGTAAATTGTTAATGATATTTAATTCCATTCATTTAACATTTGAAATTAAAGGCATCTGCTGGAGTATTATTTATCGTTTCCCACCCCACACTTCTAAATTCTTGCTACTTTTATTTCATGAGCACCTACTATATGCCAGAGATCATTTCCTTTAATCCTCAAAGCAACCAAGTATATTGTACAAAGAGCCATCCTTTTAGAGAAGAATGATAAAATTTGGCCAAATGACATGGCCCGTAAGTGGTAGAGATCATATTCAACCCCAGCACCATTTTACTACAAACTCCACGCCCTTTTTATTTTACTCAACTGTCTTACTCTTTCTTCTCTCTACTTTTAGTACTGTGAAATGATCTGCACTGATAATCTCTGCAAATCTGCCAAGTTATCTGTCTTTTAAAATCAGGGGCAAGTCAAGAAGGAAAACATTTAAAGACCTTACAAAGAGTTGTAGATAGAACTAAAATTGGATTATAATGAAGTTGTAAGTCCATCTTAGTAAATCAATGTAGGACCCTGGAGCTGAGCTGAAAGCCTGACTAGCATGCAGTCTAACAGAGGCTTGGCACTTCAGTGACTACCAATGTGGGTCCAGATAAATGGTAGTGAAAAGAAAAGTGAACAGTGTCTCCTGAATTTGGAGATTAGGGAAATTACATTGTGAACCACCAGCCCCTTCCCTACTTCTTATACAAATAAAATTCAAATGAACAGTAAGAGAAACCCTACGTGAGAAGGAAGATATAGTGTTATCACTTAAATCTACTGAGACACCAATTGAATCCCATTGTGTCTCTGTTTTCTCATCTGTTAAACAAGGATAATAATAATACCCACTGTGTTAGTTATCTAGGGCTGCTATAACAGAAATACCACAAGTGGATAGCTTTAACAGAGAGAAGTTTACTCTCTCACAGTCTAGTAGGCTACAAGTCCAAATTCAGGATGTCAGCTCTAGGGGAAGGCTTTCTCTGTTGGCTCTGGGGGAAGGTCTGTGTCACCAGTCTTCCCTTGGACTAGGAGCTTCTCTGCGCAGGAACCTCAGGTCCAAAGGACACGCTGTGCTCCCAGCACTGCTTTCTTGTAGGTATGAGGTCCCCATGTCTCTCTGCTCACTTCTGTCTTTTATATCTCAAAAGAGATTGGCTTAAGACACTGTCTAATTTTGTGGATCTCATTAATATAACTTTCACTAATCCATCTCATTACATCATAGTGATAAGATTTACAACACATAGGGGAACCACATCAGATGACAAAATTGTAGACAATCATACAATACTGTGAATCATGACCTAGCCAAGTTGACCGGTATTTTGGGGAGACACAATTCAGTCCATGACACCCACCTTCCAAAGTTTTAAGTGTTCAGTTAATTTTTGTTCTTTTTCATTTAATTTTTTAATGTTCCAGACTTGTCCTCATAAGTGAGAAGTAAGCCACAAATACAGTCCAAGAACATGTATCAGTAATCAGCTGGTTGGATATCACAATATTTGACTAGATAATGGTAAAAGAATTTATGGACTTATTTTTACTGTAACAAACATAGCACCAGCAGGCACAGGAACTTTTTCTTCTCTTGAATACTAACAATAATATTTATTAGAGGGTTTCTAAAGAGATTCAGTGATATAATGTATAGGAAAGTCTCAGCAGAGGGTTGGACAATATTAATATTACTGTTTTTTTTTTTTTTTATCATCACCATCATATTATTATTGTAATATAACACGTTACAACAGAGCCCTGATCTGGCAAATGGTTAATCATGTGGCTGGTAACCAAAAGATTGGCGATTTGAACCCACCCAATGGTCCCATGGGGGAAGGACCTGGCGACCTGCTTCTGCAAAGATGACAGCCAAGAAAACCCTATAGGGCAGTTCTTTTCTGTCATATGTGGTTACTATGAGTTGGAATCAACTCAACAGCAACTAATAACAACATATTGTAGAGTTGTTGGAGGATTCAATGAGATAATATCCATAAATCTCTTAGCATAGTGCTAGATAATAATAATAGTAACAATAATGATATTAATTTGCTTCTGACATACGTACAGTACCAGAACAATAGTGTTTGAACATTTACTGGTTCCTCTGTGTTTATCTCTTTCATGTCCCCAGTTTACTTGTTTGCTGTTGATTGGTCTCAAAATACCTACCTCATACTTCATATTGCAATATCTGATAATTATGTTATGTGAGAAAAAACAATTACTGTGTTTATCTAAGATTTAGCAAAGTGGTTCCAAAAAACACCCCACAATAATTAGGAGTTTGTATGGGTATAAAAATAATATTTAGAAATCTACATTTGAAAATTGAATTTTCAAGTGAAATTACATTTTTACTTTTCAAGTGGTGTTAGCATTAGCATTAGCCTCCAAAATTCAAATTGAAGAGAGAGTATTCTTAGTTGTATTCTTAGTTGACATGCTGGGCCTCTGGAATCCTCCTGCACATTTCTTTGTACAGGTCATCTGAGGACAGTAAGGGATCAAGATATCTTGGCAGGGCTTCATCTCTGGCAAAATTTATTTTCCAAGTCCCACTGGAGTCTCATGGCTGAGAACTCACCTTCAGAGCACTCCAAGTAAACTCCTGGGCAGTGAGTTTTAAGGTGGGCAGGCATATGATGAAAGAATACCTTACACACCCCCCTGTGGCAGCTTTGGAGCTGCAAGTCCAGATCTCCCTCAAGAAGAAACTTACCATTCATCTTTAAGGAGTACAGCCAGCTACAACAGCTTATTATCCTCCTCAGTCTAAGAAGGGAGTTACACTCTTTTGGGGGCAACCTCCAGCCAATGGTTGAGCATAATAGGACTCCTCTTGTGGGTAATTTTTGCTAGGGAGTTGCCCATCGGATTGGCCGAGACTTTGTCAGATCTGCGTCAAGATCTGCGTCACAGTCTGAGGCTCTCCCTGACCAATCCTGCTGCTTCTACCATTTCCTGTCACATTGTTTAGACATGCATCAAAGTTTGAAGGCTTTCCCTGCCTAACTCTGCTTCCTGCCTCTTTTATCATTCATATGTATGACTTTTCAGTAAGTCACTTCCACTCTAATTCCTCAGCATCTGCTCCCTAAAGAAAGGATCTGTCCAACACATTTCTTCTGCCCAAAGTCATTCTCCCAAGGGCTGACAATCATCCCCACACTCAGAAGCAATACCTTTTTGACCCCATCTATTACACATGCAAGGAGCCCTGGTGGTGCAGTGGTTATACACTCGGCTGCTAACAGGTCAGGTGTTTCCAGCCCACCAGCCACTCCATGGAAGAAAGATGTGGTAGTCTGCTTCTGTAAAGATTATGACCTTGGAAACCCTGTGAGTCAGTTTTACTCTGTTTTATAGGGTCGCTATGGTTATAATTGATTCATTGGCAATGGGGTTACACACCAATGGTCATTCCTGCTGAGAGCTTTATACTTCCCCCTGGCTGGAAAGCTCTTATGTTCTTGATTCAGATTTGTGCCATCTGGTTCCTTCTCATTATTCAGGTCTCTGTTGAAATGGCACCTTCTCTAGAGACTTTTCTGTATCATTCTGTGCACATCTCCTCCCCTCATAATTTCTTCACTAATTGCATTATATTCTTTATAATACAATATTGTTTTTGTTATTGTTGCTAGTTGCCGTTGAGTTGGCCGCCACTCATGGAGACCCCATGTACAACAGAACGAAACATTACCTTGTCCTGCACCATGTTCACTATAGTTAGTATGCTCAAGTTCAGTCTTGTAGTTAGTTACTGTGTATTTAATGCCTTCCAACCAGGCACTCCTTGGAAACCCTACCCGGCAGTTCTATGCCGCCCTATACAGTCGCTGTGAGTCAGAATCAACTCGACAACAATGGGTTTGGTTTCAGTACATCCTTGTTGGTATAGTGGTGAGTATCCCTGCCTGTCATGTAGGAGACCAGGATTTGATTCCCCAATGGGGAGGCCATTGCATATTTTGGAAACCCTGGTGGCATACTGGTTAAGAGCTACAGCTGCTAACCAAAAGGTCGGCAGTTCGAATCCACCAGGCGCTCCTTGGAAACCCTATGGGGCAGTTCTACTCTGTCCTTAAGGGTTGCTATGAGTCAGAATTAACTCAATGGCAAGGGTTTTTTTTTGGTTAACCTAGGGGGCTCATCTTCCAGCACTATATCTGTTGCAATCTGTAGGATTTTCATTGGCTAAGTTTTGTATCTGAAATGTAGTTACTGATATGTTTGTTTATTGTCTGTCTTCCCTCAGAAAGTAGCTTTTGGAGGCTTGTTACTTGCCTCTTTTATCCACCACTGTGTCCCCAATGTTTTCGACAGTATTAACACAAGGAGGATAGGCCAGTCATATTTGTTGACTTAATGATTAAATGGATGATTTTCAACTTTACGATTTCAAAGCTGTGCGTCTTAGGGAAGCTACTTAATCTCTGAAGTTGTTTTTCCATTTGATAAAGAAAGATAATAATTACCTCACGTGAGAATAACGAACATTACATTAAATTAAGAATCTGCCCTTTAGCAGGCCCTCAGTCAAGGTTTGTTGCTTTGGTCACGTTAGCCATTTATTTTATAAAACAATTCAGTGAGGTAGACCATACTGTTTTAGTAAACATACAAACACACACGTTTATGCATACATTTTAGAAGTGGAGAAATCAATACTTAGAGAAGTCAAGCCAGTTGTTGACAATCATATAGTCAAAAAGTGATTGCATCTTGACTTTGAACTGATATATTTTAATTGGATCTCCTAACTTGCTTGCTAAGGTGCAAGAGTGACTATAGACTCTACTTAACCACAAACTGGAAAAGGTAGTAGATAACACAAATAACTGTGGAACTCCACTAAACTCACCAGTTCATTTCACTTTGAACAACCAATAGTCATTAGATAGACTAGATTTAAAGCAGTGACCTAGAAACCAAAGGAGTATATAACCTATTACAAATCTCTTCAGCCATCCAGGCTGCCAACAAATTTTAAACATTCTTTTTATTTCGAAGTTGCCATGGCATAAAGGAACCTTTTGGAAATTGTAGAGGCAAATAATGTAGAGAGTATGTAAGGTGCAAAATTTTTAAATTTCAATGGAATTACTAGACGAAACTTATTCTCTAAGCTTCACTGCTAACTTAGTAAAATCCAATTACATTTTTTTTTTTTCTAGTTGAGGGATCAGAGAGGGAAGTTATAGAGAGAAATTGGTTTACTTGTGTTTTCCACATGACTATAAAATGTTCCCCTTTCTATATCCTATTGTGATCCTTCTCTGCCTTTACGTGCCACACAGATTATCACACTTTATTGTCAATTAATATGTAATTAATTGTATGATGATGTTAATGATACTGTGGCTTTCCCTCTCTTCTCTCAGGTAGCCCTGCAGGTAAATTATAAACAACTGATTTCTGTTGGAGTGAATAGATGGCCTAGTTTTGCTGCAGTATTTAAGTTTTTTCCCCCTCAGTCAATTCCCAGTGTCCCAGTGATTTATCTACCTTCACTAAATTTGGTGTTCATGTTCTTTTCACCAGTGGCATGGAATTTTAATTAGCTTTTGATAAAGTGCATAAGGATGGTTTCTAAACTAGGAATGGATAAAAATTACTTTTTTTCTACCTCTACATGTCAAGATTTCTGCAAGCTAGTAAAAGCTAAAAAGCCATTAATAGTTTGTACATTTTTAACTAAAGATATATGGGCCTCAGTGTGTGATAATCCCTCGGTTAAGTCCTGGGAAATCATAAATTCTGTTAGGTTTCTCAGTGTAATACAATGCGTCAAGGTAAACTGAATGCCTATTTATCATTATTTTTACTTATTTATTTTAAAAGAATTTAAACTTACAGAAAATTTGCAGGAATAATACAGAAGAACTCCTGAATATTCTTTGTGCAGATTCATCAATTTTTAACGTTTTCCTACATTTGTTTTATTAGTCTCTCTCTGTATAAAATCATATAATAGTTTTCTAAACCTATAATTATTCAGCATGCAATTCCTAAGAACAAAATTATTAAATTATAGAGACTCCTGGGCAACATGGCGCTAGAGACAGAAGCACCACACTGTCCCTCCACAGCAAAGATCCAAGAAACTAAGTCAAACAGAGACACACATCAGTCCTGAAACCCTGAGCATCAAATCAAGAGATAAAGAACTCAGCCAAGCACGGAATGGAATAAGAAACTGACAGAGAACAGAGAGTGAGAAGAGATACACACAGAGGTCCCCTATCAGCTAACGTAGCATGGATCCGCCATCTTGGACTCCTATCGGAGATCGGCGAACAGGAAGTACGAGAAAGTGGCGTCACGGAGCTTCCAGCAGGAGACAGAACAACCGATAACCAGCAATATATGCTTTCCCACCCCCTACCCTTCTTCATCCCTACTCGACCTCCTCTGTTTCCTCTGGCCGCAGTCTCTTGGCCGGGAAGCACCGGCTTCACCCGAGCCACTTGGATTCCACCTGCCCACACTGGCCAGCTCCCTGAGTGCCATTTGTTGGCTGCTGGTGTTGGTTTTTTCTGCTTCGTTAGATTTCTTCCTTACCTCTCACCACCTCCACCCCTTTCTCTCAAATACCTGGCTCCCTGTGCCATCTTTGCTTCTTCCTGAAAGGCTGTGAAATTGCTTCCTGGCCCATGCCACCATGCTGGTGGGACCCCCAGGGCTTTTGTTTATTTGTTCTGATTTCTTCTGTTTTGTTTGTTTGTTTTCTTTTTCTTTTCTCAGCTTGGGAGCCCCTTCTAGCCAGGCAGTACTGTGCAGCTTGGGAACTACTCCCTTACTCTGTACACATGTGCAGTGGCATCTCTGGGGGCATTTCTTTTTTCTTGGTTTTGTTTTTCTTTTTTTGTTTGTTTCTTTGTTTTGTTTTCTTCTCTCTCTTTTTCCCTTTTTGTTTTTCTTCATTTCTCAGTTTCTTGTCTCTCTATACTTACCTTCACTTCCTGTCTCCTGAATACTTGGTGCTGTGCAACACCTCTACCCCTCCAGCCAGGCTGTACTTCATGTCCTGGGAACAACTTCCCCAGTTCTTGCAGCCGCACTGGTGGGATACCTGGGGGCTCTTTTTCTTTTTTCCTAATTTTTATTTATTCATTTTTTTCATTCACACTTTTTTTTTCCTTTTTTTCCTCCATTTCTCAGTCTCTCATCACTCCAATGGCAAGCTCCCTTAGCACTCGTTTTTGTTTGTGTGTATGTTTTTGGCTCCTGTTCCTCTCTCTTGTCTCTCCTCTTTCCCATACCCGTCTTAGCTCCACACATCACAATTTCCCCACTCCTTCCTGCCTACCTGCACCATGCGCTGAACATCATACTCCCAAGAAGCACAGGCATTCCTACCAGAACTTGTACTGCACTGATTTCCGGCCCGCCCTGTCGGCCCTAGTATGTGCCACAAACAACCCATCCCAGCAACTCCCCTTCAGCTGGACCTGTCCTGCTGTACCATTCCTGAGCGACTGACCCTTCCCATTGGAGAAGGAGGTGAAAAGTATCATGCCTACAGATGAGCAAACAACAAAGAATGCGCAACCCGCTTGCTCAGACATAACCAAATTAAAAAAGCAGGAAAAAACAAATCTAAAATCAATAAATGAAGAAAATAACTACTGAATGTTCCAAAGACAGCAGACAATATCAAAACATATACAAAAACAGGACAGGATACTTGCAGTAGGTGTACAAAATGAAATACCAGATGACTTTCCAGTAGAAGAAAAGAAACTAGAACTACCTTATAGGGAATTAAAATCTCTAATATTCAGAGATATCCAAGAGTAGAAGCAAAAAGCAGACAAAAATAGACAAATTCATGGAAAATATGGGCAAAAAAATGGAAGAATTCAGGAACATAATACAAGAAAAAAATGCTACAATAAATTCACAACTAGAAATCATACAAAAACAATGATCAGAAATCCAAAAGATAAACAACAAGATTTCAGAAACACTGTCATAGAAGGGCTGAGGAGCAAGTTTGAAACGATGGAAGACAAGATCAGCAAAATTGAAGACAAACACTTGGATACAACTCTGTTTAAGGAAAAATCAGAAAAAAAGAATGAATAAAAATGAAGAAACCCTGAGAATTATGTGGGATGCAATCAAAGGCAAAAATTTTCGAGTGATTGTAGTTCCAGAAGAGGGGGAGAAAACAGAAAACACAGAGAGGATCATTGAAGAATTGCTGACCGAAAACTTTCCCAATATCATGAAAGATGAAAAGCTGACCATCCAAGAAGCCCAATGAACCCCATGTAGGATAGACCCCGAAAGAAAATCACCAAGGCATATCACAGTCACACTCGATAAAACCAAAGACAAAGAATCCTGAGAGCAGCTTGAGAAAAACA
>NW_004443952.1:17684488-17703854 GCF_000243295.1 Trichechus manatus latirostris
CAAAGGCAGTCCTCAGAGGACAATTTATAGCAATAGATGCACACATCAAAAAAGAAGAAAGGGACAAAATCAAAACATTAAAGAACTCTTACAAATAGAGAATAGCAAAAGAAGCCCACAGCCACTAGAAAAAAGGAAATAATAAAGATCAGAGCAGAAATAAATGACATAGAAATAGAAAAACAGTAGAAAAAAATCAACAAAACAAAAAATTGGTTCTTTGAAAGGATCAACAAAATCGACAAACCATTGACCAAACTGACAAAAGAAAAACAGGAGAGAATGCAAATAACCCAAGTAAGAAATGAAATGGGGGACATTACAACAGACCCAACTGAAATAAAAAGGCTCATTACCGAGTATTATGAAAAACTATAACAAATTTGAAAACCTAGAGAAAATGGATTAATTTCTAGAAACACATTACCTACCCAAACTACAACAAAGTGATGTTGAAAATCTGAACAGACCCATAACAAGAGAAGAGATTGAAAAGATAATTAATAAAACTCCCAACAACAAAAAGCCCTGGCCCAAATGGCTCCACTGGAAAATTCTACCATACATTCAGAGAAGAGCTTATACCAGTACTACTCAAACTGTTTCGGAACATAGAAAAGGAAGCGACACTACCAAATTAATTCTGTGAAGCCAGCATAACCCTGATACCAAAACCAGGCAAAGACGCCACAAAAAAAGAAAATTATAGACCAATATCTCTCATGAATATAGATGCAAAAATTTTCAACAAAATTCTCGCCAGTAGAATTCAGCATCGTATCAAAAAAATAATACACCACGACCAAGTAAGATTCATACCAGGTATGCAATGATGGTTCAACATTAGAAAATCAATCAACGTAATCCACCACGTAAATAAAAGGAAAGAAAAGAATTACATGATCATCTCAATTGCTGCACAAAAGGCATTCGACAAAGTCCAACACCCATTCCTGATAAAAATTCTCAATAAAATAAGTAGAGAATGGAAAATTCTCAACAAAATAAAGGGCATCTATGCAAAACTAATGGCCAACATCATTCTTAATGGAGAGAGGCTGAAAGCATTCCCCTTGAAAACAGGAACAAGACAAGGATGTCCTTTATCACCAGTCCTATTTAACACTGTGCTGGAAGTTCTAGCTAGAGCAATAAGGCAAGAAAAAGAAACAAAGGGCATCCAAATTGGTAATGAAGAAGTTAAACTGTCCCTGTTTGTCGATGCTATGATGTTATACATAGAAAACCCAAAAGACTCCACGAGAAAACTACTAGAACTAATAGACACAGTCAGCAGAGTAGCAGGATACAAGATAAACATACAAAGATCAGTGGGATTCCTATACGCCAATAAAGAGAAGGAAATCAGGAAAAGTATGCCATTTATAATAGCCCCTAAAAAGATAAAATACTTTGGAATAAATCTAACCATGGGTATAAAGACCTGTACAAAGAAAACTACAAAACGCTACTGCAAGAAACGCAAAGGGAAACACATAAGTGGAAAAACATACCATGCTCATGGATAGGTAGACTCAACATTGTGAAAATGACAATTCTACCCATAGCAATTTACAGATACAATGCAATCCCGATCCAAATACCAACAAAATTCTTTGAAGAGATGGAAAACTAATCATTAACTTTATGTGGAAAGGGAAGAAGCCCAGGATAAATAAAGCACTATAGAAGAATAATAAAGTAAGAGGACTCATGCTACCTGACCTCAGAACCTACTATACAGCTATGGTACTCAAACAGCCTGGTACTGGTACAATGACAGATACATTGACCAGTGGAACAGAATTGAGAACCAAGATGTAAATCCATCCACCTACGGTCACCTGATCTTCAACAAGTGCCCAAAGTCCATCAAATGGGGAAAAGAGTCTTTTTAACAAATGATGCTGGCAAAACTGGATATCCATCTGCAAAAAATGAAACAGGACCCATACCTTACACCATACACAAAAACTAATTCAAAATGGATCAAAGACCTAAATATAAAGCCAAAAACTATAAAATTCATGGAAGAAAAAATGGGATCAACACTAGAGGCCCTAATGCATGGCATTAACAGGATACAAACCATAACCAACAACACACAAACACCAGAAGATAAGCTAGATAACTGGGAAGTTCTAAAAATTAAACACTTACGCTCATCAAAAGACTTCACCAAAAGAGTAAAAAGAGAACCTACACACTGGGAAAAAATTTCTGGACATTACAAATCAGACAAAGGTCTAATGTCTAAAATCTGCAAGAACATCCAACACCTCTACAACAGAAATACAAATACTCCAATTAAAAATGGCAAAGGAAATGAACAGACACTTCACTAAAGAAGACATTCAGACGGCCAACAGACACATGAGGAAATGCTCGTGATCACTATCCATTAGAGAAATGGAAATTAAAACCACAGTGTGATACCATCTTACCCTGGCATTACTGGCGTGAATCAAAAACACTGGAAATAACAAATGTTGGAGAGGCTGCAGGGAGATTGGAACTCTTATGCATTGCTAGTGGGAATGCAAAATGATACAACCATTTTGGAAAATGATATGGCACTTCCTTAGAAAGCTAGAAATAGAAATACCATACGATCCAGCGATCCCACTCCTAGGAATTTATCCTAGAGAAATAAGAGCCGTCACACGAATAGACATATGCACACCCATGTTCATTGCAGCGTTGTTCACAATAGCAAAAAGATGGAAACAACCTAGACGCCCATCAACAGATGAATGGATAAACAAACTATGGTACATACACACAATGGAGTATTATGGAACGATAAAGAACAATGATGAATCTGTGAAGCATCTTAACATGGATGAAACTGGAGGATATTATGCTGAGTGAAATAAGTCAATCACAAAAGGACAAATACAATATTTGTAAAAACTCATGAAAATTTACTCACAAAAAGAAACAGTCTTTGTTGGTTATGAGTATGGGAGGGGTGGGGAAGGAAACTAAATAGGCAATAGATACGTGGTAACTTTGGTGAAGCATAAGACAGTACACTATAATGGGGAAGCCAGCACAACTTGTGAAAGGAAAGGTCATGGAAGCTCCATAGAGATATCCAAACTCCCCGAGGGACTGAATTGCTGGGCGGAGGGCTGTGGGGACCGTGGTCTCCAGGAACATCTAGCTCAATTGGCATAACACAGTTTATAAAGAAAATGTTCTACATTCTACCTTCGTGAGTAGCGTCTGGGGTCTTGAAAGCCTGTGAGCAGCCATCTAAGGTTCTCCACTGGTCTCACCCATTCGGGAGCAAGGGAGAATGAAGAAAACAAGATGCAAGGGAAAGGTTAGTCCAAAGGACTAATGGACCACAACTACCATGGCCTTCACCAGACTGAATCCAGTACAAGTAGATGGTGCGCCACTACCACCACTGACTGCTCTGACAGGGATCACAACAGAAGGTCCCGGACAGAGCTGGAGAAAAATGTGGAATAAAATTCTAACTCACAAACAAAGACCAGATTTACTGGCCTAACAGAGACTGGAGAAACCCTGAGAGTATGGCCCCTGGACACTCTTTTAGGTCAGTAATGAAGTCACTTCCGAGATGCACACTTCAGCCAAAGATTAGATAGCCCCAGAAAACATTACGAGACTAATGGGGCACAACAGTCCAGGAACAAAGACTAGAAGGCAGGAGGGGACGGGAAAGCTGGTAATAGGGAACCCAAGGTTGAGAAGGGACAGTGTTGACATGTTGGGTTGTTAACCATTGTCATAAAACAATATGTGTACTGTTTCATGAGAAACTATTTGTTCTGTAAACCTTCATCTAAAGTACAATTAAAAAAAAAAAAGTTCACCAGAAAAAAAAATTATTTAATTTTATATATACAATAAACAGTTACCAAGTTTAGAAAATTTAATAATTATATACTATTTTTCTACCCTGTATTGAATATCCCAGTTTCATCCGTTGTCACTGTGGTATGTTTCATTGTTAGTTATTTTCCAGTACAAGATCTAGGCTAGGATCTCAAATTACATTCAGCTGTCATATCTGTTTAGTTTCCTTTAATCTGGGGCAGTTCCTGATATTTTCATTGTCTCCCATGCCATTGACATTTTTTGAGGAATACAGACAGTAATTTTAAAGAATGTTTTTAAATTGAGCACCTCTGATATTTCCCTACTAGTCGATTCAAGTTATGCGTTTTAGGCTGGGATACTACATAAATGATGTTATGTCCTTTTCAAAATATCACATCTGTTGGTGTATGATGTCTGTTTTATTGGTGGTAATAATTTTGATAACTTGCTGTATTGATTATCTACCAATGCATAACAATAGGACCTTAACACTAGCAGTTTAAAATCACATACATTTATTATGTCACATTTTCTGTGGGCCAGTAGTCTGGCATTGCTGGACTGGGTCCTATGCTTTAAGGGTCTCACATGACTGCAGATTAAGCCAGCTGACGCTGCAGTATCATCCCAAGGCTTGACTGGGGAAGAAGCTGCTTTTTGAGACTATTTAAATATCTTATTCTTCAACAACCCGTGCCCTCTGCCCTGCAGTTTTAGCACCCATTGATGATTCCTACCAGAATCAAATTTACTGCATTGATTCTCAAATTTTCTAACTCATCATTTATCCTGTATTTATTAGTCAACATTGTATTGTTTATTCATACACTCAATTATTTAATGAAAGGTTTTGTTTTTCATTTTAATGTTAATTTAGATGTTGAATCATTTTGCTTTTTAAATTTAATTTTCACATATAGTCTATTACATTATAAGCAGAGAATGTTGTTTGTAATTATTGTACTTCATGGAATGTAATGATAGTTTTCTTTATGACCTGATGTATGATCAGTTTTTGTAGGTATGTTATGTGCTTGAGAACATATATTTGCTATTATCAGTGTGTATTATTTGATATATATATGTATAACCATAATATTTATTTTAGGTTTCCTATATCCTTACTTACTTTTTTACCTCTTGACATATCTTGCTCTGAGAATGCTACGGTAAACTTTTATATTTTTAGAGGATATTTTTTCCTTCCATTTTCTATAGGTTCTGCTTCATGTAGGTGGTTTCTGCATGCATAGAAACACTTAAAGGTTCTATCTCTGTTGTGAATGTGTTTTATTTATCTAGTGCTGCTACAACAGAAATACCACCTGTAGATGGCCTTAACAAAATAGAAATTTATTCTCTCACAGTTTAGGAGGCTAGAAGTCTGAATTCAGAGCTCCGGCTCTAGGGGCAGGCTCTCTCTGTCTTTTGGCTCTGGAGGAAGGTCCTTATCTCTTCAGCTTCTGCTTCCTGGTTCCTTGGTGATCTCCATGTGTCTTTGCATCTATCTTACCCCATCTCTCCTCTGCTGACTTGTTTAATCTCTTATATCTCAAAAGAGATTGACTCAAGATACACTCTGCACTAATCCTGACTCATTAACATAACAAAGATAACCCATTCTCAGTGGGATTATAACCACAGGCATAGAGATTAGGATTCACAATACATATTTTGAGAGGATATAATTCAATCTGTAACAGAATATAAACTCTATAATTTTACCTAGTTTTGTCTTGGAGTTGATTGTTCTGGGTCAGTTTTTCCAGGTACCTGGTGTGCTCTTTCAAAATAGGTTTATTTTATTACCAGAAGATTTTCTTGGACAATAATTTTAAACATTATTTTTGTTACTTAGTTTTGTTTTTCTTCTTTAGATCCTCCAATTACTATATAATTTGGACCTTGTTTGCCTGTCTTCCACTTTAACTACTTTTAAATCTTACCGTTTTTAGGTTCTTACTTTTATCTCTTTGCCCTTTTTCCTGTCTTTTATTAAAAGTCCTTATTAAATTGTCATTCAAACCTATATACTGTTGGGCACTTTGTAATTTATTTTTTATTTCTTTGCTGAGTTGACTCAACTCTCATTGTATTCCTTCCTGGTCTTTTGTTTGTTTTGTTCAAATCCATTCTTAATTTGTGAATTTCTGATTCTATTTTTGTCTAATATTTATTCATGCTTATTTGGGGCTTTAGAGTGTTGGGATCAATTGCTTTAAACTTTGAAGTTTTTCTTTGTTTGTTTTGGGAATATTCATCAGCTGATTTTCATTCTCTCCATACTTTATGCTTTATACAGATTTGTTCTAATTTCTTCCTAGTTCTGGGTGTTTTACAAAGCCTTTATGGTTTAAGGAAACTCTCCTTGCTCAGTTTAGCAAATGCAGTTTCTTTAATGGGTAAGATTTTGTAAATTCCTTAATATTACGCTTACCTGGGAATATATATGGAGAAATTCAGATTTAGGCGGCTTCTGTTTTCCTAGGAACAACATTTTAAAGTAATTCAGCAGCACTAAATGGTGGGGTAATAGTGCAATCATAAAAAACATGTCATTGTTGTTAGGTGCCATGGAGTCTGTTCTGACTCATAGAGACCCTGTGTACAACAGAATGAAACACTGCCCAGTCCTGCACCCTCCTCACAATTGTTTTATGGTTGAGCCCATTGTTGCAGCCACTGTGTCAGTCCATCTCCTTGAGGGGCTTCTCCTTTTTCGCTGACCTTCTACAAAAAATATATATATAAGCTACCATTGATGATATGCCAATAAACCATGTTCCTAATAATTTCATGAGAACTTTGTGTGTTATGTTTCCACTTTGTTTTACAGTACTCTGATAAACATTATTTTTCATTTTAAAGATGACAAAGCAAAGGTTCCAGTGGTAGTTGGCACAGCTGATATTTCAAGTAAGCTCTATTTTTCTCCAAAGCCTATGCTCTTTTCACAGCATTTTAATGCATAGATTTAGCTCTCATTTCCGCTGCATATATGCTTGAATAGTCTTCTTAAATCATTTCAGTATCCAGATTTCTGAAGATAAAAGTTAAATTATAAATAATAAATCCTACCGCATTGGGTTGTTGAAAGGATTACATTTCTGTAAATCACCTAGTTTTTTTGCTTGGTAAATAGTAGGTACTTAAAGAATGGCAGCTTCCTGTTACTGAGCCTCTAGATGTAAGTTAGAACACAGTGATCTGTGCCTTGTGCTGAATGGTAAGATGAAGTGAGATGTCCCCATTGTCTGTGCTGGGTTCAGTCGAAGGATTTGGAAAAAGATACCTCTCAGAATCAAAGACAAAGACAGGCAGATGCTAAAACAAATAATCTAACTGAAAGGGTAAGTTTGAGAGATGTGATTAAAATACGAGACCTAGGAAAACCAAGGAAGAGTAAGAGTCTCACAAGTCTAAGGCCAGAAGGTAGAATCTAGTTTCTTCTGCCTTTATGGGACACCTGAGTATGTGACAAAGGCTGGTTGGTCAGTGTTTAGGAGGACTTTCTGGTTCCAGTGTTGAGATGTGGCTGAGAATTTTTACTCTTCTTTTTCAGTTTAATCTGTTGCAATTTATTGCTTCAGTTAAGGGACCTAATAGGTTCCTGTAATTACATTTAACATGTTCATAGTTATAATAATCCAATGCCTAGTACCCTATGAGTCGGAATCAACTCAACAGCAACAGGTTTGGTTTTTTGCTGGGGAGTGGTGGTTAGTATGCATCACATGTTAAAAATCCTTGAATAACATTTTGTCCTATGTGATTTTTATTCTCTTTAGATTAGTTGGTCTAAATCATAGCTTATAATTTTTAAAAATAGAGGGCTACTTTTGACAGTTCAGTTTTAAAATTACATTATGTTCATCTTTCACAGTAAACACTAGGCTAGAATTGGGTACACCAAGTATTTGTGGAAATTCAGTTTTATAATCACATTTCTAATTTAAAAAGAAAAACTTCAAAGAGGAACTTACAGGAAAAGAAGGTTTAGAAAAATACAATTTAATGAACTATTCAATTCTCACATTAATAAGCCTAGTGAGTTCTTAAATACACATTATGTATATTCCTACCCTTACCATTTGGATTATGCTAATTAAATGAATTAAACTGAATAATATGTATATCTAGATACTATCTACCAATTCCTGATGTTGATTCACAGGTTATTAATGTTTCTTGAGTAAAATCAGAGGTAGATGTAATAGAAAGAATGCTAAAGTCAGCAAAACTAGGTTTATGTCCTGGCATTGTGCTTTCTTCCTGAATGAAAAAGAATAATTCACTAAATCTGAAATTTACTTTCCTCTTTTGCAAGTAGTAGTAATAATATGAATCCCATGATATTATTGTGAGAGTCAAAAACAAAGTACCTTTTATGGAGTCTGCCATAAAGTTTAGTTTTAATAAGTGTTTTTGGATATGCATGCATGATTTCATCAAGGTACCATATTTTTACACAAATAATGCACACCTTCTATGTTTCTTTGCCAGCCACTCCCTCACCCGAGAGGTATTTTCATAAGCGCTGCTATGCCTATTTTTTTTTTATAAGTTGCTGTAAAAAAAGAAAAAAAAAATTAGTGCTCTTATGAAAATACCACAGGGGGAGGGAGTGGTTGACCAACAAATGTAAAAGTACATGTTATTTGTGTAAAATATGGTATTTGCAAAAAAAAAAAAAAACAAAAAAACTCTACATATACTGACTTCATATCTCTACTGTTTTATTATTTAAATAAAGAGGCATGGTGGTGCAGTGGTTAAGTGCTCGGCTGCTAATCAAAAGGTTTGTGGTTCGAGCCCCCCAGCTGCTCTGTGGGAGAAAGATGTAGCAGTCTGCTTCTTTAAAGACTACAGCCTTGAAAACCCTTTAAGGCAGTTCTGCTTCATTCTATAGGGTCGCTATGGGTCAGAATCAACTTGACAGCAATGGGTTTGGTTTGGTTTTTTGGTATTATTTAAATATCCCAATTATTTTTTACACTTATATCCACACACTCAATCAAAAACCACACAGAAAAAACAATACAGAAGAGACGCTGTTCTAAAAGTGTGATTTGTTTATGTGTCTTTAGTTACATAAAAGCATTATCCCCATAGATAATGCTTCACTTACCAATAGTCCCTGAGTCTGTTTGCTCCCTCTTATCCACAAAAATCTCTCTGAATAATTGTTCATAAAGAATTGAGTAGTGAGGCAAATCAGGGCATCACTGTGAGAAGATGCTCTTGCTCTAGCTAAACACCGACCCAATATAAAGTTCATACATGCCCCTGGGAAAGCATTAATGAGAAGGAAAGCTGACAAAAACAAACAGCAAAATCACTTTTTAGATTTTTCCTTCTTACTCATCACTTTGTTTATAATCATGTGAGTGATTTCAGCCTTCTACAAGGAGTAAAGGCCAGTGCCCTCTTTTGAGGTGTGTTTGTTCTCTGCAAGATTTTGTAGCATCTGCTTCCTCTCAGGCTTTCCTGTGCTGTTATTTCTTAAGTTATCTTCGGCTATCTCATAATCTGCTGGAATTCAAGTTCCAACAGGTTAAAAGGATGACTAAGTAAATCAATCACTGCCTCTTTTACTCTATTCTGCTCCTTCATTAGAAGTCACATATTTTCCCTAAGACCCTGTACCACTCATTTAGACATTAAAATCACTTTATGTAGTCTGTTCAAGGTAACCCTTTTGATACATAGAAATTGTTTCATTCCGTTTTATTTTAAATTATTTATAGGCCTTCAAACTTCAAAATAACACAAAACAATTTTTTCTAATTCTCAAAGCTTAAAATGTAATAAATTGTTGGCATGAAGTAGATTCTGCATTAAGCTTACCTACAAAGCACTCTATTTCAGTCTCTCTTTGATGCACTTTAAAGGGTCAAATTCAAGAATGACTCAAGGAATGAAGTCTCGTATTCCATTAAATGAATAGTTTCTTTTATAAGGATCAGCACGAAGCTGGTTCCTATGAGGCAGAAGTTAAAGGTGTCCCAAATGTCCAACTTTCCCAAACTACTGTACCACTGTATCATCTCTGACATGAACTACTCCCTCTCCCCTCAGTATTCTTCTTCCTATCTTTGGGTTCCCTAATTCACTTCAATGTCTCACAGAACTCACAAACTGTATAAAGGAAATGGCTCACGTATGGCTGCAGTGGCTGACAAACCCAAACTGGCAGTTCAGACCACAGACTGCTAGCTCACAAGGCTGCATAAGTTGGCAAATCAGGTCAGATGATAGGCCACTGGCCCACAGGGCTGTGGAGGGCAGCGAATCCCAGAATCAGCAGGTCAGACGGCAGGCCTCCAGCTTGAGACCCAAGAACCAGCAGTCAATCAACACTAACCAGACGTGGGATCCAGATGCAGAGAGAGAGAGCCCTACCAGGGAGCTCACATATACCTTATTTGTAGGCCACACTCCAGGGAAGGGCATAACTTGAGTAAGGGTGGGACTTCAGTCACATCTTCCTGCAAGGCTGTGCCCCAAGACACACCCCACACCAATCCTGCCTCATCAACATGTGGAGGTCAGGATCCACAACACAAAAAATGGAGGACAGCTGTACAATATTGGGAGTCATGGCCTAGCCAAGTTGACACATAACCCCAACCATCACAGGTTCCATATACCTTATTTGCATAGTCCCACTTAATCATTGTGTGTAAGTCACAAAGACCATGGCTAGAAGGGCCATATTAAGTAATTCATTACACTGCATCCATATAACACACACATATACACTGTCTTAGTTATCTAGTGCTGTTATAACAGAAATACCAGAAGTGGATGGCTTTAACAAAGAGAAATTTATTCTCTCACAGTCAAGGCGGCTAAAAGTCCAAATTCAGGGTGTCAGTGCCAGGGGAAGACTTTCTCTCTCTGTGGGCTCTGGGGGAAAGTCCTTGTCATCAATCTTCCCCTGGACTAGGAGCTTCTCAGTGCAGGGACCCCGGGTCCAAAGGACATGCCCCCTCCTGGTTCTTCATTCTTGGTGATAGGAGGTCCCCCTGTCTCTCTGCTAGCTTCTCTCTTGTATATATCAAAAGAGATACACTCAAATGCAACCTAATCTTGTAGATTTAGTCCTGCCTCTAATCCTGCTTCATTAACATCATAGAGGTAGGATTTACAACATACGGGAAAATTACATCAGATGACAAAATGGTAGACAATCACACAATACTGACAATCATGGCTTAGCCAAGTTGATACACATTTTGGGGTGACACAATTCAATCTATAACACACACTATCTTACCGTTATCCCGGAAACCCTTTCTTTATTTTATTGCCTCATCTTAGGACTCCATCCTCATTTCCAGACAGCTTCTATCATCCTCTATTACTTTTCTTCAGGACCAATTCATGATGCTTACCATTTCTCAATTTTCTGATTCTGTATCTTCCAAACGTGCCACCTGAAGGGTGAACAGTCTTTTCCTTCTAATACTCTAATTTTTCAGTGCCCTGAAAATAACAATAGAGGGTTTTTGCTTGTTTTGTTTAAAATAAAATTTCCTTTTAATTATGAGAAAACAAGAACTATGAATATTAACCAACATTAGAGATTTAAAGAGCTCATAAAATTATCATAGTCTTATCTGTGTCAATTTGACTAAGCTGGTGTCAGCTTAGCTAAGCTGGTGCTACTTTATGTTTTCTTTTTGGTGGTTTTAAACCATATCAGTTTGGATCAGCTGAAACTTTGAGAACCCCCACCCTGTGGTTCTAGATTAATATTAACAAAGTGACATATAGAAAGAGAAAGAAAATCATGATATTTTGGATGTTGAAGAGAAGCAGCAGATGCTACACTTGGAATGTGCCATTGCTAGAGGTAGTGAGATACGACAGAAGCATCCAGTTTGTCCTGGTTCTGACCCACTCCACATCCAGCTCTTCTTCCCAACTGTTTGCTCTGATGACCAACAGTAACCCAAAGTCCATGCACAAAGCTTGGCTGTGAAATTATGGAAGCTGTAGCTATGAAGTTGTAAAAAGTGCCTAGAATATAAGCATTTAGATGACCACAACATTTCTGCAATAGTGAAAATAAGACATAAGTGAAAATAAGGTATATGATGAGGCTAATTTGTTACTTGTAATTCCATTGGGGAACTTGCGAAAGTATATGATAAGCTTAAGAAACACTTCAGTTTTCAATAAAATCTAATGCAAGGAACTTCTGGATTTGAGAATAAAACAGTTTCACAAAGATCTCAAAATAAGAAATGACTTGACGGAAAAATTAAATCTAGGGCTGTACGAGTAAAATATGGTCTCAGGGTCATGATCTCAAGGGTATGGCTGTAACTTTTTTTGGTAAAATCTCAAAGATTTACTGTGGTGCCTTGTAAAATCTCTAAGCTAGACAGAAAAGTTCTAAGAATCTTATGGGCATGCCTCTTAGACCCTCTCTTCTAGATAAGAGGGCTTCTAAAAGTCTTAAAAGGGTTGTCCTTCAGCACCTTGACTCTCAGCTCAGGGTAGAGAAAGGACTGTCTCAAAGAGATCTATATATCTTCTGTCTAATGGGGTGGATTGTAATTTTATACACAAGAAAACAGAGATTTCAAACAAATCATACTGCTTGAAAAGAGACTACAAACACATTTCAAAATGCAGAGATCTTTGATCCTCTAGTTTCCTGTAGGTAGGAACCAAGCTAGGAATCCTAGTTAGATGTTAAACATGGGCCTTTTTTTTCATGAAAAACAGAAGAGTTAAGAGCCTAGTGGGCAGAGCCTAGATAGAGAAAACCAGGGAGCAGAACTGGGGCCTAATCACTAGAGCTCAATCAATGGAACTGGAGCAATTGCCAACCCATACCTAACTGGATTTTACTATTGCTATGGAACAAGGGTTACTATGTGCCTCCCATTTTTACATTCCTCCTCCCACTCCTTTTTGTTTATTCAGTTCTCCTGCCCATGTCTCACAGTTCTATGCTGGGTATGTGGAGGACAGATTACTTGTTATTTTCGTTCGTAGGTCTTCAGTCAGGAGGAGCTGTACTCAGGGAATCTTATTTACACATATATCTCTACTGACCCTCAAGAATGAATCTGATGACACAGTAGGACAAGACTTTTGAGGTTCTTGAATCTGAGTATATTTTTAATGTGAGGAGGGATATGAATCTTTGGGTGTCAGAGCGTGGACTGTGGTAGCTGAATCTCCAAAGATGACCTGTGGCTTGCAATAACCACAGGATATGGTGGAAGTGGCATTGTGCAAGTTCTAGTCTTTGCCCTTAAGAGGACTGGCAGCTTCTGCTTCATCTCCCTTTGACATTCTTGTTTTTGGGAAACCTTAGCCTCCATGTAAATAGTCAAGTTGCCCTGCCTGAGGATCATACTAGAGATCCATATAAAGGCCACAAGGAAAGTAGGGGTGCTGTTGATTTCATTAATAGGAAGAGAAGCCCAACCCTTCCAGCATCCCTGTTGAGCCTTGAAATGGCTTAAATACCATCTGGAGACTTTGTGCAAATGCCTAAGAGACTCTAAACAAGACCAGCAGAAGAACTGCCAAGCTGAGCTCAGTCAGCCAATTGTGATAGGTAATAATATCAATGATGTATTAATCTACTAAATTTAACAGGAGTTTGTTATACAGTGATAGACAGCTATGTCTTTTTCTCTCACTTCTTCCCCACTGAAATGGTAAATAGAAGCTCCTACATTTATATTTTGTTTCTGAGGAATCATCAACACTTTTTTGACCATAACTGAAATCCTAGATAATAGAAACCATTTCTTCTATGATAATAAAAATTTCCAGGATTAAGATTTAATCCATACATAAATAATGCTGCTTGTCTCAAGTGAGTATGAGTATTTTGAACTTCTTGAGAATTATGAGCCTAGAAGAGCCAGTTTACTAGGTCAGAGATTTGCTCTGAGATAATCTCCCTGGAATACTAATGTGTAAATGGGTAATATTAAAGTTGTGGTGTGCTTTCTTAAACATAAAGAACTTTTCTTGATTTTTTTTTCTTCCTTTCAAAGGCAATTTCTTTAATATACGTTTCCAAAGTGAACATTTTTAACTTCTTCATGAATCTAATTTCAAATTGCCTTCCATATATGCCATTAATGTGAAATACTAAAACAAAATGGCACATATGTGTCATTCTCGTTTCTCCTTCACCTCCAAACACGTGACAGAAATTGCTAAGTAATCATGTCATTCTTTTCCATGGATCTCAGGTATAGCTTTAGAACCTTTACAACATTTTCTCAAAACAACTACTATTAGTAAATTGGATGAGGCATTGTGATATGAGTCAAACTTAACCATTCTTACAATAGAGGCATTTCCATTGATATCAGAAACAAGAACATGAAGTATTTTTCAACAGTGTTACTTTATACTGTTCTTGAATTGCCAGTAAATGTAACAGAGTAAAAATAATTAAGAAATAAGGAAAAGAGAGTACTAAAGAATTAATACTTGGAGATAATATGGTTGTCTACTTTGAACTCTAATAGGTTAATAGAGAAAGTATTACATTTGAGAAGGAAGTTTAATTAGAAAGCAGCATACAAATACATTTTTAGATATCAATAGCTTCCTATATTTCTTTAATAAAAATAAGTGTAATATAGTGATTCCAATATATTAAAACATTAGCAAGAGATGGATAAGAACCAAAGGAGGAGACTTTTTAAGCTCTACTCTGATATCTAGACGAATTGAATGAAGCTGAAACATACTAAATATCTAGATGTCAAGACCAAATATCATAAAAAGAACAAGTACTTCTCAAATCAATTTGTTACATCAATGTGATTATAATAAAATAATAATGGCAATTATTTTTGTTGCTTAAAATGTAATCCTAATTATTTTATGGAATAATAAAAAGTTATTGGTGTTTTAATAAACAACATTAATAAAATTATGTAAAACAGAAATAATAATGGTCAAGCAGAGAGAAAAAACAGAAGACCTAAAAACAGCCCTAAGTATGAGAAATATGCCACTTCATATTTGTCAGGGAAGTGTGAATTATTTACTAACTGGTGAAGGGATAATTGATTAGGTACTTGGAAAATACACTTATACCTTGCATTACATAGCAAAATAATGCCAATTGAAGAATTTGTAAAAAAAATGAAAAATAGAAAAGAACATTTGGAGAAATATATAGGTAATCTTAAAACCAAACCAAACCCGAAACCCTTTATAAGTAAAAGC
Organism: Trichechus manatus latirostris; assembly: GCF_000243295.1. Taxonomy (NCBI): domain Eukaryota; kingdom Metazoa; phylum Chordata; class Mammalia; order Sirenia; family Trichechidae; genus Trichechus; species Trichechus manatus. Next base: position 17,699,567 of record NW_004443952.1, read on the forward strand.
AGAGAAAAACATATATTTTACTCCTGTGGTAAACACATTTTGTTAAGTCTGCTCAGCTCACAATGACTCTCCTTTCTTTTGTAAGTGACTTTTTGTACAGAGAAGAGAGCCTACTCACCATTTTTAAATGTGGTGTCTTCCCCCTCCCCCACTTTCTAGAATAGTGGTTGGTAAATGTAGGCATTTGCTAGATATTTGTCGATTAATGTTTGACAGAGCAGGACTGAGCACATTACTTCTCCCAGGAATCTGAAAATTTAATTTAGAGCTTGTTGATTAGTTGCTTCTTATGGCTGAAATATGTACATAAAATGATGAGAAGAGGCCATATACTGCCTCTAAACCCCAAGTAACAGAAGCTTCATCCTAAGAGATAAGAAAATGCAGAGAAAAAAATTCACATGCAAAAATGGATAAATTACCAAATAAATTATAACGTATTTATAAAATAAGTAACTGTACATTGAATAAAGACCACATTCTCAAAGCATACAAAGAACAAATGGGGAAAAAACTCATTGTATAAAAGCCAAGAACAGAAAATAATAGAATAATGTTTATTTTTTATGATAGATTTAGAATTTGGGAATACAGTAAACACCTGGCATATTATTTAATTGGAAGCAGTCTTTGGATGGATAATTGAAAAAGTCACCTATAATTGGAAATATAAGCTTTTATACTTAATGCTATACTCATTGCCATCGAGTCGATTCCAACTCATAGTGACCCTATAGGACAGAGTGAAACTGCCTCATAGGGTTTCCAAGGCTGTAGTCTTTACTCTTTATGGAAGCTGACTGCCACATCTTTCTCCTGAGGAACAGCTGGTCGGTTTGAACTGCTGACTTTTCAGTTAGCAGCTAAGCGCTTAACCACTGCTCCACAAAGGCTCCTTTGATGCTAGCTATATATATATATATATATATATATATATACTGTTGCTGTCGAGTCAATTCTGACTCATAGCATCCCTCTAGAACAGAGTAGAATTGCTCCATAGGATTTCCAAGAAGCGACTGGTGGATTTGAACAACTGACCTTTTGGTTAGCAGCCAAGCGCTTAACCACTGCACCATCAGGGCTCCATTAACGCTGTATATGCCCACACTGAAGTCACACATTGACTGAGATGTCTTTTTTTTTTTTTTCAAAGATGGAGGCATCACTTGGAAAGCATAATAATGTGATGTCCATCATTTAATGTAATGTTGAGTTCTTTCTTTGAGTTTAAGATTGATGATTAGAACTTCCTATCTTTCCTACATAAACTGCACCTATAACACATAATCTATGATGCAAAGTTTGGTGTTTCTTTAAAATATAACATTAAAGACACTTGTAAAGCAATCTGAATAGAGGAATCACCTCGATTTTTACAGATGTTTTCCCCGATCATTACCTAAAATTAATGCTATGGGATTTTTTAAACAAACCTTTCCTAAAACATTTCTCTGAGTTTTCTTAGAAATCACTTCTTATTTTCACACTCATATTTCATTTTTTACATAATAATGCATTGTATACCTGTATTGGAGGGAACCCTGGTGGTGCAGTGGTTAAGAGCCTGGCTGCTAATCAAGAGTTATTACCGAGTATAATAAAAATTAACTGTTAAATTAGTAAACAAACTTTAACTGATTTGAGTATATGTTATAACTCAGCTGGTGGAGCAGAAGTACCCACCTTACTGGAGAGTTGCCCCCACGCCATGAGTGTTCACTGCTTGTCATATCACAGCAGAGGTTCTCATGCAGAGTAACAGATAGAGAATATCAGTTAACCTATCAGTTAAGTGTGAGTCTTTTAAGAGAACTTTTACACACTCTGGAAGCCATTTTCTGTTTATGGCCCACCAAATACAGACTATTCAGGTATCCAGATTTTTAAATATGTGTAAAACTAGGTTACTGAATAAGCTCAGTAGAGTACAAACAAGCAAGGGGTTCACGAAGTTATTTTCAAAATTATTATTATAAAAATAGTGTACACGTAGAAAAATGTACAAAATATAATCGTAAAGTTTCACTAATAATTACAAAGTTCATCCCATATAACCATCACCTGAGTCAAGAGCTGGAACACTGCTATCAGTCCTTTCATGTCACAATGCTCCCCTCCCCAAACAGGCAATGACTGTCCTGATTTTCGTGATCATCATTTGTTTTCTTTATAATTTTATTACTAGTTGTTTATTGCTAAGTATATGGAAACGCTGGTGGCATAGTGGTTAAGTGCTATGGCTGCTAACCAAAAGGTCGGCAGTTCGAATCCACCAGGTGCTCCTTGGAAGCTCTATGGGGCAGTTCTACTCTGTCCTATAGGGTCACTATGAGTCGGAATTGACTTGACGGCAACGAGTTTTTGCTAAATAACGTAGTTTAGCTTTGCCTGTTTATAAAACTTGTGAACATGGAATCAGTGTGTTTTACTTTTTTTTTTTGTTTAACTTTGTATATGTTAGATGGAGTCTCTCAGTGGCACAAACAGTTAAATGTTTGACTACTAACCAAAAGGTTGCCAGTTCGAACCTATCCAGGGGCGCCTCAGAAGACATGCCTAGCAATTTGCTTTCAAAAGGTCACAGCCTTGAAAACCCTATGGAGCAGTTCTACTCTGCACACATGGGGTTGCACTGAGTTGGAATCTTCTCGACGGGCAACTAACGACAATACGTTAGATACGCCCAGATGGTTGCATATAGTGGAGCAGTCCTATACCTTCTTGGTGTTCCCTTTATAATGTTTGATTTAGCTTCAGATTTGGGGCTGTGGTCAAAGATGAAGCAATAGATGTCCCCTTTGACATTTTGTTTCATTTGTCTCTTTAAGTGTGTTCAGATACATCTAAAGATACATACTAGTTAAGTAAAATAGACTTTATGAAGATTCTGTAATTGTCCCTACTTTCTCGTTTCAATTATTTATTAAATTTTGAAATTAACAAAGTTTTTGCCTTTCATACTAATGTATTAATTCATTAATAATAAAAAAATAACACTATGTGGCTAATATATAACATTATTTAAGTAAGCAATGTAAGGTTTAGAAGGAAAAATAAATGTGTTAATATAACAATGGTATAAATATAACCTCTTGTTCTTTGTGCCTATCTCTCCAACTATTTTAAAGATTTTATTTTTTCACTGTTCACAGATCTACACACCAACTTTTATATTTGTTGTTGTTAGGCGCCATCTAGTCGGTTTCCACCTCATAGTCACCCTATGTACAGCAGAATGAAACACTGCCCTGTCTGGTGCCAACCTCATAATCGTTGCTATGTTTGAGCCCATTGTTGTAGCCGCTGTGTCAGTCCATCTCATTGAGGGTCTTCCACTTTTTGGCTGACCCTCTACTTTACCAAACATGATGTCCTTCTCCAGAGACTGGTCCCTCTGAAAGCATGTCCAAAGTAGGTTAGACAAAGTCTCTCCATCCTTGCTTCTAAGGAGCATTCTGGCTATACTTCTTCCAAGACAGATTTGTTTGTTCTTCTGGCAGTCCATGGTATATTCAATATCCTTTGCCAACACCATAATTCAAAGACGTCTTCTTTGAACTTCCTTATTCATATATATGAAAATACCAAGCTATGATGTTTTCATATATGTGTATATGTATATACATAAAACAATTATTTATAACAATTATAATTAACAATTATAATAAACTCAAAATAAATTTTATCTCCAGAAAGTAGAGTTAATTTTGAAATGATTGCAACTTAACACTTTTAAAAATTATTATCTTTACTAAGTCTAAGAAATATAACTTCTATGGCATAGTTAAATCACACAGAACTACAAGGTGTAAATTATTAACATTTTCTACATTAAAGACTAAATAATCACTTTGCAAAGCCAAGGTAAGAAGGTTATGGTTATCTCTCTACAGTGCAAAAATGAGTAGCTGGCCAGGAAATGGAAAACTAGGATAAGTATGCATGTATAAAATTATTATAAACTGTAACTAAAAACAATAAAATTCATGAAAAAAATGGCACACTTACATAGATAAGCTGAGAACAAATTATAGCCAGGATTAACAGAAATCAGACTCTCAGCATTTTAGTTTTATTCAACTTTACAGCAGATAGATTCTTCACTGTTTGGTAGCAAATTATTATTATTATTATTATTTTATTTATTTATTTTATTGTAATTCAGGTGAAGGCTTACAGAACAAATAGTTTCTCATGAAACAGAAGTACACATGTTGTTTTATGGCATTGGTTAACAACCCTACAGCATATCAACCCTCTAACTTGTCAACCTTTTTTTTTTTTT
>NW_004443952.1:17710104-17740781 GCF_000243295.1 Trichechus manatus latirostris
CTAGCTGAAGAGGAGTTACTGGGACGGGTTGTTTGTGGCACTTACTACAGCTAGAAGAGTTTGTTGGTAATCAGTGCAGGGCAGGTTCCAGTAGGCCATGCCTATGCTGCTTGGTGGTGTGATGTCAAGCGCATGGTGTAGGTAGGCAGGATGCAGCGGGGAGATAGTTATGTGTGGAGCTAAAATGGATATGGGAGAGAGGAGAGAGGAACAGTAGCAGAAAACATACAAACAAACAAAAAAGAATGCTAGGGGAGCTTGCCATTGGAGTGGAGAGATGAGAGACTATGAAATGGAGGAAAACAGAAAGGGGAAGAGGAAGAAGAGAAAGAATGAATCAGTAAGAATCACAAAGTTTAAAGAACCGCAAAGTTCCCAGGGATCCCACCAGTGCAGCTATGAGTTCTGGGGAAGTTGCTCTCAGGTGTTGCAGTACAGCCTGGCTAGAAGGCATAGAGGTATACAACGCCAGGTATTCAGGAAACAGAAAGATAAGGAAGATATGGAGAGACGAGACACCAAGCAATGAAGAAAGACAAAAAGGGAACAAGAGGAAAAAGAAAACAAAACAAATTAAAAAAAAAAAAAAAAAACAAGAAAGGCCACAGAAAAAAAAAAAAGCCAACGTAAAAAGAAATGCTCTCAGGGATCCCTCTGCACATCTGTGGAAGCCGAAGGGGAGTCTCCCTGCCATGCAGCTCAGCCTGGCCATAAAGGGCTCCCAACTCAAGAAAAGGAAAAGAAAACAAACAATTCAAAACAAACGAATGAACAAAAGCCCCGGGATCACACCAGCACGGCAGCCCAAACCGGGAAGCTGCTCCACACTCAAACAGAGCTCCACAGCCCCTCAGGAAGAAGCAAAGATGGCGCACGGAGCCAGGCATTCGAGCGAAGGGAGGAGGAGGTGGCGAGAGGCAAGCAAGAAATCAAAAGAAGCAGAAAAAAAGAAAAAAAAGCAACACTAGCAGCCAACAAGTGGCACTCAGAGAGCCAGCTAGTGCGGGCTGATGTTTCTCAAGAGACTGTGTCCATGGGAAGCAGAGGGGGCCGAGTGTGGGTGGAGAAGTGTGGAGAGTGGGAATGCATATATCACAAATTACCGGAGCTCTGCAGCCCCTCAGGAAGAAACAAAGATGGAGCATGGAGCGAGGTACTCAAGCGAAAGGAGGGGGAGGTGGGGACAGGCAAGGAAGAAATAAAAACAAGCGGAAAAAAAAGCAACACCAGCAGCCAACAAATGGCACTCAGAGAGCCACCCGTTCAGGTGTGTGGAATCCAAGCAGCCGCTGCTTCCCGGTCAAGAGATTGTGGCCGCGGGAAGCAGAGGAGGCCGAGTTGGTGTGAAGAAGGGTGGGGGTTGGGAAAGTGTATATCGCCAATTACTGGTTGTTTTGTCTCCCGCTGGAAGCTCTGTTAGGCTGCTTTCCCATGCCCCCTGTTTGCTGGTCTCCGATAGGAGTCCAAGATGGCCGATCCGCACTGCATTAGTTCGTAGGGGACCTCTGCATGAATCTCTCCTCGCTCTCCGTTCTTTGTCAGTTTTCTCCATTTGGTGCTTGGCTAAGTTCTTTATCTCTTCATTTGATGTTTTAGGGTTTCAGGATTGTTGTATTCTCTGTTCGGCTTAGTTTTTCGGATCTTTGCTGTGGAGGGACGGCGTGGTACTTCTGCCTAGAGCGCCATTTTGAAGGAACCCTCCGCAAATTATTTTTTCTGTATTTATCAGTACCTTAATCCTCAATCCTATAAAACTTATAAAACAGTTGTGTACACATTATCCACCATATTTCAACACAACATTCATTCATTACTGCATTTTTTAACACACAAGTCATTATCATCTTGTTTAAAGTAGAAAATAAAATGCAGATGACCCTGTGATCTAACAGTTGAAGTTAGATGGCCATCAAACACTATGATATTAATCCTATAAATTATTTATGTATAAATATGGCCATGATAGAATTCTAGTTAAAAATAGATGTTACCAGTTTTGAGGAGTGTGTTAACTATTAATTTGGAACTGTGTGTATGGTAGTGTATACGTGGAAAAGCATGTGAAAATATATACACTGCTGTGTTAGCAATGGAAAATTTTTTAATAGAATTTTATTTTCCTCTTTCAAAATTTCTATGTTGTCGGATTTGTTAAAAACGTGTTAGTTTTACAATCAGAAAAAGAAAAAACAAAGCTCATTTAAGTTTTTAAAAATTTCTATTATATCTCTAGGTAATTTTTATTCTACTTCGTGTTTTGATTGAAACATTTTAAGTCCTGTCACAAACATGTTCTTTATATAAAGAAAGGTGATGTCTAATATATCTTTGATCACAGTATCAATTCCACTTGTTAATGAATTTTATTAAGGAACAAAAATTAGTGTTTATTTTGAAGCTGCATTCTCAGTATTCTATGTCAATTTTCTTTTCTCTTATTTTTATCTTATTTGCTTGCTTATTCTGAATTATTTTAATGTGTGTCCTCCGCATGTTGTTGTAGTTAGGTGCTGTTGAGTCAGTTCCTGCTCACAGTGACCCTACATACAGCAGAACAAAATGCTGGACAGTTCTGCACCATCCTCACAATCCTTGCTATGCTTGAGCCCATCGTTGCAGCCACTGTCAATCCATCTTATTGAAGGTTTTCCTCTCTTTCGTTGATCCTCTACTTTAGCAAACATAATGTCCTTCTCCAGGACTGGTCCCTCCTGATAATATGTCCAAAGTACGTGAGTCGAAATCTCACTGTCCTCACTTCTTAGGTACATTCTGGCTGTACTTCTGAGACAGATTTGTTTATTCTTCTGGCGGTCCATGATGTATTCAGTATTCTTCTCCAACACCATAATCCAAAGGCATCAATTCTTCTTTGGTCTTCCTTTTTCATTGTTCAGCATGCATATGGGGTGATTGAAAATACTATGACTTGCGTCAGTGAATCAGAAGCTGTATTAGGGACTGGTAGATATGTATGATTTCTTACAGAGCCCACTCGTTTCCAAAGTTACTTAGGTCTGCGCCTCACTCTCTCACTCTCTTCAGTGGAATTGTCTCATACATTTGTAATACTTTTAGATTATTTTGTACTATTCTGCATTCCATTCTGGGATCCCTCGACCTCTTAAATGATTCTTTTATATTTGTAAATATGTTAAGGTTTACTTGCTTTAAAGGTTTTGGATTTTGACAAATGCTTAATCTCTTGTATTCATCATTACAGTATAGTACAGAATAGTTTCACCACTCTAAAAAATTTCATGTTCACCTATTCACCCCTTCACTTATTCAACTTCCATACCACCCCTACCCCCACCCTCTAGCAACCACTGATCTGTTTATTATCTCTGTAGTCTGTCTTTTCTACAGTGTCATATAATTGGAATCATACATTATGTATCTTTTTCAAACTGGCCTCTATCACTTAACAGTATGCATTTACAATTCATCCATTTGTTTTCGCAGCTTGTTAGCTCTTTTTTTTTTAAATGACTCAGTAGTAATGCATGGTATGGATATGCCACAATTTGTTTATCCATTCACCTACTGAAGGACATCTTGGTTGCTTGAAGTTTTGGACAATTATGAATAAAGCTGCTATAAACATTCGTGTGCAGATTTCTGTGTGGACATAAATTTTCAAATCAGTTGGGTAAACACATAGAAATACAACTGCTAGATTGTGTAAAGACTATGTTTTGTTTTGTAAGAAGCTGTAAAACTGTCTTCCAAAGTGGCTACCATTTTGCCTTCCCCCTAACAATGGATGAGAGTTACCACTGCTGCATATCTTTGCCAGAAGTTGGTATTGTCAATTTTTTGAGTTTTAGGTATTCTAAAGATTTGTAATGGTATCCGATTCTTTTACTTTTGCAATTCCCTAATGACAAATGGAAGGAGCCCTGGTGGTGCAAAGGGTTAAGCACTTAACTGCTAATTTAAGTTTAGCATTTCAGATCCACCCAGTGGCTCCATTGGAGAAGGACCTGCCAATATGCTTCCATAAAGATTACAGTCAAGAAAACTCTGTGGGCCAGTTTTACTGTTACATGGGGTCACTATAAGCCGGAATCAATTCCATGGCACCTAACAACAACTACGACAAATAACATTGAGTATCTTTTCATATGCTTATGTGCCATTTGTGTATCTTCTTTGGTTGGATGTTCAGATATTGTGTCCTTTTTCTGCGTTTTTTTTAAAATTGTTGTTGAGACTACTTACTATTTTTTAGACCTAAATTTATAATGCATCTATTCAATTTCCAGTGCTTCTGTTATAAATTCAGCTAATATTAAAATAAGAGCAATTTTCTTAAGCAAAATATTTTATTTTGAAATATATATCAAAACTAAAATTTTGCAGAGTTTACTAAGTGTTAAAATAGCAGCTGCGGATTTAGGTATTTGAATATGCTTCAAAATATATATGAACTTTTTTATTCCATATTTATTTTCTGCAATTTGACATGTCACTTTTTATTACTTTTACATTTTCCCCACATGTAACTAATATGTTTATTAGTGAAGCAAAGCAATGTGAAAGTAACTGATTCCACTGGATTGCCCTTTCCTCCTCATTATTTTTTTATGGAAGAAGTATACTAATATGCATAATAGTTTTGTTCTAAAATCAGATCTTAATTTAGACATTTTATTTTTGCTTCACTAAATTTTATTATTATCTTTATGGCATAATGTAAGTTGTAATACAAAAATATAAATTACAAAAGAAACATTATTTGATTAAAATAAAATTGGTTAAATGCCAAATTAACATGTGTATGACTGAGTCCTTTATTTTCTTTAAATATATCTCTCATGTCTAAATATTGTTTGTTAAATATGACTGTTCAAATTGCAGAACACATTAATCTCAACTTGGCTACATACCTGATTAATGCAGAGAACCAAAATTTTCCTATAATTGATTGCATTCATTTGTCTTAATTTTTGTTACCTAAATAGTAGCAATGAATGTAGGATTATTTTGAAAATATTAAACCAGTATCAAAAATTTTTCTATTTATTTCTTCAATGAAAATGATTAGATTTAAAACTGCAGATGGTGCCAATATCATTGTCTGTGCCTCTAAATATCCAAGACTAACTGTCAAAACATGGAATATAGGCACTACTTCCTCAAGAAAAAAACCAAAAAACATGCAGTTGAGTCGATTCTGACTCATAGTGACCCTATGGGACAGAGTAGAACTGCCCCATAGGGTTTCCAAGGAGCGGCTGGTGGTAGCTCTTAACCACTGACAGATAACTCAAAGTCCCACCTTGTGACTGAATCTACTTTTGTCTCTATAGATTTGCCTATTCTGGACATTTCATATAAATAGACTCATCTAATAATATAGTATGTGACCTACTGTAACTGGCTTTTTTTACTTAGCATAATGTTTTCAAAGGTTCATTCATGCTGTAGCTTTTATCAATACTTCATTCTTTTTGACTATACCACATTCTGTTTTTAATCCATTCACCAGTTGATAGATATTTGGGTTGTTCCTACCATTTTGCTATTATGAATAATGCTGCTATAAACTTTCATGTACAAGTTTATATGTGGACATAGGTTTTCATTCCTTTTGTGTATCTACCTAGGAGATGAATTGCTGATTCATATGGTAACTATGTATTTAATCTCTTGAGCATATAGTGTGAAGTAAATATCCAACTTCATTCTTTTCATGTGGATATATACTTGTCACAGCACCATTTGATGAAGAAATTATTCTTTCCCCATCGAATGGTCTTGACACCCTTCCCTAAAATCCGATAACCATAGATAAATGGGCTGTCAGTTTCTACAAAGAAGTCAACTGTGATTCTGATAGAAATTGCTTTGATTCTGTAGATCCATTTGAGGACTATTGGCATCTTAACAGTAAATCTGCTTCATTAAGGTGGGATGTTCCCCATTTATTCAGATCTTCTTTAATTTCTTTCAGGAATATTTTGTAGTTTTCAGACTGTTGGTATCTTAACAATAAATCTGCGTCATTAAGGTGGGATGTTCCCATTTATTCAGATCTTCTTTAATTTCTTTCAAGAATATTTTGTAGTTTTCAGAGTATGTGTTTTACACTTTAAAAAAGAAATTATTCCTAAGTGTTTGTTCTCTTTGATTATATATAAAATGGATGTCTTCTTGATTTAATTTTGACATTTTTTATTCCTTATTGATCTTCTTCCTAGTTGTTCTATCAATTATTAAAAGTATGTTATTGAAGTCTCCAACTATTTTTGTTTCTGTAAATTTTTGCTTTATGTATTTTGGGACTCTTTTGTTAGGTGCACGTATGTTTTAATTATTGTATCTTCTTGATGAATTCACCCTTCCATCATAATGGATTTTCCCCTTTAATTCTAGTAAAATCTGTTTTGTCTGATATTAGCATAGCCACTCTAAGATTCTGTGGTTGATGTTTGCATGATATACCTTTTTCCATCCCTTTAGTTTCAATCTATTTGTATCTTTAAATCTAAAAACTGTCTCCTGTAGACAGCATATAGGTTAATCTTGTTATTTCATCCAGTGCTAGAACTGCTGCCTTTTATTGAATTGTTTAATCCATTCACATGTCATGTATATTACATCAGTAATAACATGAGTTGGAATATATACACACACATACACATGTATTCCAATCCATGAAGTTATTTACATAGTTGAGTTTACCCTTGCCATTTAACTTTTTTCTATATTTTTCATGTCTTTTTGTTTCTCTATTTCTCCTTTACTGCTTTTTGCATTAACTATTTTCTAATTTAGTATTTTAATTTCTTTAATCTATTTTCCACTATGTTCTTTGAAATTATTTCCTTATTGTTTGTTCTTGGGTTTACCATATTCATCTTAAGTTATCATAGTCAGCCGCAGGTTTATGCTGTTCACATAGTATATTTCTTCTTTAGTAGGTTTTGTTAGTCTGTTTTTTGGTAGGAATATCATGTAAGTTATCTAATTTGTTGGCATACAGTTATTTATAGTATTTCCTTAATATATTTTTTTTCTGTAAAGTTAGTAGTGATGTCCCCTCTTTGATTTCTGATTAGATGTTACTATCAAATTATTATTAGAAGGCAGCTTTGAGTTAAGACTCATTTTTTTTTTCTGGAAAATAGTCAAAGACACAAGCTATAATCATTAAGTGATGGAGAGAAGATAAAGGAGGTTATTTGCTTGAATCCATTTTCATGATTAGTGGCAATCATTAATCAGTTGGACCAAGTGGAACAAACAAGAACAACAAAGTAAACAAAAAACCATCATTTCAATTGGTACTTAAGAACAATATTTTAGTATAAAATTTGAAGCAGGTAAAGCAAAATTGTTCTTTCAGGCAAATATTGAGAGAGATTGTTAATACTTCTTGTTAGTTGCCACTGAGTCAGCTCTGACTCATGGCGACCTTATGTATAACAAGAGCTAGGCGGTGCACATTTAATAAAATGAAAATAAATGCTTTCTAATGAATAAACAAACATTTATGGTGAGTGGATTTATAATTTCTGCTCTCCCTCTTGGAATAATAATGGGTTGCATTAAAAGTTCCAAGTTGAAAAAATATGCATTTGAAAATATAAACTTCTTCACACCGGAAGGAAGAATGTAAAATTTTATGAGGATACATATAGACACTGGAAACCCTGGTGATGTCATGGTTAAGTGCTACGGCTGCTACCCAAAAGGTCGGCCGTTCAAATCCACTAGGTGCTCCTTAGAAACTCTATGGGGCAGTTCTACTCTGTCCTATAGGGTTGCTATGAGTCAGAATCAACTCAATGGCAAAGGGTTTTTTTTTTTTTTTTTTTAAATATATAGGCACAAGCACACAGTACTTGAAGATGGTGACACAGAGTGCAAATATGTTGTCTTAATTATACAAAACAAGATTGTATTACATTATCAGGCTTTCAGCTAAGCTGCCAATTTTATTAGAGATATGAAGTATATTTTTGGAAGGTAAGGGTTGTAAAGAACAGTAAGGACTTTTAACCTATTCCCTAATTGCAACCAGAAACAGTTGGAAACATTAAGTTTAAACTGAAATTTAATTTATGAATTTATAATTAGTCATGTCAATATATGGTATATTAATTTTAGCTGCATGGTATGACTAAAACCTAATGAAAAAGATTCCATTATGAATAAGGGTTTCAGAGGTTACACTTTAAATTGAATCACACAGATATAGAACTTTTTGAATTGCCTTATCTCTAAAATCTGATAGATTGCTAGAAAAATTTATAACTGACATATATAAACAATATTATACAGTATTAACAAAATGGAAATCAAATATTACTAAAAGGCTGTATTTATTTTGAATTACCAATTATTTCTATATAGAAAAATAACACTGAGCAAGTGGTGTATGTTCCAACCACTAGAGACTCTATCAAGTAGTATTTTAAATGTGTTTAGCTGGTTTCCAGGGTTGACTAAAATTTCAAGTTAGTATCTGTATGTTATATGACCTCTTTAAGATCGTGACATAACTTACTACAATCAAGTACTCAAATATAAGAATTATGAATGATGAGAGCCAAAAAAAAAAAAAAAACTGATTTACTATTTTCAGATAAATCAACTAGTCACATGGAAGTTTCAATGAAAGAGATAAGATCAAATGGTACAAGGGGAAAAGCATAGCATCTAAAATAAATTTGATCTGGATTCAGTAAGTTTAAATTTCTGTATCTATAAAGTGATGTAATACCTAACATACAGTTATTATAAGGATTAAATTAGATAGCATTTTTAAGTCCCTGACACCTAATATTCAGTACGTTACAGATATCATTTATCTTCTCAGAAGTCTTCATATTCTAATTTTTTCAAATAATAATGATGAAAATATCTCTTAACATTTACTGAGTGCTACTATATATCATGAGTAAAAATGAGAAGAAACACCTGCAAACATCCATTAATAATTGGAATGTGGAATGTACAGAGTATAAATCTAGGAAAATTGAAAATCATCAAAAATGAAATGGAATGCATAAAGATTGATATCCTAAACATTAGTGAGCTGAAATGGACTGGTATTGGCCATTTTAAATTGGACAATCATATGGTCTACTATGCCAGGAATGACATCTTGAAGAGGAATGGCATTGCATTCGTTGTCAAAAAGAACATTTCAAGATCTATCATGAAGTACAACAGTGTCAATGATAGGATAATATCCATACACCTACAAGGAAGACCAGTCAATACAACTGTTACTCAGATTTGCACACCAATCACTAAGGCCAAAGATGAAGAAATTGAAGATTTTTACCAACTTCTGCAGTCTGAAATTGAGCAAACATGCAATCAGGATGCATTGATAATTACTGGTGATTGGAATGTGAAAGTTGGAAGCAAAGAAGGACTGGTAGGTGGAAAATATGGCCTTGGTGATGGAAATGATGCTGGAGATCACAGGATAGAATTTTGCAAGATCAGCGACTTCTTCATTGCAAATACCTTTTTTCACCAACATAAACGGTGACTATACACGTGGTCCTCACCAAATGGAATAACAGGAATCAAAGTGACTACATCTGTGGAAAGAGATGATGGAAAAGCTCAATATTATCAATCAGAACAAAGCCAGAGTCAGACTATGGAACAGACCATCAATTGCTCATACACAAGTTCAAGTTGGAGCTGAAGAAAATTAGAACAAGTCCACCAGAGCCAAAGTATGACTTTGAGTATATCCCACCTGAGTTTAGAGACCATTGCAAGAATAGATTTTACACGTTGAACACTAATGACTGAAGACCAGACAAGTTGTGGAATGACATCAAGAACATCATACATGAAGAAACCAAGAGGTCATTAAGAAGAAAGAAAAGACCAAATGGATGTCAGAACAGACTCTGAAATTTGCTTTTGAACATTGAGTAGCTAAAGCAAAAGGAAGAAATGATGAAGTAAAAGAGCTGAACAGAAGATTTCAAAGGGTGGCTCAAGAAGACAAAGTGAAGTATTATAATGACATATGCAAAGACCTAGAGTTAGCAAACCATAAGGGAAGAACATGCTCGGCATTTCTCAAGCTGAAAGAGCTGAAGAAAAAATTCAAGTCTCGAGTTGCAATATTGAAGGATTCTATGGGGAAAATATTAAACGATGCAGGAAGCATCAAAAGAAGATGGCAGGAGTACACGGAATCACTATACCAAAAAGAACTGGTCAACATTCAGCCATTTCAGGAGGTAACATATGATCAGGAACTGATGATACTGAAGGAAGAGGCCCAAGCTACACTGAAGGTATTTGTGAAAAACAAGGCTCTGGAAATTGAGGGAATACCTATTTAAATGTTTCCAGAATTAAATGCAGTGCTGGAAGTGCTCACTCATCTATGCCAAGAAATTTGGAAGACAGCTACCTGGCCAACCAACTGGAAGACATCCATGTTTATGCCTATTCCAAAGAAAAGTGGTCTAACTGAATGCGTAAATTATCAAACAATATCATTCATATCACAGGCAAATAAAATTTTGCTGAAGATCATTCAAAAACAGTTGCAGCAGTACATCTACAGGTTACTGCCAGAAATTCACGCCAGATTCAGAAGAGGATGTGGAACAAGGGATATCATTGCTGATGTCAGATGGATCTTGTCTGAAAGCAGAAAAAACCAGAAAGATGTTTGCCTGTGTTTTATTGACTATGCAAAGGCCTTCCACTGTGTGGATGATAACAGATTATGGATAACATTGCCAAGAATGGGAATTCCAGAACACTTAATTGTGCTCATGAGGAACCTGTGCATAGATCAAGAGGCAGTTGTTTTAACAGAACAAGGGGGTACTGTGTGGTTAAAAGTCAGTAAAGGTGTGTGTGAGGGTTGTATCCTTTCACCATACTTAGTCTTTATGCTGAGCAAATAATCTGAGAAACTGGACTGTATGAAGAAGAACGGGGCATTAGGATTGGAGGTAGACTCATTAAGAACTTGCATTGTGCATATGACATGAACTTGCATGCTAAAAGTGAAGAGAACTTGAAGCACTTACTGATGAAGATCAAAGAGCACAGCCTTCGGTATGGATTACACTTCAACACAAAGGAAACAAAAATCCTCACAACTGGACCAAGAAGCAACATCATGATAAAGGAAGAAAAGATTGAAGTTGTCAAGGATTTCATTTTACTTGAATTCATAATCAACACCCATGGAAGCAGTAGTCAAGAAATCAAAAGATGTATTTTTATTGGGCAAATCTGCTGCAAAAGTGTTTTTAAAGTGTTGAAAAGCAAAGATGTCACCTTGAGGACTAAGGTGCGCCTGACCCAAGCCATGGTGTTTTCAATCACCTCATATGCATGAGAAAGATGGACAGTGCATAAGGAGGACCAAAGAAGAGTTGATGTCTTTGAATTATGGTGTTGACAAAGAATATTGAATATACCATGGACTGCCAAAAGAATGAACAAATCTGCTTGGAAGAAGTACAGCCAGAACACCGCTTAGAAGCAAGGATGGCGAGACTACGTCTCACATACTTTGGACATGTTATCAGGAGGGTTCAGTCCCTAGAGACGGACATCATGCTTGGTAGAGTAGAGGATCAGCACAAAAGAGGAAGACCCTCAACAAGATGAATTGACACACTGGCTGCAACAATGGGCTCAAGCATAAAAAATGATTGTGAGTATCGTGCAGGACTGGGCAGTGTTTCGTTCTGTTGTACATGGGGTTGCTATGAGTTCAAACTGGTTCAATGGCACCTAACAACAACAAGAACAATATATCTTATCCCACTGATACTCTATATTACATAGAAAACTGATGCTATATACCCAATATATGAGAAAAGTGATTGTTTCCTACACATTATGCTAATATTCTTTTATTATTGGTGAAGAAACTTAAGCACACAAAAGTAAACCACCTAAGATAATACAGTTAGTAACAAGTGAAGCCAAACATAAACGCAGGCAGACTAGGGGAAAAAAAAAACAAAACAAAAAACCCTACTCATTTGCTTTCTTTGAGGGGCACAGGCTAGGGGAATACTTTATGACAGCTATTGTTACAGAAATGCAAATTTAAAATACTGTAATTATTTGTTGATTTGTCTTTATATTCTACATACACCTCAGTAAAGAAATAGGATTTGTAAAATTTAATCAAACCCTTAAACCTCTGAAGAGATCAGTTACAACCTTTATATATGTGATACAGCAGGTCTATCAGTGGGCTGAAATATACTTTTTTTTTTTTCCTTAGCAGAACTAGTGTGTGCCACTGAGGCAATATACAGTATCATGCCCTCATCCCAAACTGGATTTGGAAAAAATATATCTACAGTTGTTTTTAAGTATACTTTAAAAATTTCTTGTATTATTCAGAACATATAACTGACTCCATCAGTCAAAGTCTTTGGACATTATGGAATGAAAGTAACATGCAGTTACTTTCTCAAAAAGATATGTGCTTGATCTGAATTACCACAAGTTATTATAGTTCATTACATTCATTTAATGTTGTTTTGGCAGTTCCACAATAAAATTAGAATGTTTTTAAGGAAAAAAATATTTCATTTCATGAATAATTAAATAAATATATCAACCTGTTAGTAAAAAGTAGACCTCTTAATATCATGCTTTATGGCCTAACCACAAACATAATTATTAACTGCCATACAGTGAGTGCCTATTATATGTCAAATTAATGTGTACCTGACAGGCTATCTAATCCATGCCTTCCTCCTCACCTCAAATGTAAAACTATTTTGAGGGTTATAGTCTCTAGTACTATTCTCTTCTACGAGTCTGTTGCTGCCACCTCCTGTCCTTGAATTTGTTGTTGTTGTTACTTGAAGTCATTCAGTTTTGACTCATGGCGACATCACATACAACAGAACCAAATGCTGCCCGATCACACACCATCTTCCTGATCGCTGGCGTGCTTGAGTCTGTTGTTGCCTTCCAACCAACGGGGCTCATCTTTCTGCACTATATCAGACAATATTCTGTTATTACCCATAGGGTTTTCATTGACTAACTCTCAGAAGTAGATTGCCTGGTCTTTCTTTTTAGTCTGAAAGCTCCGTTGAAACTGTTCACCATGAGTGACCTTGCTGGTATTTGAAATACTACTGACATAGTTTCCCCATCATAGCAACTTGCAAGCCACCACCATTCGACAAACTGAAGGATGGTGGTCCTTGAAATTACTCCCTCTTGTTTCTGGCTCTCAGTTTTCCTTTTGCCTTAATTCTTGCTACAATATCTTCAGTGCTTTCAAGCCAGCATATTCATACCTGAATCCTTGGCTTCCTTGCTGTCAACTCTATTGACTGTCACCTCCAGTCTATTTAACCCACCTACTTCTGTGGCTTACCCAGTAAATTGTCGTTACTTCAAAGTTTTCTACTATGAATTCTTCATTTACCACTTCCTCACATCTTAATCTTTCACCTTTCTGTTATTCCCTCTACCTGTTCTTCAAATCCATTGAAAAATTGTTTTTTTGTTTGCTATGATGATTTTTAAAAAATTATTTCTGTTTACTGTATCTTAATGTCTTAGTTTCTAGTGATACTATAACAGAAATTCCTCAAGTGGATGCCTTTAACAAACATAAGTTTATTCTCTCACAGTCTAGTAGGCTAGAAATCCAAATTCAGGGTGCTAGCTCCAGGGGAAGGCTGTCTATCTCTGTCAGATCTGGGGGAAGGTCCTTGTCATCAGTCTTACCCAGTTGAGATGCTTTTCAGTTCTAGGACCCCTGGTCCAGAGGATATGCTATTCTCCTGGCTCTTGTTTCTTGGTGGTATGAGGTCCCCATGTCGGTCTGCTCCATTCTCTCTTTTATATCTCAAAAGAGACTGACTTAAAACACAACCTAATTTTGTAGATTGAGTCCTGCCTCATTAACATAACTGCTGCTAACCTCACCTCATTAACATCATAGAGGTAGGATTTACAACACAGGAAAATCACATCAGATGACAAAATGGTGGACAGTCACACAATACTGGGAATCATAGACTAGCTGAGTTGACACACATTTTGGGGGGACACAATTCAATCTATAACACTTAACAAAAAGATTTCCTGGATTTTATGATGGAAAATTTTTATGTGCTTTCTTAAGTGATGGTTGTTGTTTTTTGTTTTTTGGTTTTTTTCCTCCTTAAATAAGCAAACGTTTTTGTGAATCTGATATCTGCCCCCAAAGCGTGGGAAATTGGATTCCTTGCCAATACCACAGTGCACCTGGTTACCATTAAACTCTACCCAATGTATATTAGCTTAAATGGTTATTCGATATAAATTTACATTACTATCCTAGCGTTGTACCAAAATCAAGCGAACTGTAAGAGAGTTGGAGCTATAGGTAGTCTCAGCTGAAGATGTTTGACAAGATTTCTGTGCTTGATGAAGTTTTTGTGTGCACTGTGTGGGAGCTATTTTTGCACATCCTGGATTCTTCGACTCAGGCGCCACAGCAGTTACAAACTGTGTCTATGCCCAGCCTCTTTCCCACTGTCATAGGATAATGGTACCGCACATCCAGGGCAATCTAGTTGCTGCTGTTTGCTTTCAGTTAGCTGCTCCTGTATTATATTTAGCCTCCCAAGAAAAATTGCTTTCAAACGCTGGTGATCTACAGACAGCTAACAGAGTGCTCCTTGTTTGACCCATGGCTTACTATGTCCTCTAATCCCTATTCCTCACAATTTGGGAAATTTTAATGATGCTTTCTGATCTACCATTTTCTCTATATATTTTTCAGGAGAAGTAGCTGCTTTCAGCACATTTCCCACTGTATACCTTTCTCCAGTTAGAAGATTCAGGTATATAAATGAAAAATTTTCCAGATTTCACAGCCATTTAGGACCCTCTTTGACTCATATTTCTGTTATTAATTTAAAATAGAGCAGAGGAGTGAATTTGTTTCCATCAGTGTCCTATCCAGAAGTCTACTAAATATTTTTGTAAAGATAACTTTACCATTATGTTCAATCTTTACAATTATCTTTACTTTTAATTCTATTTAAAAAATCCTAGAATAATTTACTATTTATAAATTTAATTAAATGAAAGTATTCATTAAGATAATTTGGATGTTTAAAATTAAACAATAAATGCTTATTCAATAAGCAATGATTTTAATATTTCAAATAAAATGTTTTTTCATGGTTTCTGAATTTAGTCTGTAAATTGAAAAAATAACTATAGTAATAATGATTTTTAAAATGAGCCACACAAGAGTACAAGTAACACTGAGAAATCTGAGTGATATCTATGGATTGTATAAATATCAATATCCTGGTAGTGATATTGCACAGTAGTTTTATAAGGTATTACCATTCTGAGAAACTGGATAAAAGATACATGGGATAAATCTGTAATTATTCTTACAACTGCATATAAATCTACAATTATCTCAAAAAGAAGTTTAAGTAAAAAATTCTAAAGGTCTAAATAAAACTGGTATCTAATGGGAAAAATGAACAAAAATCACCTAAATTCTAATTTTTGTTATAAATATATGAATGGTTTTATAGACATAGCTCATCTTTTTTATCATTTATTTATTGTCACATTTTGACCTAAGTACTAAACTTACTAAGATGATTTTCCTTAAACATTATTGAGCAAAGTTTATTTTAAATTTCTGTTTTTATTTATATGAAGACATATCCTGAAAACACTGAACTAGAGTTTTTTGTGAATCATATACTTATTGAATCTGGTATAGTTTACACAACTTGTTCTCTCTATTAAACTCATTTATAAATATCCACTCGTGAAATTGAATGGTACTACTTTCACTGTTATTTCCATCTAAGTATATTTTATACATGGAAGACAAGTTAATATGGCTATTAATCCAATTTATGCATCAAACACTAATGCCAAAGGTAAGGAAATTGACGATCTTTACAAAATTCTGCAGTATGAAATTGATCAAACATGCAGTTAAGATGCATTTATAATTACTGGTGATTGGAATGTGACAGTTGTAAACAAAGAAGAAGGACTAGTTGGTGGAAAATACGGCCTTGGTGATAGAAAGGATGCAGGATGTTGCCTGATAAAATTTTGCAAGATCAATGATGTATTCATTGGAAATACCCTTTCTCAACAACATAAATGACAACTATACACGTGGACCTCACCAGATGGAATACACAGGAATCAAATCAACTACATCTGTGGAAAGAGACAATGGAGAAGTTCAATATCATCAGTCAGAGCAAGGCCAGGAGACAACTGTGGAACAGATCATCAGTTGCTCACAGGCAAGTTGAAGTTGAAGCTGAAGAAAATTAAAACAAGGCCATAGAAGCCAAAGTACAACCATGAATATATCTCAAATGAATTTAGAGACCACCTAAAGAATAGATTTCACAGATGGAACACTACTGACCGAAGACAAGACGAGTTGTGGAATGACATCAAGGAAATCATACATGAAGAACGCAAAAGGTCATTAAAAAGACAGGAAAGAAAGTGTGATGGTTGAAGTTGTGTGTCAGCTTGGCTGGGCCATGATTATCAGTGGTTTGGTGGGTATAATGTAGTTTGGTAACTATGTAATGATGTAATCACTTCTATAATGAGATCTGATTTAAGCAGATGAGATCTGTTATAAGCAGTCAATCAGTTCAAAGCGAGTTTCCTTGGGGTTGTAGCCTCCATCCAATATAGGTGTTCTTTCTGGCAAAGCTTGTTGGCTTTTGCTTACTCAGAATCCTGCAGATAGCTCCTGTTCATCTAATCTGCAGTTCTTGGGACTTGAGCTAGCAGCTTACCTGCTGATTTTGGAATCTGTCAGCCTCCACAGCCTGTGAGCCAGGAGCCTGCTATCTAACCAGCTGATCTAGGATTCACCAGCCCCTGCATCATCTGAATCAGGAGAATCCCTATGAACTTCAGATTTTCCAGCCTCTACAACCAGGTGAGCCATTCCTTGATATAAATCTCTCTATGTATCTATTTATACACTTCACTTATTTTGCTTGTCTAGAGAACACAGCATAAGACAGAAGGTAGAGACCAAAATGGATGTCAGAAGAGACTCTGAAACCTGAAACTTGTCTTGACTGTAGAGTAGCTCAAGCAAATGGAAGAAATTAAATAAAATAGCTGAACAGTATATTTCAAGAAGACAAAGTAAAGTGTTATAATGAAATATACAAAGACCTGTAGCTAGAAAACTAAAAGAGAAGAACACAATTGGAATTTCTCAAGTTGAAAGAACTGAAAGAAATATTCAAGCCTTGAGTTGCAATATTGAAGGATTCTATGAGCAAAATGTTGAATGATGCAGGAAGCATCAAAAGAAGATGAAAGAAATACACAGAGTCACTGTAACAGAAACAACTGTTCAGTGTTCAGCCATTTCAAGAGGTAGCCAATGATCAAGAACCGATGGTACTGAAGGAAGAAGTCCAAGTTGCACTGAAGGCATTGGTGAAAACTAAGCTCCAGGAATTGACAGAATACCAAATAAGATGTTTCAACAAACACATGCACCGCTGGAAGTGCTAACTCATGTATAACAAGAAATTTGGAAGACAGCTACCTGGCCAGCTGATTGGAAGAGATCCTTATACTTGTATATTCCAAAGAAAGGTGATCCAATGGAGTGCAGAAATTATTGAACAATATCATTAATATTATACCCATGGAAGCAGCAGTCAGGAGATCAGATGACATATGCATTGGGCAAATCTGTAAAAGACCTCTTTAAAGTGTTAAAAAGCAAAGATGTCAGCTTGAGGACTAAGGTGTACCTAACCCAAGCCATGGTATTTTCAATTGCCTCATATACATGCAAAAGCTGGACAATGAATAAGGAAGACTGAAGAAGAAGCGATATCTTTGAATTATGGTGCTGGTGAAGAATATTGAATATGCCATGGACTACCAGAAGAATGAACAAATTGGTCTTGGAAGAAGTACAGCACAAATATTCCTTAGAAGTGAGGATGGCAAGACTTTGTTGCACATACTTTGGACATGTTGTCAGAAGGGACCAGTCCCTGGAGAAGGACATCATACTTGGTAAAGTAGAGGGTCAGCGAAAAAGAGGAAGACCCTCAATGATATGGATTGACACAGTGGCTGCAAAAGTGGTTCAAACGTAGCAATGATTATGAGGATGGCACAGGACTGGGCAGTATTTTGTTCTGTTGTTTATAGGGTCTCTATGAGTCAGATCCCAGTTGTCAGCACATAACAGCAACAACAAATATTTTTTATTCTCAGCAGCAACCATTATTGGTTCCTCACATAATCCATTTTAAGAATATATCTATCTGTATCTATATAAATGTAAAAGTTATCAGCCATGCAATGAAGAATTTATATAAATGAATGAGAAGAGCGATCCTAGAGGTGAAAAATAGATATAACTTCAATGGCTCTGCTTATGTGTCTTTAAAAAGATGTCGATCATATGTATATGGAAAATTTACCAAACTAACGTCAAATTAGATGTATTAGATTAATATTTATTATGCATATGCAGTACGATCCTTATAGGAAATTAATGTCAAAATCAAATTGAATATTGGAAACTAGACTAATGGAAATGAAACGACCAGAATGGAAATAATGAGAACATTCACACATTGTGAAGAATGTAACCAATGTCACTGAATAGCTTGTGTAGAAATTGTTGAATGGGGACCTAAAGGGCTGTGTAACCCTTCACCAAAAACACAATAAAATATTATTAAAAAAAATTGAATTCGAAGAGAGTATAACGTGGTTAAGAGCTCGGCTGCTAACCAAAAGGTCAGCAGTTTGAATCCACCAGCTGTTCCTTGGAAACCCTATGGAGCAGTTCTACTCTGTCCTGTAGGGTCGCTATGAGTCAGAATCAACTCAAGGACAAGGTGTTTTTTTTCGGTTTTTTTTTTTTTTTGGTTTATAATAAAGGATCTTTTTATAAGGTGTGTGTGTAGGGAAATCACAACGATTTGTGCAGTAATCTCAGGCTAGCTAGTGGGACTCTGTTATTACCCTTAGGCCTAAAAAGGGGTGAAGAGAGGGGTGTGTTGAGATGGCTACCCGACAGGAATGCATCCAGTCCTGGATGACCTGTGGGGAAGGTGCCAGGGGTGTATGTACCCTGACCTAATTCCCTTCTCCTTATTGACATTTCTTAATTGTGCTCCCCTTTGAGCAAATCCAATAGGAAGTCAGAGGGCAGGAGAACTAGCTGATTTAATCAATATAGATCAGTCTTCTGGGTCAGAGTAAGATGATAAAGACTGAGTCATACTCCTGGAGGTCACTTTCAGCCAAATAATAGATTGGCCTATAAAATAAAGAGTAACATCTGTGAGCAATGTGCTTCTTAGGACAATCAACTATATGAGACCAAATGGGTGACATTTGCCCAAAAGCAAACATAAGGAAGGGGGGTCAGGGAAACTGGAGGGATGTAGACGGGGAACGCAGAGTGGAAATGGGGAGAGTTCTGACACATTGTGGGGATAACAACCGATGTCACCAAACAATTTGTGTATCAATTCTGAATGAGAAACTAATTTGTTGTGTAAACTTTCACCTAAAACACAGTAAAATGTTGAAAAAAAAAAAAAAAAGACTGAGTCATGTGGGGCAAATGAAAGATAGCTAGCATATCATGTTTTTTATTTGATTTAAAACAAAAGCAATATTCTTTCTCTGTAGGAATTAAGTGTCCATTTCAAACTCATATGTAATACTTTTACAGCAAAAACAAAAACCCACCAAAAAACAAAAACAAACGGAACTCTGTAGTAACTAGAGCTTCACAAATACAATTTGATTAAACATGTTGCTCCCTGCCTTCCCTCAGTTACAACAGTAAAAACAATGCAGTCATACTTATGTACTAAAGGTTTATTCAGTATACTTTAGAACATTCCAGATTTGTTCATTCAATGAATCTTTGTTGAGCACCTTCTATGTGCCTAGAATTATGCTAGGTATTGGGTTACAAAAAGATGAGTGAGCCTACATCTGCAGCTCCACATATCTCAACTTTATTATAGCAGTATTTCTTATTCTTCCTCCTTAGGTTTCTGGAACCATACGCTTGCCCATGGCAGTCAATCTCTATTTATATACAGGCAGTGGTTTTTACCCTCAATCCTTGTATTGCACTTTTAATCTACTCGTTTTCCAAGGGAGATTTGTATTGAGTCCTTTCCTCTTAGCTGTTTCTGCAGGTTAGACTGAGTGACAGTGGAACATATGGAAACAAATTCGTGTGGTAGACCAATGAATTCCAGGTGAATGAGAGTGTGTTGTCTTTTGAGTCGAAAAAGTAAGCAGAAGTCCAGCATTTTGCTAACTTGTCGGTATTGGCTTCTCTCAGTCCTCACCTCCACCTTTTCTAACCATTGTTTCTAAGACTGTGGTCACTAGCTGTGGTCACTCGATTACTGCCACCCTTTCTCTATGTTCTTTTTTTTCTTTCTGTTATTTTGATATCATTGTGTTACTCTTTTTATTAAAGTACATCCCTCCTGCATGTGGCACATGTTCAAGTACTTATGCATAGTGGTCACCAGAAAAACTAGCATAGACTATTGGAAATGAGGTAGTATTTAGTTAGTAGCAGTTAGGCAGGTATACTGGAACCTAGAGAAATGAATCTACTTCCAATGGACATGCCTTTCGTGTGTGGAGTTACAGAAATAGCTAAGTCTTAATGGTTGTGTCACTAGGACAGTGTCAGATAAGAGAGTCAGTCATTCTGCCACATGTAAGGTCTAGGACATGAATTGGGAAGATGAGCTTTAAGTCTTAGCTTCTATGGACATCCACCATCCTATTTACTATCGCTGCTGTTTTCACTGACCACTGTCCATAGTGATCTTACTAAAACTGCAAACTGAATAGTTATATTCCTGCATATCAATACCCCCATCTTCTTCAGGCCAAAATCCAGACTGGCCACATATGGCACCTTCAGATTCATTTCCTTGTTTGTCCCCAAACCTATGTATTCTGACATGCCAAATTAACTGTAAGATCCTAAGATATCAATCCTTGCCCTTACCCTTGTGACTTTTCACATGCCCTCTGCCTTAGATAGAGTATCCCCTCTAAGTCTGTCTGCCTAATGACAACCAAAAATGAGTCAAGCCTCTCCTCCTCTGGAAGAATCTTCTGACTTTGTTTTCTAGATTTCCTGAGTTAGCTTCTCCCTTTAGTGCCCCAATTGTAAAATATGCATATTTCTTCTTGTAGTGCATATGTTTTCTGCATGGTTGTTGTTTGTATATCTTGTATATACCATACCAGTTGTTGTTGAGTTGACTGTGACTCACGGCAACCCCATGTGTGTCAGAGTAGAACTATGCTCCCCAGGGTTTTCAGTGACTGATTTTTAGGAAGTAGATCACCAGGTCTTTCTTCTGAGGGGCCTCTGACTTGGCTGCTAACCAAAAGGTTAGAGGTTCAAGTACATTAACCATTTGCACCACCCAGAGACCTGATCTCTCCTATACCACTCTATATTTTAATTTTTGCAGTCTTATTCCTTTAGCTAAGTATTAATTTTTTTGTTAAAGATAGGGATTATCTTTTTATCTTTATGGCTCTCATAGGACCTTAAAGTTACTAGGCATCAAATAAATATTTGCTGAATAATTATGTTTGCTAGGAGGTTTATGGAACATCCAGAAAAAATGGTATTGCTAAAGAAGTGTCAATAGTTCTGCCTTCCCATCACTATTCATAAAGAAATTATGTGCATAGTTTACATATTCCAGTTATTTTATTGAAAAATTAGCTGAGGTAGGAAACTCATGAATAATTTAGTTTCAATTATTCTAGTGTTCTGTCTCCTCAAGAAAGGAAATGCAAGAGGAGGTAACAGAAACAAAGAAACCTCACTGGGAATTTTGTATTGATTCTCCCTTTTGTGTAAGATTAGTAACATGACTATTTTATGGAGTTTAATCTATAAATAAATCTGGTCACAGAAAGACTAATAATTTAAGCACAAAATTTCAGATCTTTATTCTAATAGTAAAAGCATAATGAAAGTCATAAATCATAGTTTGCCAGCTATGAGATACCCTTATTTCCCGTTAGTACTTTTCAAATATTTTCTGCATCTTTCTTAAATCACTAACATTCAGATTGAAAGCTCATAGAACTTTCATTGAAGAGATAACTCCAGTTTACTTTTAACAAATACAGTGATTGGGAAAGTGAATATATAGCCACAAGCTTAATGCTTACAGTTCTAGAGGTAAAGCAAAACAGCCAATTTTTATGAATTATGTCTCTGTAGTTGATTCTTGGAGAAATCACAATACTATTGAGCTAAAAATAGATAAAGGTTAAGAAAAATTATGTATAACTTTTTATGTTGGATTATCTGTGTAATTGTTAAATACATAAGGATCCGTTCAAATCATATATCTATTTCCCCCATACCCTGATACATAAAACTCAATAATACATTATCTCAGGAAAAATGTGAGCAGTGTGTATAAATATTTTAAAGAAAACAACAAAAGTAAAAACAAATTCTCTTTTTGTACCATGTTGGGAATGGAAAAATAAAAAGTCAAATCACAGAATGGGAGAAAATATTTGAACTCTTTTTCAGATTATACAAATAATGACTATATATCAATAAGAAAAGATAAAATTAGAATATGATTTTATAATTGGCGAAATACTTGAAGAGACACTTCACAAAAGAAAACATTCTAATGGACATTAAGCATACACAAAAGTGCTCACCATTATTATGTATCAGGGAAATATAATTTAACACCACAATGAGGTAAAACAACACACTTGTCTATACATCTAGTTTTCAGTGTTTATAAAATAACTGGTATATACATAAGTGAAGGAGTCCTGGTGGTGCAGTGGTTAAGCACTCAGCAGCTAACAAAAAGGTAGGCAGTTTGAACCCACCAACAGCTTCTTGGGAGAAAAGACCTGGTGATCTGCTCCCATAAAGACTGTTGTTGTTAGCTGGCCTAGAGACAGTTCTGACTCATAGCAACCCTGCATACAACAGAAAGAAACATTGCTTGGTCCCGTGCCTTCCTTAAAATCATAGTTTTGTTTGAGCCAATTGTTGTAGCCACTGTGTCAATCTATCTTGTAGAGGGTCTTCCTCTTTTTCCCTGACCCTCAACTTTACAAAGCATGATGTCTTTCTCCAGAGACTTTTCCCTCCTTATAACATGTCCAAAGTATGTGAGATGAAGTATTGCCATCCTTGCTTCTTAGGAAAATTCTGACTGTACTTTTTCCAAGATAGATTTGTTCCTTCTTCTAGCAGCCCATGGTACATTCAATATTTATTGCCACACCATGATTAAAGGCATCAATTCTTCTGTCTTCCTTATTCATTGTCCAGCTTTTGCATGCGTATGAGGCAATTGAAAATACCATGGCTTAGCTCAGGTGCACCTTAGTCCTCAAGGTGACTTCTTACCTTTTTTAACAGTTTAAAGAGGTTGTTTGCAGCAGATTTGCCCAATGCGATATGTCAGTTGATTTCTTGACTCTTGCTTCCATAGGCATTGATTGTGGATCCAAGTAAAATGAAATCCTTGACAACTTCAGTTTTTTCTCTGTTTATCATGATGTTGTTATTGGTCCAGTTGTGAGGTTTGTTTTTTTTTTTATGTTGAGGTGTAATCCATACTGAAGGCTCTGGTCTTTTATTTTCTTCAGTAAGTGCTTCAAGTCCTCTTTACTTTCAGCAAGTAAGGTGGTATCATCTGCATATCGCAGGTTGTTAATGAGTCTTCCTCCAATCCTGATGCAACATTCTTCATACAGTCTAGTTTATCTGATTATTTGCTCAGCATACAGATTAAGTACAGTGAAAGGATACAACCCTGGCATACACCTTTCCTGATCTTAAACCACACAGAGTCCCCTTGTTCTGTTTGAACAACTGCCTAGTGGTCTATGTACAGGTTCCTCATGAGCACAATTAAATGTTCTGGAATTCCTATTCTTCGCAGTGTTATCCATAATTTGTTATGATATGCACAGTCAAATGCCTTTGCATAGTCAAT
Organism: Trichechus manatus latirostris; assembly: GCF_000243295.1. Taxonomy (NCBI): domain Eukaryota; kingdom Metazoa; phylum Chordata; class Mammalia; order Sirenia; family Trichechidae; genus Trichechus; species Trichechus manatus. The sequence goes on from NW_004443952.1 coordinate 17,734,146, forward strand.
AAAACACAGGTAAACATCTTTCTAGTATTATCTGCTTTCAGCCAAGATCTGTCTGACATCAGCAATGATATCCCTCATTCCATACCCTCTTCTGAATCCAGCTTGAATTTCTGTGGTTTCCCTGTTGATGTACTGCTGCAAGCATTTCTTAATAATCTTCAGCAAAATTTTACTTGTGTGTGTTTTTTTAACTTATGTTTGATATTAATGATACTGTTAGACGATTTCTGCCTTCTGTTGGATCACCTTTCTTTAGAATAGGTATAAATATGGGTCTCTTTCCATCTGTTGTCCAGGTAGCTGTCTTTCAAACTTCTTGGTATAGACGAGTGAGCATTTCCAGGAATGCATCCATTTGTTGAAACATCTCAATTGGTATCCTGTCAATTCCTGGAACTTTGTTCTTTGCCAATGCCTTCCTGCAGCTTGGACATCTTCCTTCAGTACCATCAGTTCTTGATCCAATGCTACCTCCTGAAATGGTTAAACATCAACCATTTCTTTTTGGTTCAGTGATTCATTGTATTCCTTCCATTTTCTTTTGATGCTTCCTGCATCGTTAAACATTTTGCCTATACAGTCCTTCAATATTGCAACTCAAGGCTTGAATATTTTCTTCAGTTCTTTCAGCTTGAGAAATGCCAAGCATGTTCTTTCCTTTTAGTTTTCTAACGCCAGATCATTGCACATTTCATCACTTTCAATTCAGTACTTTACTTTGTCTTCTCTGGCTACTCTTTGAAATCTTCTCTTCAGCTCCTTTCATCATTTCTTCAGTTCGCTTTAGCTACTGTACATTCCAGAGCAAGTGTCAGAGTTTCTTGTGGCATCCATTTTGGTCTTTTTTTTCTTTCTTGTCTTTTTAATTACCTTTTGCTTTCTTTATGTATGATGTCATCCCACAACTTGTCTGGTCTTTAGTTATTAGTGTCAGTGTGTCAAATCTATTCTTGATATGGTCTCTAAATTCAGGTGGGATATACTCAAGGTTGTACTTTGGTTCTGGTGGACTTGTTTTAATTTTCTCGAGCTTCATCTTGAACTTGCGTATAAGCAATTGATGATCTGTTCCGCATTCGACCCCTGGCCTTGTTCTGACTGATGATATTAAGCTTCTTCCATCTTCTCTTTGAACAGATGTAGTCGATTTAACTCCTGTGTATTCCATCCGGTGAGTTCCACATGTGTAGTTAGCATTTATGTTGTTGAAAAAAGGTATTTGTGTTGAATAAATTGTTGTTCTTGCAAAATTCTATCATGCAATTTCTGGCATTGTTTCTATCATGAAGGCCATGTTTTCCAACTTCTAATCCTTCTTTGTTTCTAACTTTCACATTCCAATCACCAGTAATTATCAATGCATCCTGATTGCATGTTTTATCATTTTCATACTGTAGAACTTGGTAAAAATCTTCAATTTCTTCATCTTTGGCCTTAATAAAATGATTGATGCATAAATTTGAATAATTAACTGGTCTTCTCTGTAGGTGTATGGATAGTACCTTGTCAATGACAGCATTGTTCTTTAGGATAGATCTTGAAATGTTCTTTTTGACAATAAATGTGGTGCTGTTAGTCTTCAATTTGTCATTCTTGGCATAGTAGACCATATGATTGTCCAATTCAGAATTGCCATTTTCAGTTCATTTCAGCTCACTAATGCCTAGGCTATCGATCTTCAAGTGTTCCATTTCATTTTTGACAACTTCCAATTTTCCTTGATTCATACTTCATACATTCCACATTCCGATTACTAATGGATGTTTGCAGCTGTTTCTTTTCATTTAGAATCTTGCCTGAAGGTCATATGAAGGTCCTGAAAGCTTTACTCCATCCATGTCATTTAGGTCAACTCTTCTTTCATGAGGTAGCTCTTCCCCAGTCATATTTTGAATGTCTTCCAACCGGCTCATCTTCCGGCACTATATCAGACAATGTTCTGCTGCTATCCATAATATTTTCATTGGCTATTTTTTTCAGAAGTAGATTGCCAGGTCTGTCTTCCTAGTCTGTCTTAGTCTGTAGGCTCCCCTGAAATCTGTCCACCATGGGTGACCCTGCTGGTATTTGAAATACTGGTGGCATAGCGTCAAGCCACACGGGGGGATTCAATAATAATTGTTTAAATCGCAGTATTTTAGTGGGTTGTACCCTTCACAATTGTTTTTTCAACTTGTTTTCCCCATTAGGTCAGACAGGAAGTATAGAGGAGGCTGGAGTCAGGGACATATTCTTCCCCTGCTGAAATAAGGCTCTGGCAAAATCTCTTTCTTTGGTAAATAAGTCTTTGGTATAGAGAATTCTGTGGACATACGGCATAATAATTAGCCATCATTTCTCCCTGCCAGAACCAGGAGGGGCAATTTCTCCAGCATTCACCATGAGAACTGGGTGGTATTTCAAGGTAAAGTCTTCAAAAATGTTGGGGGGGAGACTTCTAAGATTGCAGCCACCAGAAGTTTCTCACTCTCATGCTGGTCCAAACTCAGGCACCAATGATTAAAATTACCATTGAAGTGTTTCTACCACTTTATGGCTCCAGAAAGTTCTGCTGCAGGTCAACAGATCTTGGTTGTTGTATCTCACTGGATATGCTTGTGGCTGCAGATTTTGAGGCGGTAGTTTGCCTTTGTCAAAGAGAGATTGATAACAGATGTCTTGCTTTGATTTTTGGGTTTTCTTACCTAGGAATCTAAATGTTCACCTTAAAGAAATCCCCGACCAAAATCAATCACCCAGCAGCTTTTCTTTCATTGTGAATTGAAAATCCTTTCTTTCCTTTTGGAAGCCAGGCTTACCAAATTTAAATCTCAAAAGATATTGGTGAGTGGCAGAGGGGCAGAGACTGACTAGAGAACTATTATCCATTGATGGCAGTAAAAGAGGAGGGCAGAGTTCAATCAGTCATGTTAAGGTTAGCCAATGGTTTATATTCTTTCTCCTTCCTCTTCTCTTTATGGAAACCCTGGTGGCTTACTGGCTAAGAGCTAAGGCTGCTAACCAAAAGCTTGGCAGTTCAAATCCACCAGCTGCTCCTTGGAAACCCTTAAGGGCAGTTCTACTCTGTCCTATAGGGTTGCTATAAGTTGGAATCAACTTGATGGCAATGGGTTTATGTGCATATAGAATAACTGCCCAGAATATGTTCAATTCTGGAGAGTTTTGATTATTTTTAATACCTTGCACCCTAAATTCTCTGAAGAGTTCAAGGAAGGTCATGAATTTTTAGTTTTCCCAGTGTTTATTGTTGTAAGAATGGGAATTACATCTTCCAAACTCTTTATATTTTGGAGAGTAAGCCAGAAATCTTTGCTTTGATTTTTAATTTCTCTGGTTCATTTTGACGCCTTCTGTGCTTTGCTTATTCAATCATTTATTTCTTTACACCTTTTATACGCAGTTGTTTTATATTTTGTATCTGAGTATTTGGATTATTTGATGTCTTAATATGTTGCTGTTGTATTTAACTTTGGGAAATTAAGTACAGAGATAACTATGTTAGAGTTGATTTCCTCTGGAAGGAGTCTGAGTTTGATTCTGCTGGGTTTCATTAGGCATTACGAATCTACGATCACTTTCATTTAATATCTTGGCTTGGGTTTTTGACCTCAAGGGTACTTAATATTCTATCTTCAGAACCAGGTGAAAGCAGACTATCATTACTTATTCTCAGAAGGGACTTTTGTTTCCATCTGGAGTTGCAGCAAAATCAGACAAGTTCCTTATGAATTCTGTTTGATAGCCAGCAGGTTTATTTTAACCTTTGCTTTCACTGAGGTTGTAGCCAATGCAAGCAAACTTTTTCAGGTTCAGCTGTTGGTTTATGCTATAGGTCCCTAAAGACCTACGTTCCAAAGACTTGTAATTTTCCCCATGGCACCTTGGATCTCTGATTTTACTTTATAATCTTGTTTCTGACTGTTGTTTACTTGCTGAGTCCTTTAATGATTTCGCTCATTTTTTTCTGTTACTTCGGCAATACATTTTAAATTTTATTATTTTTGCTAATTTATTCAATGTCTATATATTTTGTCATATAAAGACTTTTCTTAATATCAAGTCTACTGTTGGAAGATGAATTCCTCATTCATTCTTCAACCCTCTGAAATTGGCTTGTCTCTTCACAATTACAATGAAAATGTCCTATCAAACTCACTAGTGAACTCTTTGATGACAACTCCTTTGTCTGCTTGACTTTTCTTTCTCCTTTTTAATCATCTTCTCATCAGCATTCAGCACAACTGATTAAGCTTCTCTTTTTGAAATGCTCTCCTCTTGTTACCCAGCTAACATTTTTCTACGTATTCTAGGCAAACTTCCTGACCATCAGTATCCTTCTTATTTAAAAAAAAAAAGAAAGAAAGATAGATAGGAGATAAAATAATGGAAGATACTGGTGAAAATTCAGGAGCTCTTATCCTATTTTTATCTATTATCTAAAGCCAGTATCTCTTCTCCCTTATCTATAAAATATTCCATGTCTTCTCCATCCCATACTATTTCATTTCTCTGAACTTTTTTCCCATCGTAGCATGTTTGCCCATTTTTTCACATGTGTAATTTTTGACTTAAATACATTTTGAAGACCCTAAATTCAGAGATCATTGAGTTTACAAGCAATACATATCTCACACACAAAATTTAGCACAGCACACCTTGAAGTCATAGAACCATCACATTTGCATTCTAAGTGGCTGGTAAGATGCCTGGTACATAGTTACACAGATGGCTTCCTATTTTACTCAGAAAGTCCTACAAAGTGCCACAAGATATCCACCTCCCACTCATTTAATCTCTCTGACATAGTCTACTGCTTTTGCCCTCCATCCATACCAGCTGCCTTGGCCACTTGCTGTTTATTGAACATGCTGGGTACAAGCACACCACTGAGATTTTTGCAGTTGCTCTTCCCTTTACCTGCTATTCTTTCATGTATCCAAATGAATTAGTTCCTTATCACTGTGGGTCTTTGTTTCAGTGTTGATTTCTCTTCTCATTGATTCCATGTATAAAATTGCATCTTCCCTCAACACTTCCTATCCCCTTCCTCGGATTTATTTTTCTCTTTAGGGCATATCACCACATGACAGCCTTTAACCTTTACTCATTTACTATTTACTTTTCTTCTAAGAGAATGAAAGCTCCAAGAGAGCAGGTTAATCTTCTTCTTATTTATTATTGATGTTCCATTTTTTGGCATACTCCCGAACACATAGTAGGAGCTCAATAAATACTTGTTGAATGCATAAGAGGATTAGTGATGAGATGTGTTTATGGGTCCTTGTATAATGGTCATATATATCTCTCTGTTCCTCTTTTTTTCTTCCTATCATTGGAAAGCCAATATTTCTTGACTTTCTCACCTTAGATGTCTTGGTTAGACACAGTGCCTGATTCCCAATTAAAAAATAACCCACACTGACTTTCACGCCCTCCCTTGCAACTGGTCACATGACCAGCTAAATTAATCAGATATACCCTCTACTTTGAGCTATGAATGCAGGGTTAGTTGAAAATGCATGCAGGAGTGACAACAGTAGCATCCATCTTCTTGGAGAACCAGGGGCAGGATTCCTAATGGCAGATTCTGGACTCTGGTAGTGGTGGAGGTTATGATATGTAGTACTCAGCAGCAGCAAGATGGTACTGCTTATCTGACAGAATATATGCCATGATTTTGGTTACGTGTCTTGCTGCTGACTGATCTCCCTGATCATGCTTCTTTTCCCAGCTTTGTCATTCACCCATAAAGGTGGACACAGAAAATAAATTGCAGATAAAAGTAATTATCTTTTCCAACCACCAGCTGCAATTGTAATGTAGGTCCCATTTTTCCTGAATTAATACAGGGTCCTCTTGTTTACCTTCCTGCCTGAAGCTCTCACAACAATCCTCTTTTTCCTTCCCCACTCAATTCTGAATTCACCCTCCATAATGTTATCAGACTAATTTTCTGAAATAAAATTTCATCACTTTTCTCCCTCAGTGTTTTCTGGGTAATGCTAGTCCACAGTCTTTACTATTTTGAGCCCTTAGTCCTCTGAGAAGATGATAAAAATATGGCCTTTCTCCCCTAAAAAACACACACACACATATATATACTCAGAAAAATGTATAAAAAACACAATGATTATAATTTCATTTATATGGACTTTGTAAGCAATATTTAGAAAGAATTTTGCATTTTTATATCTCATTTTAGTTCAAAATTAATAGCCACTTAATTAAAAGAGAAATCTAAATTGTGCTAATTAAAAAGTCAAATTTTATTTTTATGCAGAAGTCAATTTCAATAAGAAATTCTTCATTGTCTTGCTTGAAAAAGTAGAGTGAATTATGGAGCAATCTCTGGTACTGTAATTAAATTTATCCGTGACATTCATTACATTTTTTTTCTTTCTTTATTTATTTATTGTACTTCAGGTGAAGATTTACAAAACAAATAATTTCTCATTAAACAGCAGTACACATATTGTTTTATGACACTGGTTAACAACCCACAACATGTCAACCCTCTCCCTTCTCGACTTTTTTTTTTTGGTGAAAATATATATATAGCCAGATACACCATTTCAAAAATTTCTACACACACAGTTCAGTGACATCGACTACGCTCTTCCAATTGTGCTGCTATTC
>NW_004443952.1:17740881-17769695 GCF_000243295.1 Trichechus manatus latirostris
AAATTTCTACACACACAGTTCAGTGACATCGACTACGCTCTTCCAATTGTGCTGCTATTCTCACTTTAGATGAAGGTTTACAGAACAAAATAGTTTGTCATTAAACAGTACACATGTTGCCCTATGACAATGGTTAACGACCTCACTACACATCAACACTGTCCTTACTCAAACTTGGATTCCCTATCACCAGCTTTCCTGTCCCCTTCTACCTTCTAGCCCTTGTCCCTGGACTGCTGTGCCTCATTAGTCCCATTCTGTTTTATGGGGTTGTCCAATCCCCGGCTGAACGGTGAACCTCGGAAGTGACTTCACCACTGAGCTAAAAGGGTGTCTGGGGGCCATACTCTTGGGGTTTCTCCCGTCTCCTTTAGGCCAGTAAATCTGGTCTTTTTTTGTGTGTGTTAGGACATTCATTACATTTTGACTTTTAATATGAATGGCAGCTAAAAGTCCTCGTAGACAATCTTTGTAACAGGCCTAACATGTACTGCTTTGCAGTACTGGACCAGTGGGGCAAGTGGAGTCTCTAACTCAGCCTGTGCTCTCCTCTCTTACTTGAGCAAACTGGTACCAGGCTCTATCTACAAAAAGGACACCTTTTTCTTCCCTTAAAAGTAGTGTTTCCTTGCGGAGGTTGAACTTTGAGAATTGCCCTTACTATATGCTTTACCAATAAAAATATAGGCCTCTCTCACAGCGCACAAAAATTGCCTAAAATGCTGTGTTGTTGAATTTATGTTGCAAAATTTTCTTTGTCATATAAAATGATACTTGTGAAGAGTGTGCTTCTTAGCTCAAGTAGATACATGAGACTTAATGGACAGCTCCTGTCCAGAGGTGAGATGGGAAGGCAGAGAGGGTCAGGAGCTGGTTGAATTGACATGGGAATCCAGGGCAGAAAGGAGGAGTGTGCTGTCACAGTATACGGAGAGCAACTAGGGTCACATAACAATGTGTGTATAAATTTTTGTATGAGAGACTAACTTGAATTGTAAACTTTTACTTAAAGCACAATTAAAAAAAAAATTCATTGTCCTAAATAAAAGCAGCCATATTTCAAAAGAGCCAATATTTGATTGTGTATATATCAGCAAAGAAAGGTTTATGAAACCTGTATCAGTTGTCAATTGACACAAACATGCCGAATAATAAATAAGCATTACACGTCAGGTGTAATTGTTGAGTGCAGTCGAGTCGACTTACAGCAACCCCATGTAACAGCAAAAACTGCCCCATAGGGTTTTCTTAGCTGTGATCTCTATGGAAGCAGACCACAAGGTCTCTCTCCTTGGAACTGCTGGGTGGGCTTGAACCAACAACCTTTAGGTTAGCAGCCGAGCACTTAACCATTTGTGCCACCAGGTCTTCTTAAACATCAGAGGTATACAGTAGATATTCACTGCTCATTGAACTGGAGATCTAGGCTTGGCTCTGCTGAGGCAGGTTGGCTCTGTAACATGAGTCTCTCATACGTCTCCTCAGGTTAATGGCTAGTCTGGGTGTTTTCTTACCAAAGAGATGTCAAAGGTACAAGAAGGCAAGTAGAAACAGGTTAGTGTTCTTCAAACCTATATTATACCACTTCTGCTAATACCCCATTGGACAAAGAATACATGAGTAAGCTCAGTGGAAGGGCACTGCAAAGTTTTACATGACAAATGGTTCGGGTGGGTATAGGGCGAGGTAAGGGATCAAAGCCAGTGATGAAATACAGCATAAATGTATACTTAAGTGTTTGCATTATCTATAAGTAAATGTCAAAAGACATAAGTAGTGTATCCAAGTGTTTGCAGAATACAATCTACAAATAAATTTAAAAGGTTGTGTCAGTCATAGCTGTAGCCTGTAGAAATGTTTCATCCAGCACTGGGAAGTTTGCCTAAATGTCCACCACCTTCAATCACTTTTTGTTGAGTGACAACTTGACAAAAATACAAATGGTTTTCAACAGTGTCCATAGTGGTAAGAAAAGGAATTGACTTTAAAGCATTATTTTATTATCTTGAATAAAGTAGGTCAAGCCATGCAAAAATACATCTTTTTCTGAAAGTGAGTTTTCATTATCTCAAACAAAACAAACTTCAATTCTAAATCCAATCAAGTATTTAAAGATATAGTTTTTGAAAAAGCCATAAAATGTTTGTTTATTAGAGAACTGTGTATTCTTTTTTCATTTCATGACAAAACTTCTTAGAAATGCCCGGGCTCTGATGATGACAATTTTCATGACCATTTCAATAAGACGATTTGAAGACCTCTAATCCCAAGGCTGGCTCATACTGAAGGCTAAAATGTGCAGAGATATCTGGGCTTTTTTCTGCATAAAATTAACGAATTTCATGTGTTGAAAAGCATCTCTGGGGTCCCATCTATGGTTAGAGAACCAATAATTCATTTCAGTTAGTTTTTCTAAGAAAGTGCTGTGTTCACCTCTTTAAAGATGTACTGGCCTTTAACATTTCTGAAAGGGATGCACCAATTAAGAATTCTACTTTGCTGATATCAGTATATAGAACAGTCAAAAATCAGTTGCTGACTGAACTGAGAACCATCAGTAAAATTATACAATGACATGGTGGGAGTAAAGATAAGCACTGAGCTTTTTTTTTTTTTCTCTCCACCATGGGCTACTTCAAAATATTGGAATACATGACAAATATTGTAGGTTGATAGCATCATTTTTGAGAGAATCCGTTTCAACTATCTTCTGCTGCTTCAAGTCAGAAAAAAAAGCTCAGCCTTTACCGGGAAGCTTGATTTCATCAAAATGTCCTCAATTGTGTCTGATCTATTTTGCTTAGCAACACAATTATAAACTTGTAAAGCAGCTTTGGAGGCAATGATTTTTGTTGTATGTTTTTGTTTGTTTATATTTAAGTTTCCCTCACGTGTCTGTCAAGTTTATTGTACTGTGGGAGCTTGCGTGTTGCTGTGATGCTGGAAGCTGTGCCACTGGTATTCAGATACCAGCAGAGTCACCCATGGCGGACAGGTTTCAGCTGAGCTTCCAGACTAAGACAGACTAGGAGGGACCCTGTAATCTACTTCTAAAAGAATTAGCCAATGAAAACCTTATGAATAGCAGTAGAACATTGTCTGATATAGTGCCAAAAGATGAGCCACCCAGGTTGGAAGGCACTCAAAAGACGACTGAGGAAGAGCTGCCTCCTCAAAGTACAGTCAACTTTAATGACATGGATGGAGTCAAGCTTTTGGGACCTTCATTTGTTGCTGTGGCATGACTCAAAATAAGAAGAAACAGCGCAAACATCCATTAATAATTGGAACGTGGAATGTACGAAGTATGAATCTAGAAAAATTGGAAATTGTCAGAAATGAAATGGAACACATAAATGTTGATATCCTAGGCATTAGTGAGCTGACATGGACTAGTATTGGCCATTTTGAATCAGACAATCATATGGTCTACTATGCCGGGAATGACAACTTGACGAGGAATGGCGGTGCATTCATCATCAAAAATAACATTTCAAGATCTATCCTGAAGTACAAAGCTGTCAGTGATAGGATAATATCCATATGCCTACCAGGAAGACCAGTTACTATGACTATTATTCAAATGTATGCACCAAACACTAAGTCCACGGATGAAGAAATTGAAGATTTTTACCAGCTTCTGCAGTCTGAAATTGATCAAACATGCAGTCAGGATGCATTGATAATTACTAGTGATTGGAATGCAAAAATTCGAAACAAGAAGGATCGGTAGTTGGAAAATATGCCTTGGTTATAGAAACGATGGCAGAGATCACATGACAGAATTTTGCAAGACCATTGAATTCTTCATTGCAAACACCTTTACTCAACAACATAAACAGCGACTATACACGTGGACCTCACCACGTGGAATACACAGGAATCAAATCGACTACATCTGTGTGGAAAGAGACGCTGGAAAAGCTCAATATCATCAGTCAGAGCAAGGCCAGGGGCCAACTGCGGGACAGACCGTCAATTGCTCATATGCCAGTTCAAGTTGAAACTGAAGCAAATTAGAACAAGTCCACAGGAGCCAAACTACGACCTTGAGTATATCCAACCTGAATTTAGAGACCACTGCAAGAATAGATTTGACTTCTTGAACACTAATGACCAAAGACCAAATGTGTTGTGGAATGACATCAAGGACATCATACATGAAGAAACCAAGAGGTCATTAAAAAGACAGAAAAGAAAGAAAAGACCAAAATGGATGTCAGTAGAGACTCTGAAACTTGCTCTTGAACACTGAGTAGCTAAAGCAAAAAAGAAGAATTGATGAAGTAAAAGAACTGAACAGAAGATTTCAAAGGGTAGCTCAAGAAGACAAAGTAAAGTATTATAAATGACATGCAAAGAGCTGGAGATAGAAAACCAAAAGGGAAGAACATGCTCGGCATTTCTCAAACTGAAAGAACTGAAGAAAAAATTCAAGCCTCGAGTTGCAATAGTAAAGGATACTGTGGGAAAATATTAAATGATGCAGGAAGCATTAAAAGAAGATGGAAGGAATACACAGAGTCATTACCAAAAAGAATTGGTCGACATTCAACTATTTCAAGAGATAGTATATGATCAGGAGCCAATGGTACTGAAGGAAGAAGTCTAAGCTGCACTGAAAGCATTGGTGAAAAACAAGGCTCCAGGAATTGACAGAATATCAATTGAGATGTTTCAACAAATGGATGCAGAGCTGGAAGTGCTCAATCATCTATGCCAAGAAATTTGGAAGACAGCTACCTGGCCAACTGACTGGAGGAGATCCATATTTATGCCTATTCCCAAGAAAGGTGATCCAACCAAATGTGGAAATTATAGAACAAGATCATTAATAGCACATGCAAGTAAAATTTTGCTGAAGATCATTCAAAAGTGGCTGCAGCAGTATATTGACAGGGAACTGCCAGAAATTCAGGCCAGATTCAGAAGAGGAGGTAGAACCAAGGATATCATTGTGATGTCAGATGGATCCTGGCTAAAAGCAGAGAATCCAAAAAGATTTTTATCTGTGTTTTATTGACTGTGCAGCAGCATTCAACTGTGTGGCTCATAACAAATTATGGATAACATTGCCGAGAATGGGAGTTCCAGAACACTTAATTGTGCTCATGAGGAACCTGTACATAGATCACGAGGCAGTTGTTTGAACAAAACAAGGAGATACTGCATAGTTTAAAGTCAGGAAAGGTATGCATCAGGGTTGTATCCTTTCACCATACCTGTTCAGTCTGTATGCTGAGCAAATAATCCGAGAAGCTGGACCGTATGAAGAAGAACGGGACATCAGGATTGGAGGAAGACTCATTAACAACCTGTGTTATGCAGATGACACAACCTTGCTTGGTGAAAGTGAAGAGGCCTTGAAGCATTTATTGATGAAGATCAAAGACCACAGCTTTCAGTATGGATTATACCTTAACATAAAGAAAACAAAAATCTTCACAACTGGGCCAATAACAAACGTCTTGATAAATGAAGAAAAGATTAAAGTTGCCAAAAATTTCTTTTTATTGGATCCACAATGAACCATGGAAGCAGTAGTCAAGAAATCAAAAGATGCATTGTGTTGGGCAAATCTACGGCAAAAGACCTCTTTAAAGTGTTGAAAAGCAAAGAAGTCACCTTGAAGACTAAGGTGCGCTGACCAAACCATGGTATTTTCAGTTGCATCATATGCATGCGAAAGCTGGACAATGAATAAGAAAGACCAAAGAAGAATTGACACCTTTGAATTGTGATGTTGGCAAAGAATATTGAACATACTATGGACTGCCAAAAGAACGAACAAATCTGTCTTGGCAGTACAACCAGAACGCTTCTTAGAAGCAAGGATGGTGAGACTATGTCTTACATACTTTGGACACGTTATCAGGAGGGGTCAGTCCCTGGAGAAGGACATCATGCTTGGCAAAGTACAGGATCATCAATAAAGGAGGAAGACCCTCAAGGAGGTGGATTGACACAGTGGCTGGAACAATGGGCTCAAGCATAACAACGATTGTGAGGATGGTACAGGACCGGCAGTGTTTTGTTCTGTAGTACTTAGGATCGCTGTGAGTTGGAACTGACTCCATGGCACCTAACAACAACAAAAACAGCAACATCATATTCAAGTTTCATAAGATTCTAGCCCTTTCCAGTTGGGCCTCCTTCTCACTAAAACACTCAGCAGGAACAAAATTAGTTTGTTAGTGTTGTTTTGCTTTTATTGACAAGGTATTTGAACATGAGGAATGCTGTGACTTTTGTGACTTATTAACGTTGGTAATAAAAATAAAACCAAAGGTTATATGAAGTATTCATATTTTTTCTTTGACGTGCTCTGCTAAAGCTAGATCTGTTGTAAAAGTAGATAAAGGCATCCATAGTCTTAATGGCAAGGCATAGTCCCTTTTCTTCCTTTAAAAAGAAACTTTTAGAGGATTTATTACATGACACTGATAATGATAATTTATTACCTGAGAGTAAAACGATAAATTGCTGCTTAAGTTATGCCAAATTACTCACCATTTATTTGGAATGAAACTCTAACATATGAACATAATTTTACGCAAAAACTTTTAGATAATATATTTCAAAGAATAACTTTCAAGGAAATTACTCATATAAATGTTTCATTTTTTTACTTGCAATTGATTCATGGGAGCCTTGAAGTCTTACTCTGATAATTACCTACCTTTCTAACCACATTTATTAGAGGTTTTATGCTCAGCTTATGAGTCAGACATATCAGATATGAATATTTTGAAGTATATATATTTTTAAAGAATACTAGATACATAATAAGCACTTAATAAATTACACCTAGCTCCTGTATCAAGGCATGACACATAGTAGGCATTCTGCAAAGATTTGTTTGCAGACTATGAGTTAATATAATTATTATTACTGCAACTACTATTTTATTAATTCCTGCTGTACTCCAGTCTTACGGATCTACTTTTAATTTTATGACTGCACAGTGTTCTTTTTGGTTCCTGATGATTTGCGTGCCTTTTCTTTCCTTTTGTAATGTTCTTCCTATTTTTTTCCTACCTAGTTACTACCTGCTCAACTACTGTAACTGAAATCCAGTATCACCTAATCTTTGATTCTCTTTGACCTAAAACAGCTCATACTTGAGTTGTTTTAAAATGCTAAACTTGTTTGTAAAATAAAATGTTAACTTTATCATTCTATGATTTAAATGTTGAATACTATTGATATCCCTTACTAGACTGTTTGCTCACTGAAGGAAAGGGGTATGTGTCTTAGTCATCTAGTGCTGCTATAACAGAAATACCTACAAGTGGATGGCTTTAACAAAGAGAAGTTTATTTCCTCACAACAAAGTAGGCTAAAAGTCCAAATTCAGGGCATCGGCTCCAGGGGCAGGCTTTCTCTCTCTGTCGGCCTTCTTCCTCATCAGTGTTCCCCCAGACTAGGAGCTTCTCCACGCAGGGACCCCAGGTCCAAAGGACCAGCTCTGCTCCTGGCACTGCTTTCTTGGTGGTATGAGGTCCCCTTGTCTTTCTGCTCACATCTCTCATTTATATCTCAAGAGATTGCCTCAGGACACAGTTCAATCTTGTCGATTGAGTCCTGCCTTACTAACACAACTGCCACCCATCCTCCTCATTAACATCATAGAGGCAGGATTTACAATATATAGGAAAATAACACAGTACCAGGAATCATGGCCCAGCCAAACTGATGCACACATTTTTGGGGGGACATAATTCAATCCATGTCAGTATGGGTTGTTCATCAATTTGTCTCAAGGAAATAGCATGCTGGATTCTGATGAATACCACCTTATTCCATCGTTTCTATTATTGCAGATCTATACCATTTTCTCTAAAGTATTCAGTAGTATAACCCTGTAATTTATTTAATATTTATCTCAAAACTATACTGGAATTAATGAGATGCAGAGAGAGGAGAGCTTGGTCTCTGACCCTACATTTCAAGCTTCATTTCATGGTATCTATAATATTTAATGCCAGATGAGAAATTAATTTGACTTAATATCACTGCAATAGCAATTCAAGCTATTGTGCATTATACATTTCTCTGAAAGGAAAGGAACATTATATTCCATTTAGGACAATCAGGATGATTGTCTCTGGGGAAATTATGAATGCCCTGTCATACATACTATTTGAATAGCTTAAAATACAGTCTGCCTTCAGGATGAGAATTTAGTACTTCGATATTCCTTAAAAAATCCAACTGATATTCCTGAACATTTTTTGTTGTTGTTGTTACAAAGCATACATTTTAATAAAGTGGCCAATTATATGGCTATTGTACATTTTCAGATCCAAAGTACACATAATTTCTTTTAATCCTGAGTAAGACACATGAAAAAATACCGATTAAATGTCAATGATTCAGGTCAAAGTTGGAATAATCTAGAGAGACAATATTCATTCTGTTTTCAAAGATCTTACAAAAAATATATTTTCTTGCTTTATTCTCTCAGTGGCCAATGTGGATAATTGTATCTTATACATGTCCATGAAGTTATGATTCTTTGGGTTCCTCATAAGGAAGGCAGGGACCTTCAGGTAATCCCTGTTTGTCTTCCAATACCAAATCCACCCCCTCCCGCTTATATTTCTTGAGAGTTCTCAAAACGCTGCTTCATCCCCACGCTTGTGCAATGACATATTGCAGAAAAACTTAAGATCCTAATCACTTTAAAGCTGTGTATTGATTTGTGTGAGCTTGTCCTTCCAGACTGAAGGTAAATCACTGAACGTAATTGTTGAGCAGGCATTCTAAGTTTTATTTTGATCTAAACTGTATGGGGAGGGCAATAATTTGAATTTTTACTATATGAGGAATTTTCTGAAATGCACCTCTCAAGGATTAAGGTTCCTTTTTAGAATGTGACTAGCTGAAATCTACAATGGAAAGATACCAATCATTAGCTTTTGTTATGTGTTTTAATACTATATTGCTTCAATTTATACTGTTTTAGTGTTTCGTACACTTTTTAAATTAAGTTCCAAAAGAAAAAGAAAAAATAGATTTAGTAACAGTGAGTGTGGCATTTTGATTACTTTCAATCTCAAGGGGAAAGCCAGTAAATTCACTGGCTTTTACAAAATTTAATGTTGTCTAAGCTCTTACATGGTTCTCTATTATTATTGTTTACTTCTTAAGGATACATGTGTCAGGACATCCAAGAAGACATATGTACTGCCTTGTGTTACTTTGTGTTTATGTGTTTTCATTTTAAGTGATTTACTATTAAAGTATTTCAAAGTGATATATGCACATGGTTAAAAATTACATTCTCTTGCCTCACACTTCTCCCAGAATCTAGTTATAGGTGCCAGAAATGACGACTACCAACTCTTCTACCTTTTTCTTTTGGTAGTTACCGCTTAATCTCTATTCAGTGCTGTCCAATAGATCTTTCTGCAATAACAGATAGGTAAAGTATATTTGCTCTTCTACTGTGATAAACGCTAACACAGGTGGCTGTTGAGCACCTGAAATGTGGCTAGTGTGACTGAAAACTTGAAATTTTAATTTAATTAAATTTTAAATAAATGACCAGTTGGTTAGTGGCTACCGTCTTAGACAACACAGCTGTACGTAATCTGCTTCAACTATTTTTCTGGTTTATCTATTTTAGATATTATTTTTATTACTAGGGGATATACCTTATATACATCTTTCCCCCATTCACCCAATATCACTTTTTAAAATTAAATTTTTCTCACAGTTATCTTAGTAACTTTAAAATAATACACCAGTCCTTTATGTACTTCTTTCAACAATGATAAATAGAACCTGTTGAATGGTATCAATTCTCTTTCCTTTTCTATAGTTTTCTGTACTTTTATCTTAACATATCCTCAAATGTTTAATAATTAAAATGTCTTCTGTAATCATAATTCAACTTCATAATTTTGAATATAGTTTGCACAGACTGAAAATCTGTAAACACTCGTTACAGTATTGTGACTGGTAAATATTATTTACTGCAAGTCCCAGTGATCATTATATTTATCTCTCATACTGCTTTTGTATTTTTTGTTTTAATTTTCTGGAATTTGTAAATCAATATTTTCTGGCACTGTTTAAACTTATTATGGCTTTTATTTTATTTTTTCTAATTTTTCCATTCAATCAAATATACTCTAGTGCTTTTTTGTTTCAGAGACCTACCTGCAATGGCCTGCTGTTCTCCATCTTCAACCTGGACAGGTTTGCTCTCTAGAACTGCTGAACAACTGTCAACTTGGCCCCTCCATTCTCTGATTTCCACAATTGTTTACACTGCTTCCTTCATCCCATGACTCCACTTCTTTCTTTTTCTTAATTTTGAGTGGTTTATCCTCAGGAAATTTCCCAAGAAAGATTGGGCATGCCATAGGTAAACTTTCTGAGTCACTGCTTATTTTAAAATGTCTTTGTTTTACCCTGACACTTGGTTGTAAAGTTAGCTTGATATAGAATTCTGCACTGAAAATAATTTTCCCTCAGGACACTGAAGGCATTGATTGATTGTAGCCTTGTCTCACGATAGCTTTTAAGAAACCAAATGCCATGTGTACACTCACTCCTTTGTAGGTTACCTGTTTGTTCCATCTAAAACTCTTAGTAGATGCTTCTTTATGCTTCACTTTGTTCTGGACAACTGTAGACTTCATATTAGAAATTTGCCTCTGCTATATATATGTGTGTGTGTGTGTGTGTGTGTTTGCTTGGTTGGTTGGTTTTTGTTCCAATTGTTTGAAAATGCCTTTCAAACTC
The DNA here is from genome assembly GCF_000243295.1 of Trichechus manatus latirostris. Classification (NCBI taxonomy): domain Eukaryota; kingdom Metazoa; phylum Chordata; class Mammalia; order Sirenia; family Trichechidae; genus Trichechus; species Trichechus manatus. Next base: position 17,751,637 of record NW_004443952.1, read on the forward strand.
AATAAAAGACCCTGGTTTTTCTTTACAATTCATGCTACCTTAAACCATGCTTCCTGTGCCTTACCTTCCCTGAAACTTTTGGAGATAAGCTGTGGTATCAGTTTGGACATCTCAGACAGAGTAGGGTAGGTCTCACTAAGTGGTATATATGTATAGTAAAATAAAAGTATATTACATATATATGCTTTTATATATATATATATATATGTTGTTGTTGTTTAGGGTTTTTTTTTGTTCATTTCCTCTACTAAAATGGCTTGCCACAGAGAGGGTGTAAGCCCTTTCCTCATAAATTAAATTAGCAGAAGATCCCAGAGAGATAAGAAAATGGAAATATTTTTCTTATTTTAGAAAATTCATCAAGTCTTAGTACCGAAAAGGAAGATCAATCAATAAAGAGCAACACCTCATCGTTCTCCCTAAGGTATTATGGCAAATTTTTAAAACTGTGAGTTTAAAGTTCTTCAGGTAATTTCAAACTTTTAATGTAATATTTTTCTTCATCTATGGTAATTTATTCCAGTTCTTTCTATCTCATCTCAGCAGCAGCTCACAGTTGATTCAAAACTGAAATGCTTTTCTGGATGTGTCTCTTTTGATTTTAGTGTCTGTCAATAGAATTTTCATAAGGCAAAAATCCTGTTGGGAAGAGAAGCACACATAGCAATAATCTGATAAAGTAGGCTAAATTTGAGGTTGCTCAAAACAAAATCATGGTGACAAGTAAGTCTTTAATTGCACAAAGAGGATTCTAAGCCTTTATTTTCCACTTTGGTCCAGCTCTTAATTGGGTTTATCACATCCACTGTCCTCTAAAGTTTCTTCAATTTTTTTTCCTTTCTTTTTTTCATTTACTGTACTTTAGATGCAGGTTTACAGAACAAGTAGTTTCTCATTAAACAGTTAGTTCACATATTGTTTTATAACAATGGTTAACAACCCCATGACATGTCAACACTCCCTTCTCAACCTTGAGTTCCCTATTACCAGCTTTCCTGTCCCCTCCTGCCTTCTAGTCCTTGTCCCTGGACTGTTGTGCCCCATTACTCTGATTTTGTTTATGGGGCTGTCTAATCTTTGGCTGAATGGTGAACCTCTGGAGTGACTTCATTACAGAGCTAAAAGGGTGTCCAGGGGCCATACTCTTGGTGTTTCTGAGGTCTCTATCAGGCCAGTAAGTCTGGTCTTTCTTTTTTGTGAGTTAGAATTTTGTTCTACATTTTTCTACAGCTCTGTCCGGGACCCTCTGTTGTGATCCAGGTCAGAGCAGTCTGTGGTGGTAGCCAGGCACCATCTAGTTGTACTGGACTCAGTCTGGTGGAGGCCATGGTAGCTGTGGTCCATTAGTCCTTTGGACTGATCTTTTCCTTGTACCTTGTTTCTTCATTCTCCCTTGCTCCCAAAGGGGTGAGACCAGTGGAGTATCTTAGATGGCTGCTTGTAGGCTTTTAAGACCCCAGACTCTACTCATCAAGGTAGAATGTAGAACATTTTCTTTATAAACTGTGTTATGCCAATTGAGCTAGATGTTCCCTGAGACCATGGTCCCCACAGCCCTCAGAATTTTCTTTAGTTTTTGTCTTGAACTTCTTCATAAAAGGCATAAAATTAATGCCTGATCTGAAAAGATACATTTTCCTCGAACTGTTAGTTTCAGATTTCCTCTGAAAGGATGGACATTTTTAAAAATGAGAAACCCAGCTTGGCACTTGAGAATGTGTCCTGATTCTTAAATAAATATTTAACCTACCAAGTTCTTTCCTGTTCACCCATATGCCACTAAAATTCATCATGTTTCTCCTCTTTGTATTGATTAGGTTTTTTTCCAAGTTTTATTCTCATGGTCTGGGTATTCCTGCTTTCATTACATTGACTGGGTTTTTCTCAAGTGTGTATCCCCTTGTGATTAATTAACTCTGAATTATGTTTGAATTTCTTTCCACGTGCATTTGACTGATGGAACTTCTTTCCTGTAGGAAGCTTCTGTTGGGAAACCAGAACCTAGCTCAGAATAAAACTTTCAAAATTAATTAAATTTTATAGCTTATCTCAGGATGATAACGGCGTGGTATACTTAAGCAGATTTCCCTATTGCTTTTTTGATTTTTCTACCTCTAGACTGTTGGTGGTCAAAATGATTAAGAAAGATAAAAAAATAATTCTGCCTGTTTTTAAAGGCCCTCAAAAAGTATTATTTTCATTGTAGAAAGAGAAAACAGGAAATGGCAAGTTTTCCCAATAGTTTTAGAAGATGTGATTTTTTTTCTTTTTATTCATTCAGCTATCCCTAAATGATCACTATCATTTGCTTTTAATAATAAGGAAACAACTTGATAATAGTTTAATACTCACAAGTAGTTAACAAATAAGTACTTCCCAGAACACCTTCTGTAAATGAATATTTTGCATTGAAATTCTTGAAAGTAAATCTCTAAGCCAGTAATTCCTGTGTGTATGTAGGTATGTGAACACAAGTGTGTGGCTGTTATGTAGAAAGCATGTTACATGGAAAAACTGAACCTCGTGTCCCTTCTCACCACCCTGGACCCCAAAATATCCTGATATGCAGCTTTCCAGATTAGCATGATTAAGTCAGTGCTGTAGTGAATCATGGATGAAGATGTTTTGTAACCTTGATGTGTATTGTGGAAGCAAAATGGTTGAGAAGTAGCCTTCAGTTGGAGAAAAAGCTTGTAAGTGTAGAGAAACACCAAGATGGTAGAACACAACCCTCAAGTGTATTGAGGACATCAAGGTGGTTTCTCCTAATTAATATTGAAATATCAAGTTGTAGGCCAGCCCCACAGCCATTTCTGTGATCTGAGGAATCTGTTCTTTGGATGAGGGAAATGTGTTGGTTACTGGAAATTTTCTATCACATCTGGACACTTTCTACCAACTATGGTGTCATTAAAAATTTCCATAAGCAGAAACATGACAGATGACATGGACCAGCAACAAACTGCCAACAGTGTAGAGGAGCCTCTGGATCTCATCAGGCTCCTGGATGCGTGCATTTATGTGAGAATGTGAAATGACCAAGAGCTTCAAGGAAGATTGCATGCTTATGATCAACATTTAAATATGATATTAGGAGATGTGGAAGAAACTGTGACTGCTATAGAAATTGAAGAAGAAATATACGAAGAGATAAGTAAATCAATGAAACAGAATATTCCATTGCTCTTTGTCTGGGGAGATGATGTTGTACTAGTTGCCCCTCCATTGAGAGTTAGCTGAAACAAAGAATTAATCCTGTGTAGAAAAGAGGAGACTTTATACAATTTCCTCTTTAATGTACAATATATTAAAAGACAAACCTGAGTATTATTGATATTCAGAAATGACCAAGGATTCTTCCACTCCTGAAATGAGTTGATTTGCAGATAATTTGCAGTTTTTTAAAATTATAATTTAGGTAAACATTTATAGCTCAAGTTAATCTCTCATACAAAATTTTTATAAACACATTGTCAAGTGACACTAGCTGCAATCCCTACAATGTGACAGAACACTCCCCCTTTCCACCCTGGGTTTCTTGTGTCCATCCAACCAGCTCCTATCCATTCCTGCCTTCTCATCCTGCTTCCGGAGAGGAGCTGCCCATTTGGTCTCGTGTATCTGCTTGAACTAAGACGCACACTCTTCACAAGTATTATTTTATGTTTTATAGTCCATTATTTTATGTTTTATAGTCCAGTCTAATCTTTGTCTGAAGAGTTGGCTTCGGGAATGGTTTCAGTTCTGGGTTAACATAGCGTCCAGGGGCCATGGCCTTGGGGGTTCCTCTAGTCTCCGTCAGACCATAAGTCTGGTCTTTTTTACTAGAATTTCAGTTCTGCACTCCACTTTTCTCCTGCTCCGTCAGGGACTCTCTGTTGTGTTCTGTGTCAGAGCAATCATTGGTGGTAGCCGGGCACCATCTAGTTCTGGTCTCAGGCTGGTGGAGTCTCTGGTTTATGTGGCCCTTGCATCTCTTGGGCTAATACGTTTTCCTTGTGTCTTTGGTGTTCTTCATTATCCTTTGCTCCAAGTGGGTTGGGACCAATTGATGTATCTTAGATGGCCACTCGCTACCTTTTAAGCCCCCAGACACCACTCAGCAAAGTGGGATGTAGAACATTTTCTTAATAAACTTTGTTATGCCAGTTGACTTATGTCCCCTGAAATCATGGTCCTCAGACCCCAGCCCCAGCTACTCTATCCCTTGAAGTGTTTGGCTGTGTTCAGGAAATTTCTTTGCTTTTGCTTTGGTCTAGTTGTGCTGACTTCCCCGGTATTGTGTGTTGTTCTTCCATTTACCCAAGATGATTCTTATCTACTATCTAGTTCATGAATTCCCCTTTCCCTCCCTCCCCACCTTCATAACCATCAAAGAATGTTTTCTTCTGTGTTTAAACCTTTTCTTGAGTTCTTATAATAGCAGTCTCGTACAATATTTGTCCTTTGGCAACTGACTAATTTCACTCAGCATAATGCCCTCCAGATTCATCCATATTGTGAGATGTTTTGCAGATTCTTCATTGTTCTTTACCATTGTGTAGTATTCCATTGTGTGTATGTACCATAATTTGTTTATCCATTTATCTGTTGATGAGTACCTAAGTTATTTCCATCTTTTTGCTATTGTGAACGGTGCTGTAATGAACATGGATGTGCATATATCTATCAGTGTGATGGCTCTTTTTTCTCTAGGATGTACTTCAGGGAGTAGGATTGCTAGATCATATGGTACTTCTATTTCTAACTTTTTAAGGAAGCACCAAATCGATTTCCAAAGTGGTTGTACCATTTTGCATTCCCACCAGCAGTGAATAAGTGTTCTAGTCACTCCACAGTCTCTCCAACATTTTTTTTTGTGTGTTTTTTGAATTAGTGCCACCTTTGTTGGGGTGAGATGGTATCTCATTGTAGTTTTGATTTGCATTTCTCTAATGGCTAATGATCATGAGCTTTTCCTCATGTATCTGTTAGCTGCCTGAATGTCTTCTTTGGTGAAGTGCCTGTTCATATCCTTTGCCCATTTTTTAATTGGGTTATTTGTCTTTTTGTTGTTGAGGTGTTTCAGTATCTTGTGGATTGTTGAGATTAGACCCTTATCAGATATGTCATGGCCAAAAATTTTTTTCCCAGTCTGTAGGTAGTCTTTTTAGTCTTTTGATGAAATCTTTTGATGAGCATAAGTGTTTGATTTTTAGAAATTCCCAGTTATCTAGTTTCTCTTCTGGTGTTTGTGCATTGTTAGTTATGGTTTGTATTCTGTTTATGTCATGTATTAGGGCTTAATCTGTAAGTTCTTAAGCTAAATGGCATTTTTATTTTTCTCCAACCTTTTCAATAAATGTAGTCATGAAAATGCAGAGCTATTTTCCAGGAGTTGGTTTAATCCATTGTTTTGCAGATGATTTCAATTTTTTAAAAAAAATTAAACTAGTTGTTTTTTCTTTTTTGGTTAAAAAAAAAAAAAAAAGTTCCATCAGCACAATAACTCCAACCACAATAGAGGTCTCATTTTGGAATTAATCTGAATGGCTTTTTCTCTGTTCTTTCCCTTATGACCAAAGGAAGTGCTAGGATTTAAGCTCTCTGAGCTCCTCTAAGTTCAAATCAAATTAGTTTTCCATCTGTAAAGGACCTAAAAAACTTGCTTCCTCGGGTTTTTTCTAGACCCACCAACACATAATAAATCTGGGCCCCACTACATAACTGTTCCATAAATTATACTTTCTTTCATTTAAGCAAATCAACTCAAAAACTGTATATCCTCCCAACAAATAAAAAATATCATACGTACATACCAAAACATGCAATAAAATGAAGCTCAACTGAAAAAGCCTGTCCATTTAGATTTGTGTAAAAAAGCTGTGGGATGAAATCTTGAGCCACATTAGTTGAGATGCTGTGTGATTGTCTTAGGCTATGTGCTCTAGAGGAGCAAAATCAGTGAAGCGTATATATAAACATATAGAGATATTTACATTAAGGAAATGGCTCACACAGTTGTTGGGCTGGCAAGTCCCAAATCTATGGGTCAGGTGGCAGTTGAAGGCTTCTTCTGGCTAATGTGGTTGCAGGGGCTGACAAACCCAAAATCTCCAGGTAAGGCAACAAGCTGCTAGCTTATAGGATCACGAGAGGTAGTGAATCCAAAATCTGCAGGTCAAACAGCAGGCTGAAAGCATCTCACATTCCAAGAACTGGAGTTCAGATGACAAGGGTGCAGGATCATCAGAGGGAGTTTTGCCAGAACATCCCATTTATATAATGGAGGCAGGTCCCTACCCTAAGGAAACTCCCTTTTCACCTGATTGCTTGCTCACATCAGATCACAAAATGGAAGATGATTATGTAGTGTCTGCCAAACCACTGAGAATTTGACACACAGCAGTAACCATCACAGTGAATAACAAGAGAATATTTGTTCCCCGTTGCCTCCCCTCTCCAGTGGCATAGTACTCTACCCTCTCTTAATCTCTTCCTTTCTTTGCTCTGATGAAACATGTTGAATTAGTAAAATAGAAGGTTCATTGATAAGAGTATTAAAAATTCTGAGCTTTCCTGTACATCTGTGGCCAACTAATTTTAGACAAGGGGTCAAGACCATGCAATGGGAAAATAGTCTCTTCAGCAAACAAGGCTGAGATAACTTGATATCCACATGCAAAAGAATGAAGTTAGATCTCTGCCACCTTCCATATTCAAAAATTAAAATGGATCAATGACTTAAATATACAAGCCAAAACCATAAACACTTCGAAGAAAGCATAGGAGTAAATCTTTATGACCTTGGCTTCAGTAATGAATTCTTAGACATGACACCAAAGCATGAGCAACAAAAGAAAGATAAATCAGACTTCATCAAAATTAAAAACTTTTGTACATCAAAGGATATTACTAAGAAAGTGAAATGAAAATCTACAGACAAGGAGAAAATATCTGCAAATCGTATAGCTGAGAAGGGTCTAATATTCAAAATATATAAAGAACTCTTCTTACAAATTCAACAACAAAAGATAACCCAATTTAAAAATTTAACAAAGTGCTTAAATAGAATATCTCAAAAAAAAAAAAAAAATACACAGGTGGCCAACAGTATATGAAAATGCCCAATATCATTAGTCACAAAATAAAAAATCCAAACCAGTTACTCTTGAATCTATTCCAACTCATGGCAACCTCATTTGTTTCAGAGTAGAACTGCACTCCATAGGGTTTTCAATGGCTATGATCTTTCAGAAGTAGATTGCCAAGCCTTTGCTCTGAGGTGCTTCTGAGTAGATTGAAACTTTAACCTTTTTGGCACCCAGTGAGAACTTTATTAGTCATTAGGGAAATGTAAATCAGGACTACAATGAGATCCAACTTCATGGGGATAACTATAATAAAAACCAAAAAGATATAAAAACAGAAAATAACAAGTACTGGCTGGAATGTGTCAGTGGTTTCTTAAAAATTTTAAGAGAGAATTATCATAGATCTAGCAATTCCACTCCTAGGCATATACCCAAAAGAATTAAAAACAGGACCTCAAACAAATACATGTACACGTGTTTATAGCAACACTATTTACAGTAACTAAAAGGTGAAAATGCAGAAATGTCCATCAACAGATGAATGGATAAACAAATTGCAGTTTATATATACAATAGAAATTATTCATCTGTATAAAGGAATGAAGTACTGATACATGCTACAATGAGTGTGAACATTGGAAACATTATGCTAAGTGAAAGAATCAGACAAAAAAGGTCATGTATTTTCTGGCTCCACTTATATAAAATATCCAGAATACAAAGTAGGTAAATGCATAGAGACAGAACACAGATTGCTGGTTGTCAGGGCCTAGGGGTAGGGTACAATGATAAGCAACTGCTTGATGTGTACAGGGTTTCCTTTTGGGGTGATGGAAATGTTACAGAACTAGATAGAGGTGGTGGTCACACAATATCATTATGAATGTGCTTAATGCCACTTAATTGTCCATGCCAAAGTGGCTAATTTTATGTTATGTGAGTTTCACTTCAATAAAAAAAATAAAAAGATAACACACAGATACACATTCTGCGTTTTACCTTCCCCATCAATAAAATGGGAATAACAACAATAATAGGACCTTTATCCCAATTTAGTTTGAGGATTAATGAGATAACACAGTAAGAATTTAACAAAAAGTATGTCTCACACTTTGTCGTCTTCTGTTTTTCAAGAATCCTCCATCCAGAGTCTAGGAGAAGATTTGGGGCTAGTGTAGCTAATTAAACAACAACAGCAGCAACAAAAAACTTCATTCTTGTATAATTACCAGTACTTCCTTTTTGTCCTTTGTTACCACTTTTTCAGTCAGTGCAAACTTATGGAGTCCCCTCTACATGTGAGGAAGATACTGAGTATAACTGGCTTAACAGAAATGGCCCCATCCTAGTGAAGCATATATTCTGTTAGCAAAACAGACATTAAAATAAAAGTAGAAAAAAATTACACCTTTCAGTAAGTCCCATAAGGAAAAATAGGAATGTGCCAGGTGTGTGACAGAATATTATGGGGGTGGAGAGTGACTTCTGATTTGATGGTCAGAGGAGGCTTCAGAGAAGAGATGATATCTCAGCTGAGACGTGAAAAATGTGAAGGTGAATGATATGAAAACTTTTAGAGAACAGTGCTAAGTAAAGGGAACTATAGCTCTAAAGTTCCAATGATAGAAAGGATTTTGACATACTTTATAAAATGAAAGAGGGCTAATACGGCTGGGTGATACTTAGTTGATGAGAGGGAATGTGGCATGAAAGGAGTTTGGAAAGACAGACATATACATGGCTTACACGTTTGGGATTTTTTCCAAGCACAATGGGAAAAGATTGAAAGGTGTTAGACCAGGGAATATAATGATCAGATTCATATTTAAAACATCAATATGTTTTTCTGTAAAAAATAGAGACCAGTCTGGAATCAATTGTGATTGTCTTAGAAAATGGTTTAAACTAAGATGGTATAGAATATACGGAGAGAAGACTATAAACAGTTGAAATATACTTAGAAGGCAAAATTACACAACTGGTTGAAAAATTGGATATAAAAGGGAATGATAAGGAACTTGTCAAAGATTATTCAAACATTTGTGTTGAGAAATTCAGCACAGGGAGGTGACAGTTAATGAGACAGAAAAAAAGATGGGATAATGGAAATGGTAGAGGTGATCATGAGTTCATTATGGTCATGTGAGTTTGAGACATTTAAATGAGAAAATTCACTGGTAATTCAATCTCCTGAACTTGTTAGTTTTTAGGTGCCATCAAGTTGGTTCCAACTCATAGGGACTCTGTGTACAACAGAATGAAGCACTGCCTCGTCCTGCACCATCTGCACAATTGTTGCTGTTCTTGAGCCCATCATTGCAGCCACTGTGTCAGTCCGTCTCATTGAGGGGCTTCCTCTCTTTCACTGACCCTCTACTTTACTAAGCATGATGTCCTTCTCCAGGGAGTGGTCCCTCCTGATAACATGTCCAAAGTATATGAGACGAAGTCTCACCTTCCTCACTTCTTAGGTGCATTCTGGCTGTCCTTCTTCCAAGACACATTTGTTTGTTCTTCTGGAAGTCCATGGTATATTCAGTATTCTTTGCCCTTCAGCCTTCCTTATTCATTGTCCACTTTTTGAATTCATATGAAGCGAATGAAAATACCATTGCTTGTGTCAGGCACATCTTAGTCCTCAAAGTGACATCTTTACTTTTTAACACTTTAAAGAGGCTTTTTGCAACAGATTTGCCCAATGCATTGTGCCCTTTGATTTCTTGACTGCTGCTTCCATGGGCATTGATTGTGGATCCAAGTAAAATAAAACCCTTGACAACTTTATATTTACTCCATTTATCATGATGTTGCTTATTGGTCCAGTTGTGAAAATTTTTTATTTTATTTATGTTTAGGCGTGTCTTAGTTATCTAGTGCTGCTATAACAGAAATATCACAAGTGGATGGCTTTAACAAACAAAAATTTATTCTTTCACAGCTTAGGAGGCTAGAAGTCTGAATTCAGGGCACCAGCTCTAGGGGAAGGTTTTTTCTCTCTGTCAGCTCTCAGGAAAGGTCCTTGTCATCAATCTTCCCCTGGTCTAGGAGCCTCTCAGCACAGGGACCGCAGGCCCAAAGGATGCACTCTGCTACTGGCTGTTCTTGTTTGGTGGTACCGAGGTCCCTCTCCTCTCTGCTTGCTTCCCTCTTTTATATCTCAAAGGAGATTGACTCAATACACAACACAATCCTGTAGATTGTATTCTGCTTCATTAACAGAACTGCCTCTAATCCTGCCTCATTAACATCACAGAGGTGATGATTTAAAACATAAAGGATAATCACATCAGATCCCAAACTGGTGGACAATCACACAATACTAAGAACCATGGCCTAGCCAAGTTGATACACATTTTTGTGGAACACAATTCAATCCATAACATTCTACCTTTTGGCCCCCAAGATTTCATGTCCTTACCACATGTAAAAAACACATTCACTCCATCATATCATCTCAAGAGTCTTATATCAACTCCAAGAGCAAATTCCAAAAAATTCCTCTTCACCTGCGAAATCTAGAATAAAAGTTATCTGCTTCCAAATACAATGGTGGAACAGGCACAAGCTAAATGTTTCCATTACAAAGGTGTGATATTGGAGGGAAAGAAGGAATAACAGGCACTAAGCAAGTCAGCAGAACACATCACATTAGCTCACAAGGCTTGAAAATAATCCTCTGGTCTCTGAGACAGTTTAGGCAATGGTCCTGACCTCTAGACTCTAGGTGTTGGCCACACTGTCTGGATTCTGGGTGAAGGCCCCTCGGCCCTGAGCTCCACCTTCCAGGCCCCCTGGAAGGGCAACTTTCTTCCCTCAGCTTTGGGCAGCCACATTCTCCTAGTCCATTTGAGTGTCGACCCCACCCCCTTGGCCCTGGCAGGCTCCATTCTTCTGCCCCTTGGGCATGGCAGCTCTGCCCCCTCAGCTTTGGACAGCAGATCTGGCCCCATCCCACTGGCACTCGTGAAAGGTACCCCCACACTCTGGAACCTAGTTGGTAAAGATCTGACTCTTTGAAACCTAGGAGGCCACGGCCTCACCCTTAGAGACCCCAGAGTTTGTGGCTCTATACTTTAAGACTGAAGTGGCTCTGCTTCCCATGCTCCTTGTCTCTTCAGCTTATGCTTCCTGGTTCCTTGGCCTCTAGGCCTCTCGACCCCTCTGCCCCTTGGGCCCTTGGGCTGGCCAGCCTTTGCCTTGTTTGGGCAAGTGTTATAAAGCTCTTTAGCTCCACCAATACGTGCCTGGAGGCACCCTACTTCACCACCTTGGCTGGATGGCACTCAGCTCTCTCACTGCATGAGTCAGCAAGCCTAACTCCACCAATAAGTGCCCAGAGGTACCCCACTCCACCAGGAAGCCCCCTTCCTGAAGGCAGTCAGCTCTCTTGTTCCGTGGATCGGCTCCCATGCCATCTTGCACTGGTCTCCTGGTTCTGTTGCTGCTGTTTCTCTGTTGCTGCTTCTCGCCATCTGTACCATCTCCAATGATACACCTCTCCTCACTTCCTTCTGAGCCCTCACCAGAATTGTCTCTGATGTCCATAATTCCAACAACAGTCTCTTCAAGGAAATATTGGCTTTTACTGTTTTAAAACTCTTCCAGCCTTAGCCATTACTCAATTCCAAAACTGCTTCCACATTGTTAGAGCAGCACCCTACTCTCAGTATCAAATTCTTGGTTATCTAGTGCTGCTATAACCGTAATACCATAAGCGGATGGCTTTAACAAACAGAAATTTATTCTCTCACAGTTTAGGAGGCTAGAAGTCTGAATTCAGGGTGCCAGCTCCAGGGAAAGATTTTCATTCTCTGTCAGCTCTGTGGAAAGGTCCTTATCATCAGTCTTCCCTTGTTCTAGGAGCTTCTCAGGGCAGGGATCCCAGGGTCCAAAGGACGCACTCCACTCCTGGCTCTTCTTGCTTGTGGTAATGAGGTCCCTCTCCTCTCTGCTTGCTTCCCTCTTTTATATCTCAAAGGAGATTGACTCAATATACAACATAATCCTGTACATTATGTCCTGATCCATTAACATAAAGGCCTCTAATCCTGCCTCATTAACATCATGTCTTTTTATGATGTTAAAAAGACATGACCTTTTCTTTCTTCATTTGTGATGTCTTGATGTCATCCCACAACTCATCTGGTCTTTGGTCATTAGTGTTCAATGCGTCAAATCTGTTCTTGAGATAGTGTCTAAATTCAGGTGGTATATAGTCAAGGTCATATTTTGGCTCTCATTGACTTGTTTGAATTTTCTTCAGCTTCACCTTGAACTTGCATATGAGCAACTGATGGTCTGTTCTGCAGTCGGCCTCTGACCTTGTTCTGACTGACGATACTGAGCTTCTCCATTGTCTCTTTCCACACAGATGTAGTTGATTTGATTCCTGTGTATCCCATCTGGCGAGGTCCACATGTATAGTCACCGTTTACGTTGTTGGAAAAAGGTATTTGTAGAGAATAAGTCATTGGTCTTACAAAATTCTATCATCTGATCTCCGGTGTCATTTCTATCACAAAGGCCTTATTTTACGACTACCGATCCCTCATTGTTTCCACTTTTCCCATTCCAATTGCCAATAATTATCAATGCATTAATTATCTCCTGTACTAGACAAAGGAAAGTTTAGAGCACTTGACATTCCTGTTCTGTTTTTCTCAGGATGTATACATTACATGAAACTCAGAAAAATTGATATGAATGTGGTGGGAAGGATGTGATTTAGGTATCCCTCAATAAAGCCACAGTGAAATCTGTTTATAGGATTTTTGAAATAAAAAAATTATGATAGCTATAATATATAATTCACATGAAAAATAGATCAATAAACAGAATCTAGGTAAGTAAAATAGAATTCATAGAACAGAATAAATTCAGTAAAACTAAGCATAATAAAAGGAACAAAGGAGAACATGTCCCTTTTGACAGACAAAGGCAGCCTAGATGTGGTTAACAAATCCACATTTTTTTAAAGTTCATTTTTATTGTTGTGGTGGTGGTGGTAAATATGTATATAGCAAAGTGTTATGAATGCAATTAATGTCACTAAACTATAAATATGAAGCATCTTGAAATGGCAAAAAATCCTCATTTTATAGAAAACAAAATGCAGAAAATGACTGACACAATGTAAACCAAATGATATGTGTAAAGATATACCAGGCAGATTAAAATTTGAATAATAGAAGTAAATTAAAAATTACACTGAAAAATTGGAAACACAACACAATAGTAAGTGATGGTATAAGGCAGTAAATATTTTGTTTACTTATTTTGGTGTGTTTGTAACATTTTTATAATATCCGTGTTTTATTTTTTAAATAAAATATTTTAAAAGTATTATTCCTTGCTTAATTAATAACGGAATATTTTTGCCGAGGATAACACATCAAAGGTGGTAAAACCTCAGAGGAAAAATATTTCATGTCTGAGAGTTTTGAAGTGTTGAATTCTTTTTATAATAGGTTTCATTTATTTATTTGTCAAAAGTCAGTTGGAGCTAAGTTCTGAAAGGAGCATGATACTGCACGGAGCCATTCTTTTAGAGATAGCTATTAAATATTTAACAGCATATGAAAACTACCACTGCAGTAGGATTCTCATAGCAAGATTAAGGTGAGAGTACAATATGCCTGAACATAGTTCTTCAATAATGAAAAATTTTATTTGTATTCCTATCAGAAAGTCATCCCGCTTGGTTGAATTTGCAATGCAGGAGGTAATAGGCTGTTTCGTTGTTTGGCTAAACTGCATATGCTTTCTTTTTCAAAGCTAACATTTCTCATTTTTGAAACTCACTATTTCAATTTGTTCAGGTCTATTCCTTTTGAGCAACTTTGTGGCTGTTCAATAGTACAGTTACCAAGGACAGACTCACATGTAGCATGGTCCTTGGGGACCTAAGGTGACATAAAAAACACATGATGAGAGGCAGAAATTTAGGATATTTCATTAACTTCATTTTGTTCATAATAGCTATGATATTGGGAATTTTTAAGTTTCATCTTGATTCAGTGATTCTTGTACGTAGATTTTACAAGCCAGTCTCACTTCTCCAGTACACTACCCATCTACTCCCACCATATGGAATATTGGAAGATTATTAACTAATTAAGAGCAGCACAACAGGGTCAGGTTAGTTTTATTAAAATAACTTGAAAACAATATTATTAAAAGTTTATAAAAGCAAATGGAAAAGCATCTATACCCTAATGCAGTTATAAATATCATGATAATGTAGTATTTTAAAATTTCTTCAATATTTCTTCTGTTCTCAATTAGAAGAGAAACTTTTAGGATAACTGGTCCAGTCTCTTCAGCAGTCGTGTGCCACACAAAGGACTATGCAAGATTAAAATACCTTCAAGGCTCATAACAACTAGATATAATTTATCCTGGATTAGATACTAGATTGGTTAAAGTAGATATAAGGACATTGTTACTGCAGTAGAATGAACTTTAATAGCAACTAGATATGTGTTATGATAGTTTTTTTTTTAATATAAAGATGAGGATTGTGGGCTAAAAATGTATGTTCAATATGATCTTATTTTCAGAAATTAAATGCATTTATGTGTGCATGCTCATATTTAGTATCTTTATATAAGAAGATGTTTCTCTAATGAGATTTCCATGATGGAAATATGGTATCTTTAGTTTTCTAATTTTTGTTTATTGGTATATTCTGTTTATCTGTAATTCATATATATTGCTTCTGTCATAATAGTTGCCTTTACAGTACCAAAAGAAAGAGAGACTTTAAAGATCATTTTAGAGTAAGGTATGTGGTAAGGAACAATAGATATCTAGTTTGGAGTAATAAAAATAAATTATAGATAACACTACTATTTAACATTTAACATTATCCTAACTCTCCTGTCAATAGAGTATGATCTTGAAATTGATGTAACAAGCTAGTCTCTCTTTATAACTCCGTGGTGGTTCACTTTTATGTGTGTGGATGTTAATCATAGCTGATAAAAGGATCTGAAAATGTGTGCTTTTTTGAGAAAATTTATTTAAAAACATCTGATTAATGACTGATTAATGACTTTCATGTAAACAAACAGCTTTTGAAATGCAATTGGTTCAGTATAAAGTGATGTTGGTGCTAACAATTGCAGTTTGGACAATTTAAGACTAAAAACAAAGGTTAAAGCTAAACATTTCTGAATGCACATAGCTAAACAGTACCTACCTTTCTGCCAACATAGAAATCTGTTTGTTGTTTTTTCACTTTGAAGGATTCGTGCTAAAAAAAGAAAGAAAGAAAAAAACTTCCATCAGTGGTATATTGGCCTTATTTATACACATAGTATGTGGCATGCCTTTTTTCTCTGGTTGGCTTGATTAATTTTCTGTACTAGATTGAGAAGTGGCATTGATTGAAATTGTTCCACAGTAACTTTAATTAGACTTGTTTGGCAGCCAGTATTTCAGATGAATAAGCAAAGAGTGAACAGCTTTTGGTTTTACTTCAGGGGAAGAACACATGTGTGATTGAATGTGCCTGTTGGAACTTTTCATGCAGAATGAGCCTTATGTTGGATTTACACTAAATCCAAATACGATGGGTCACCTTTGCTGCAATGGAGAAGACGTTACAGAGGAAAGAGTATGAATCTGGTCTGAATTTTGCAAACTATAGTGAACTGAATTAAACAAACTGAGTCAAATGCAAAGGTTGATTCCAAATATGTGGCTTGACAATACTCGGTCTGAGATACCGTGTGGCTTCATAAATGCATATAGCAATATTGGTGCGGGTCCAACACAGCGTAACTGGACCCGCACCAAATTGATGTTGGGACTAAATCTGCTAATATATTTCTTATTTTGGTCATAATTAGATTGAGAGCTAGAATGGAACTGGGCATACGAGTAGAGACACCAGTGTATACAATTACAAAATAAATAAACTAGGGTAAGTAGAGGTAGGGGAAGTAAGATGAGTCTCAGTATAACAAAACCAGGCTTACTTTTGAGAGGGTTATCATTATAGTAACTCAGTACATTCTCTTGCATGAAGGTAAGTAGAATACAATAGAGAACAATCACATGAAGAAAATGTTTTAGAAAGGTGCAGTAGAAGGCGGTGCATGGAACCATTCCCTAAATGTTAGAGTGAAGAGGCAGTTGTAAAATTTAATTTCAGGGCATCAGCAGCCATTACCCCTTACTGAGAAACATCCCAAGTGTTTCAAACGCTTTCTCACTAAGAGCCACAACTTGAATCTGCATAATAAAAGGTAAAACCTAATTTAAAGTTTTCTGAAATTAAGATATAGGGCCCCAAGACTACTTCTTCAAATGGACTAGAAATTCAGGAATTAATACTATCTCTAATACCACCTAAAATCCTGCAGTTCCAGAAAAATTGGGGTCACATTTCACCCTGATTCCGCTAATGTTAACATCTTACATCATCATAGTACAATGATCAAAACTATGAAATTGTCACTGTTACAATGCTGTTAACTAAATTACAGATTCTATTCAGATGTCACTAGATTTTTCACTAATGTCTTTTGTCTGTTCCAGGATTCTGCCCACAATAAATTGTATTTAGTTATTATTTCTCCTTAATCTTTAGCAATCTGTAATCTTTCTCAGTCTTTCCTTATCTTCCATAACAGTGACTCTTTTGAGAAGTATTCGTCAAGTATTTTATGAATGTTTTCTGATAATTAGATTGAGACTATTACTGGGAACAATATCACAGTGATGTATTTTAAAATGACTGAAAACATTCCCTTTAAACAATTTTGAAACTTTATTTTCCCAAGATATCATGTCATAAATTTTTCCCCGTATCAATGAAACTCTTCATACGCATTATTTTCTTATAAGGTAATTATAGGGAGGTAAGAAATAGATTATATACACACATAATAAATGAGTACAATAAATAATATGATGGCATGATGCAGATAATATAAAAGGCAATTATGAATCATCAATGATGTCTAATGTCATTACCTAAATCCCACTGCTGTCAAGTTGATTCTGAGTCAGAGAGACCCTGTAGGACAGAGTAGAACTGCCCCATGGAGTTTCCAAGGCTGTAAATCTTTACGGAAGCAAACTGCCACATCTTTCTCCTGCGTGTAAACAGTACATGAAGAGTCAGATCCAGATGTTTTGGGTTTCTAATTTTTTTCTCTTTTCATTACATTTTTCTGGTTCTCCAGAATTAACTTGGTATAAATTGGTGATTTAATTAAAAAAAAAAAAAATTATTCCATCTAAATCATGTCTTCTCCCTTTTTGAATTCCTATTTTACTTTATCTGCTAGAAAACTGGGACACACTTAAAATAATTATTTTAAAATTATATTTTAAGCCTTTGAGTTGTTTTTTTTTGGGGGGGAAATATTTATTTATTTGTTTATTTATTTATTTTTTATTGTACTTCAGGTGAAGGCCTGCAGAACAAATAGTTTCTCATGAAACAGAAGTACACATGTTGTTTTATGACATTGGTTAACAACCCCACAACATAGCAACCCTCTAACTTCTCAACCTTTTTTTTTTTGGTGAAAATACTCATAGCCAAAGATACACCATTTCAAAAATTTCTACATGCACAATTCAGTGACATTGACTATACTCTTTGAATTCTACTGTTATTCTCACTTAAGATGAAGGCTTACAGAACAAAATAGTTTCTCATTTAGCAGTTACTACAAATGTGGCCCTATGACAATAGTTAACAATCTCACAACACATCAACAATATCCTTACTCAACCTTGGATTCCCTATCACCAACTTCCCTGTCCCCTTCTGCTTTCTGGCCCCTGTCTCTGGACTCCTGTACTTCGTTAGTCTCATTTGGTTTTACAGGGCCGTCCACTCCCAGGCTGAACAGTGAACCTCGGAGGTAACTTTACCACTGAGCTAAAAGGGTATCTGGGGGCCATACTCTTGGGGTTTCTCCAGTCTCCTTTAGGCCAGTAAATCTGGTCTTTTTTTTGTGGGCCAGA
>NW_004443952.1:17775671-17787526 GCF_000243295.1 Trichechus manatus latirostris
AAGAATGCTAGGGGAGCTTGCCGTTGGAGTGGAGAGATGAGAGACTATGAAATGGAGAAAAACAGAAAGGGGAGGAAGAAGAAAAGAAAAGAATGAATAAATAAGAATCAGGAAGGTTAAAGAACTGCAAAGTTCTCAGGGATCCCACCGGTGCTGCTATGAGTTCTGGGGAAGTCACTCTCAGGTGTTGCAGTACAGCCTGGCTAGAAGGTGTAGAGGTATACAACGCCAGGTATTCAGGGATCAGAAAGAGAAGGAAGATATAGAGAGACGAGAAACTGAGCAATGAAGAAAGACAAAAAGGGAAAAAGAGGAAACAAACCAAAAAAAAAAAAAAAACGAACAGGAAAGGCCCCCAACGAAACAGGAAAAAAAAAAAAAAAGCAATGTAAAAAGAAATGTTCTCAGGTATCCCTCTGCACGTCTGTGGAAGCCGAAGGGGAGTCTTCCTGCCACGCAGCTCAGCCTGGCCAGAAAGGGCTCCCAACTCAAGAAAAGGAAAAGAAAACAAACAAACAATTCAAAACAAACAAACGAACAAAAGCCCCGGGATCTCACCAGCGCGGCAGCCCAAACCAGGAAGCAGCTCCACACTCGAACGGAGCTCTGCCGCCCCTCAGGAAGAAGCAAAGAAGGCGCACGGAGCCAGGTACTTGAGCAAAGGGAGGGTGAGGTGGCGAGAGGCAAGTAAGAAATCAAAAGAAGCAGAAAGAAAAAAAGAAAAAAGACAACACTAGCAGCCAACAAATGGCACTCAGAGAGCCAGCTAGTGCGGGCTGATGTTTCTGGACAAGAGACTGTGTCCGTGGGAAGCAGAAGGGGCCGAGTGTGGGTGAAGAAGGGTAGAGAGTGGGAAAGCGTATATCACAAATTACCAGAGCTCTGCAGCCCCTCCGGAAGAAGCAAAGATGGTGCACGGAGCGAGGTACTTGAGCGAAAGGAGGGGGAGGTGGGGAGAGGCAAGGAAGAAAAAAAGAAGCGAAAAGAAAGCAACACCAGCAGCCGACAAAAGGCACTCAGAGAGCCATGCGTTCGGGTGTGTGGTATCCAAGCAGCCGCTGTTTCCCAGTCCAGAGACTGTGGCCGTGGGAAGCAGAGGAGGCCGAGTCAGGGTGAAGAAGGGTTGGGGGTGGGAAAGCATATGTCGCCAATTACCGGTTGTTTTGTCTCCCGCTGGAAGCTCCGTGAGGCTGCTTTCTCGTACCCCCTGTTTGCTGGTCTCCGATAGGAGTCCAAGCTGGCGGATCCACGCTGCGTTAGCTGGTAGGGGACCTCTGCATGAATCTCTCCTCACTCTCCATTCTCTGTCAGTTTTCTCACTCCATTTGGTGCTTGGCTGAGTTCTTTATTTTTTCATTTGATGTTTTAGAGCTTCAGGATTGTTGTATTCTCTGTTTGGCTTAGTTTTTCGGATCTTTGCTGTGGAGGGACGGCGTGGTGCTTCTGCCTAGAGCCCCATTTTGCCGGAACTCGAAGCCTTTGAGTTGTTTTGTTGTTAGGTACTGTTGAGTTAATTTTATTGCTATCACATGTAAGAAAACATTTGAATTGATAACCATATTTGGGTTAAGTATTTTTCTTTAAAATACTATATATATCGCTCTTCTGGAATTCAGTATTACTGAGTAGTCTGATATTTATTATTTTTTGGGTAACCAAGTAAGACAACAAAACAAAAGAAAAATTTTAAAAGGTAAGTCTAATGCATATTGTTTTTATTTAGTTTCTAATATGTAAAGCAGTCACATTGTTCATATAATAGATATCCATATGTACATATGCCTATTTAGTTATTTATAATTTTCTCTCATGCCCAATGTCATCCATGTGTCCAGTTCTCCCAAGTGTCTATCCACAGGTAATCTCTGTTATTGTGTATCTCTTCAGCCTTTCTTTATATACTTATGTGTATATAGGAAACCTTGGTGGCATAATGGTTAAGAGGTACGTCTGCTAACCAAAATGACAGTAGTTCAAATCCACCAGGTGCTCTTTGGAAACTATGGGGCAGTTCTACTTTGTCTTATAGGGTCACTATGAGTTGGAATTGACTCGACAGCAATGGGTTTGTTTTGTTTGTTTATATGTGCATATATGTATATACTATACATGCAAATAAATATATATTTGTGTTTAAGCTTGCTTTTACAACAAACAGAGCTGAGAATGTATACCATTGTATATCTAGCATTTTCATATAAAAATAAATATAGGTGATCTGTCAATATCTGAATATATAGTTTTCTTCTTCTTATTTTTACAACTGCATGATAGTCCATTATGTTGCTGGAGAATTAAGTGTATATTAAGCCATGGAAAAGTATTTTGTGATTATATATGTTAGGATAAGGGAACAGGTAATTATTAACAGTTTGTGTTCACCTACGTGAATGTCAAGTGGGGTAATCAAAAACTATGTGGGATGTGGGACAATTCTTCCTTTTCCAGGAAGGAATATCCTGCCCTTTGCACTTGTCTGCATCTTTGGCACCTGACCATAAAATGCCATTATTGCCCCCCCCCATCATTGTGACAAATAAAAAAAACCTAAAGATTTCCAAAACAATTCTATGAAAAGATGTTGTCCCAGTTGAGGAAGGACCATTGTATTAAAAAATAATAAATACTGAAATTTCGTTTCCATGAACATTTGGTAATTGATGAGCAAGATGACTTGTGACTATTGTCTAGAGTAGTTGCAAAGAAAAATTTTGGTCTGTATCTAAGTACTTTTTGAAGATTAGATTTGTCCAATAGTGGAATGGCCTTCTGCCAACACTGTAATCTCTGGAGGGAATGACACAAAGGAAAGTTGAGAAATGGCTAGGTCCTCAAGACAATGACAATGTCATTCCCTCACGAGACCATTGAAGTTGGCTGCAAAATGTCTTTTGAATTACATTCTGAATTGACTGAGGTGCGTAAAATATAATATCAGATGACTTGACGCTCAAATGTTACAATTCTTTAACATAAGGTATTCCTTAAAAACCCTGTGGAACAGCTGAAGAAAACAAATTCCAATTGTAATGTATCTCTCATGCTGCTGTTTCAAATAATCATTTGCTTCCATACACAACACATTTTTGGAGATTAATGTTTGTAGATTTTAGACCATTATTTTTTCGCTCACATTTCATAATTGATTTTAAGAAATAAAAGGACATGTTGTATTAACTTTGCCTATGCTGAGTGATGTAGATTGTAGTTTCCATAACCAAGCACAGTGCAATTAAAGACATGCATTCAGCTCTGAAATGTGACACTGAATCAAACATCAGGCATTTTAATTCATATTTTAGTGCTTTCAGATGGTTGCATAAAACATTTGTCATTGTAAGCTGTTCACTGCGCTCAATAATTATAAGATCACATGTCTTCTCTACCCATCTCCAGAGATACCACTTATTCTGCCTGTTGCTCTCATTATAATTCTGAAAAAATAATGATTCCAAAAATACAGACCATAGTTTTATTTTAAATCATCTCTAAATCTCCTAAAACAATGTTTCATACATATATATACACACATACATATAAATACACACTTATATATGTATATAAATGTATGCACATATGCACAGATACATACACATATATGTATATTCTCATTATGACATCAGAGATTTTAGAAAATTCTGTGAACCAAAAAGACTTGCGTTATTTTATAAACTATTCATCCTTTTTTCTTAGACTGTATACAAGTTTTATAAACTCTAATTTATGAGATAGGATATTGGTATTTTATATTAGTTTTACTTGCCAGCCCTGATGGAAATATTATTTCATTACATTATATATTATAACCTTTAAATTGGGTTGGTTTAGCAAGTTTCAGAGTCTCTTCTGACATCCATTTTGGCCTTTTTTTCCTTTCCTGTGTTTTTAATGACCTCTTGCTTTCTTCTTGTATGATGTCCTTGATGTCATTCCACAACTCGTCTGGTCTTCAGTCATTAGAGTTCACCACGTCAAATCTGTTCTTGAGATTGGTCTCTTAATTCAGGTGGGATACACTGAAGGTCGTACTTCAGCTCTAGTGGACTTGTTCTAATTTTCTTCAGTTTCAGCTTGAACTTGCATACGAGCAATTGATGGTGTGTTCTGCAGTCAGCCCCTGGCCTTGTTCTGACTGATAATATTGAGCTTTTCCATTATCTCTTTCCACAGATGTAGTAGATTTGATTCCTGTGTACTCCATCCGGCGAGGTCCACTTGTGTACTCACCATTTATGCTTGTGAAAAAAAGGTATTTGCAATGAAGAAGTTGTTAGTCTTGCAAAATTCTATCATGTGGTTTCTGGCATCGTTTCTATCACCATATTTTCCAATTACCGATCCTTCGTCTTCATTTCCAACTTTCGCATTCCAATCACCAGTAATTATCAATGCATCCTGATTGCATGTGCAATCAGTTTCAGACTGCAGAAGCTGGTAAAATGTTCAGTTTCTTTATCTTTGGCCTTAGAGGTTGGTGCATACATTTGAATAATAATTGTTTTAACTGGTCTTCCTTGTAGGCATATGGATATTATCCTATCACTGACAGCTTTGTACTTCAGGATAGATCTTGAAATGTTCTTTTTGATGATGAATGCAATGCCATTCCTCTTCAAGATGTCATTCCCAGAATATTAGCCCATATGATTGTCAGATTTAAAATGGCCAGTTCCAGTCTGTTTCAGCTCACTAATGACTAGGATGTTGATGTTTATGTGTTCCATTTCATTTTTGGTGATTTCCAATTTTCCTAGATTAATACTTCATACATTCCACTTTCTGATCATTAATGGATATTTGCAGCTGTTTCTTCTCATTTTGGGTCATGGCACATCAGCAAATGAAGGTCCCAAAAGCTTGACTCCAGCCATGTCATTAAGGTCAACTTTACTTTGAGAAGATAGCTCTCTTCCCCAGTCATCTTTTGAGTGCCTTCCAGCCTGAGGAGCTCATTTTCTGGCACTTTATCAGACAATGTTCTGCTGCTATTTATAAGGTTTTCACTGGCTAATTCTTTTCAGAAGTAGACCACTAGGTCCTTCTTCCTAGTATGTCTTAATCTAGAAGCTCAGCTGAAACCTGTCCATCATAAATGACCCTGCTGGTATTTGAATACCAGTGACATAGCTTCCAGCATCACAGCAACAAGCCAGCCCCCACAGTACAACAAACTGACAGACACGTTGGGGTTTGAGTGAGTGGATCATAACAAATTGCGGATAATACTGCAAAGAATGAGAATTCTAGAAACATAATTGTGCTCACATGGAACCTGTACGTAGACCAAGAGGCAGTAGTTTGCACAGAACAAGCGGATACTTCGTGATTTAAAATCAGGAATGTTGTGTGTTGGGGTTGTATCCTTTCACCATACTCATTCAATCTGTATGCTGAGCAAATAATCTGAGACACTGGAATACATGAAGAACGCATCCTTAGGACTGGAGGAAGACTCATTAACAACCTGCAATATGCAGATAATACAACCGTGCTTGCTGAAAGCCAAGAGGACTTGAAGCACTTACTGATGAAGATCAAAGACTACAGCCATCAGTATGGATTGCACCTCAACATAAAGAAAAAAAATCCTCACAACTGGACCAATAAGCCACATCATGATAAACAGAGAAAACATGGAAGTTGTCAAGGATTTCATTTTCCTTGGATCCACAATCAATGCCCATGGAAGCAGCAGTCAAGAAATCAAACAATGTATTGCATTGGGTAAATCTTCTACTAAAGACCTCTTTTAAAGTGTTAAAAAGCAAAGATACTTTGAGGACTAAGGGGCACCTGACCCAAGCCATGTTATTTTCAATCGCCTCATATGCATGTGAAAGCTGGAAGATAAATAAGGAAAACCAAGGAAGAATTGATGCCTTTGAATTATGGTGTTGCTGAATAATAATGAATATACCATGGCCTGCCAGAAGAATGAACGAATCTGTCTTAGAAGAAGTACAACCAGAATGCTCCTTGGAAGTGAGAATGACGAGACTTTGTCTCACTTACTTTGGACATGTTATCAGGAGGGACTAGTCCCTTGAAAAGGACATCATGCTTGTTAAAGTAGAGGGTCAGCAAAAAGAGAAAAACCCTCAATGATTGGTTTAACACAGTGGCACAGGACCGGGCAGTGTTTTGTTGTACATAGGATTGCTATGAGTTGGAACCAACTTGAGAGTACCTAACAACATTTCATAGCATGTGTCTGAGGCAAGAAATGTTGCATACTGTTGAACAAATTCTAAGAAACAGAAACTGAATAAGATGGATAGAATAATGTAGTATTACTTTTTTTTTCCTAATCTGCATACATTTGAGTCCTTGATGGTTCCATTTCCCTTAAAATCAAGGAAGGTAATTTAATACCTGGTTATTACATTCCTTGTGTTGTAATAATGTTTCTCAGAAGTCGAATCACACATCTGTGGAATGAACTGACTTCTCCTGGTGGCCCCATAGATTTTAATTTTAACAACCTGTTTCTCCATTTGTCACTGACAAGGTTCTTTTATTAAAAGGATTAGAAATTTCCCCTTGTATGAAAAGTTTTAATACATATGGCTACAAAATTGCATAAGTTCTAAATAAATCTAGGAGGTTGTTTCATCATTGCTCTTCTTATTTCCCCTTTGGAATACATCATTCATGAGTACTAGATGTATTTATTTTATTTGCGGCTTTATTGTATAAAGATGTTAAGCTTATCTGAGCATTTAAAATGCACAATAGATTTGTAATGTAGATAGTTGTGCACATTGCAGATATGAAGTCGTACTCTCAAAGTGGCATTCATGTATACAAGAATAAACTGCAATAAGTAATTAAATGTGGAAACTGCACAACATTTGGAGGAATTTAATTTTAAATTTTGGGTCAGAGATCACAATTTAGTAAATCTTTCAGTTTATAATAGAGAATAATAAAGGAAATGATAAATTTACAGTACTAACAAATCCAAAGGATAATATGATATATAGGTTTCTAAACCAGCTTTCGTGGCAGCATCTTCTATGAAGTGTGTTCATGTGCTACAGAGTAACTCGGCATGAGACAGTGATACCAGCCCTACTGGCAGGGTAATTTGAAATCAAAACAAATCACAACTTTCAAAGCACATTGCACTATGACACACAGAACAGATATATTGCAGCAAACCAACCATGATCAGGGACCATCTAAGTTCAGATTCTCTTAAGGGCTCCTTCAAACACATATGTGCTAAAATAAGACCACAGTTAAGTTGATCTAGGAGTAACAGCACATAGACTAATGTATTCTAAGATAAGGCAACTGAAAACTTCAATTTATGTAGATTACAAATTCTAACCCATCCTTTCCGACTTCTCTATTTAATATTCAGACTACCTATGATTAACTCCAGCCCTGCCCCCCCTCCCATCTTGCAGGCATGGTCCCTGGATCTCCCTTTTTTGAAACACCACAATGATCCTCTGGTATTACTGTATTTGCTGAAGCGTGGTAATAAAACTCACTTAGACAACGAGTGGGTTCCTGTTTATCTTTAGCGAACAGAATTTAAGAAGTAACAGCTCCAAGGTTTCACCAAAAAAGAAAAATAAATTATCTTACTTTTGGTATACAGATTTCAATGTAAAATATACTCTTCTCTTTAGATTCTGAACATAGCAAGTTCTGGAGTATAACAGAACTGCATGTTCGCTGGAACAACTTTCAAATATATTTACCCAAAATTTACTATGTCATCTAAAACCTTACTTAATGAAACTGCGTGTGCACCAGCAAAAAAAATTAAGTTGCATGTGTGTAGAGGTAAGAGGATATTGATAAAGTTATCCTCCTATTTTGCTGTTCTAATAGAATCAAGTTAAAAGCCTACATTGTTTAAGCGCATGGTACAGTATCCCTATCCTGTCTCCCTCTTTTCCTGAAGATGTGGCTCACATGTGTCCCAGTATTGGCTTCTGCCAGACACCTGGGAGCACTAAGAACCCAAGTTCAATTTAGACAGTGTATTTGCAGTATTTTAAGTTTGATTTCATCATTACTTTGTATTTCAATACAAAATCATTGCAGAGTGGAAGCATAATAATAAGCAGATTAAAGCTTTGCCTTATGAAAATCCTCTGTGCAACATATTTTTAGGAATGATAAGATTCAGATAGCAGCAGAAGTCAATATATTTGTTGTTGTTAGGTGCCATCCAGTCAATTCTGACTCATAAGGACTCTATGTACAACAAAATGAAATGTTTCCTGGTCTTGGCCATCCTAACAATTTTCCTCTGTTTGAACCCATTGTTGTAACCACTATGTCAATCCATCTTGTTGAGGGTTGTCCTCTACTTTACCAAGCATGATGTCCTTCTCCAGGGATTGATCCCTGTCCATGTCCAAAGTAAGTAAATGTTGCAGCGGCGATGGTTGTCGGGGCGGCGGAGACAATAACCAATGCCACAACTCTTACAGAGAAGTGGGACCAGGAGGGTCACTCTGAGGAGCTGAACCCCGGCTTCAGTCCCAGGAGTTTATTTTATAGTCAATACAGCAAGCAGTGAAGCAAATAACAGAACAATGGGCTTTGGGTGAGTAACAATAAGTTTTGGGTAAGGGAGAAGGAATTCAGGTAAACAAGCCAATCAGTAACAGGACAATAGGTTTGGGAAAACAAGTGGTGCCTAATCTCTTTCTCATCGCTGACAAGTCTCCAACATGTCGTATACAGCATAGAGGCCTGTGGGGGCTGCAGTTGTCAATAGTGCAGCCATGTTTAAATGACATATATCCCCATATATCCCCCCTTTTGTTTAGTTAATGGAATCAGAATCAAGAGGGTTTTCACTGGTCCAACAAGTGTCCGGTAGGACAAAGTAAAATTTTCTCACGAGATAAAATCCAAGATTATCTCAGTTACTGTCTCTACACCTCAGGGCCTGGCGTCTTAGTGAGTCCTTGTGAGCCCAGCTACAGTTGGGGCACACTCCATATGTTTGAGGAGAAGTACCATAGCTATGAGTAACACCTGGACTTAGTCGCTCCTAGATGGCAGCCATTGCAGGCTCTTTAAACGCACGGTGCTGGTTTTCCACCGGATACCATCTGGTTTTTCACCAGGTTATTACTTAATGCCTGGGCTTAGTGCTCTTAGATGGCGGCCATTGCAGGCTCTTTAAACTCACGGAGCTGGTTTTCCACTGGATACCATCTGGTTCTTCACCAGGTTACTAAGTAAGAGCGATCCTCTTATCAATTGCATACCCGGAGCGAGCGGACTCAATGTGCCTTTCAGGTGTGTAAGACAATAGAGAATGATCTTATGAGGATAATATAATCCTCTGCACTAGTAATATCTTGATTGTTGGACCCATGGGTTTCCTCTGACTCTCATTTTGTAAGCTAAACACTGACTTTTAACATTCACTAAGATTATTATTCTTAAAGGCTCAAAGATTTATAAAGGCTCAAAGATTCATTAACAATCAAACAAGCAATGATTTACACAGCTTCACTATTACTTGGAACAGAATCACTAGGAAGGGCAATTTACACATCATAACAAATGTTCATTAGGAAATTAATTACACTTCATAACAAATTTAACAATCAAACAAGCACTGATTTACAGAAATTCACTATCAATTGGAAAGGAATCATCTAACTTAGAAATCTATTTATACAGAAGCATCTAACTAGGAGAAGCAGAAAATATAGAGGAGTTTACACATAACAAATTTTCATTGGGAACTTAACTGATTAACAAATTACTGATTAACAAGATAATATAGGATGACTATTGAGAATAGATTGTCATGAGGGAAACCATAGCAAGAAACAGGTTTTCAGGTGTAAGTGGGGCACCTGTAGTTGAGACGATATGTTCAGCTTTGGAGGAGAGGGCTTTCAGACCTCCCCATGTTACCGGTGTTGCAGATCTCTGTTGTTCAGTGTCCATCCCCAGGGGAAGGGGTGATTTCGGGTCGGATGGTGGCACTTCAGCGTTCATCCCCAGGGGAAGGGGTGCCGCTGTCAGTTGTAGCTCTGGAGTCGGGTTGGATGGCAGCCACTGAGGGGGTGGTGGCGGCGGTTAAGAGAAGGGAAGGGGTGGAGGTGCAGGGCAGAGTGTGCCAGTGCGCGGGGGAGCTTCAGTTCAGGGAGCTTCCGGGACCCCTAGTCATGGCCAGAGCGCAGAGCCTGCTCTCGCCTGCCCAGAGCCTCCAGGCGGGCCCGTCCTGGGCGGCGACACCCCAGGCGACCGGGCCGGCGAGCCCAGGCAGCGGAAACCCAGGACTGGCTCGGAGCACCATGGGAGGGATGGAGCGCGGGCCGCGCCGCAGCCAGAGCGGGAATCCAAAGTGGACCTGTAGGAGACAAAACAGCCACATACCCTTGCCCCCAGATTAATAATTCTGCAGGTCCTTGCCAGACAGAGGGATTTTGAGGATCTTTATAGATGACCTGTGGGCGAGGTCGGGTGACGGGGATAAAATGTCGTTCTGCAGCAGTACGACCATCTTTGGCAACCGATAAAAAGTTAAAGGTAAAGAGAGCTTTGGCAAGTCTTTCATTCTGGTCACATACTCTAGACCCATCATCTTCCCCCTTTTGTTCATTTAAGAGCTGTTTGAGAGTATGATGGGCACGTTCAATTATGGCTTGCCCTTGAGGGTTATAAGGAATGCCAGTGGTATGAGGAATATCTCAAGTGGCACAAAATTGTTGAAATTTAGCAGAAGTATATGTAGGCCCATTATCAGTTTTAAGAGCTTGGGGACATCCCATAGTTGCAATGGCTTGAGTGAGATGACGACAGGCATGAGTAGAACGTTCTCCAGAAAGGGCTGTAGCATAAAGAAACCCAGAACATGTATCTATGGACACATGGAGATATTTAAGTTTCCCAAAGGGAGGATAGTGTGTTACATCCATTTGCCACAATTGATTGGCTACTAGACCACATGGGTTGACGCCAGCAGCAAAGGACATGAGAGAAAAGTGTTGGCAGTCAGGACTGGTGCGAACAATTTGTTGTGCTTCAGTAAGAGAGATAGAAAATTGTTTTTGAAGTCCCCATGCATTTTGATGAAAGAAATTATGAGAAGTTCATGCATTAGAAAAGGCAGAGCCAGCAAGTAAATCAGCGTGAGAATTGCCGTCAGAAAGAGGTCCTGGTAAAGGTGTATGAGAGCGCATATGTACTATAAAGAAGGGAGAGTTACGGTTATTAAGTAAGGTTTGAAGCCTTTTGAACAGAGTAAATAACTCATAATCGGAACTAAAGCGGAGAGTTGCATCGCAAATATGTTGAATGGTGTGGACAGCATAAGCAGAATCAGCAATTAAATTGAACGGCATTGATTTAAAAATTTCAAAGGCAGCAACAGCTGCCAACAGCTCAGCACTCTGTGTAGTGGAAGCCTTTTGTGTAATGAAATGTTGCCAGGCACTGTCTGTTTGCCCAGTGACTGCTCCTTTTCTAGTTTTTCCTGATCCATCTATAAAGGCGGTAGGAGCATTAGCAAGAGATGAAGGAGAGAGCATAGTAGAAAGTTGTAAAGGAAGAAGCTGTAGGGTAGAGAGTGGCTTTGAAGTGGGACAAGAATAAATTATTTGTCCAGTAAAATCAGCCAAAGCGATCTGGAGCTCTTCAGAATTGAGAAGAGCATGGTCAAAAGTTGTTTTTGTTAACCCAAAGTATATAAAATGAGAATCAGAACCCAAAAGTTGTTTAGAGCGAGTACGCCCCTGCATTAATAGATTAATGCGCTGAGAGAAGCGTGTAAACAATTGTTGTGGAGGGCGATAAGGAAGAAAAAGCCATTCAAGTGCTCCGAAATTAGGAGTAAGCTGACAGAGCTCGCCTGTAAGACTATG
>NW_004443952.1:17789082-17790780 GCF_000243295.1 Trichechus manatus latirostris
TCAGGTAAACAAGCCAATCAGTAACAGGACAATAGGTTTGGGAAAACAAGTGGTGCCTAATCTCTTTCTCATCGCTGACAAGTCTCCAACATGTCATATACAGCATAGAGGCCTGTGGGGGCTGCAGTTGTCAATAGTGCAGCCATGTTTAAATGTCATATATCCCCACAAGTGAAATGAAGTCTTGCTGTACACACTTCTGAGGAGTGTTCTAACTGTGCTTCTTGCAAGACAGATTTGTTCATTCTTCTGGTAGTCCATGATATATTCAATATTCTTCACCAACACCATAATTCAAATGCATCAATTCTTCTACAGTCTTCCTTATTCATTGTCCAGCTTAGACCTGAAAAATAAGTGATACATAAGTCCAAAACAAGAAAAATATAGGATATCATTTCTAGAGAGGTATTTAGTCTAGAAAGATATTAGGATTATTGAACTTGGAGCATAGAGATTGAAATGCAATGGAGCGATTTTCTTTTTTTTTTTTTTAACTTAACATGTGGCATTTTATTTTATTGTATAATAGCTTTTTTACTGTCCAGGAAATGATGATTAACCATGTTAAATGTGTTCCCTTGACCATCCCTCCCCTTCTCCATTCCTTTGTTTCCCAGGATGCTCATAGTCCACAATTCAAACTGAGCTCTGAACACCATATTCGTTTCTATTAATTTCCATTCAGTTTGGAATCCTAACCAATCATCATTTTCTGTTTGAAGAACCATCTTCGATGTATGTGTCTCAGCAATGACACATCTGTGAAGCACTTATGTGCTTATAGACAACTTCCACATATGTTTTCATTTTGTCCTCACAGTTCCATCAGATAGGCAGGATAGACATTCAGATGAGGCTCACATTAACTGATTTGTCCAAAGTCTCATCCTTTTCTAAATAATAAACTAAGTGACCTAAATCCAGGACTTAAAAACAAACAAACTTTAAATACATTGTTTGTTATTGTTGTTTTATTTTGTTTCTTGTGTTTTGGTTTTCCTATAACGTGTATGCTCTTGTTATCAGTATTTCATGGTCTCTTGTTATAGGGGCCAAAAAAACCCAATCTTGTTCCCACTGAGGGCAATGTTCTGTTATCAGTGCTCACAGAAGCAGATGTAGGTATATTTCAAAGGAAATGCTTGAAACCTGAACTAAAACCATATTTTTTCTCTGTTTAGGGTGTAATTAGAACCATATGTTTGTAATTGTTAAAAAATAACGTCTAATTTTTAAATCTTTTATTAACGAAACAAGGAAATATATTAACATAAGCACCAGTGAGTGTTTTAAATTGATACTGAAATTTAGCAAAGTGATGAGATGCAAGTTGTTTCCACATTTGTAAAAGCTATGGATTATAGTTCCGTTTATATGATTGTTATTTTTTTATGATTGTTATTTTCATGGCTGATAAGTATTTGCCTGATTGGTTAGATCACAGTGATTGGTATTTATTAGGAAGATAAATGAGATGTTACCAGCATCCAGGGGCCCATAGTGGAGAAATAACCTCAGACTGATGATTCCACATGCACTGATTAGTTTTGCATGAGGCAAGTGAAGTTTCTGGGAAATTACATAAAATATCATATAGTCTGTCTTACAAATGAAATGTGTGTTTTAAATCATTAATGATTCAGGAATGAGTCTAAGGAACAACAGAGAACTGCCTAAGAGATACACATTGTCATT
>NW_004443952.1:17798404-17816504 GCF_000243295.1 Trichechus manatus latirostris
GTTGTATTCTCTGTTTGGCTTAGTTTTTCAGATCTTTGCTGTGGAGGGACGGCGTGGTGCTTCTGCCTAGAGCGCCATTTTGCCGGAACTCCTGAGCGATTTTCTTAATTAAAGTGATAACATCTTAGGGGAACCAAATGACTGAAAACATATCTTATTCTTTACATAATCCACATTCAATATAAATTCTCCCTCTGTTGAGGAATGAATGGAATACACCTCTCTGTTTCTAAGCCATTAGGACGTGATTCCCAGGTTCTGTCCACCCTCAGGCTCAGGGATTAATTATATTGTCATGTTCCAGCAAAGAATGTCTGTTTGTGTGATCCTTTTCCCACCTCTGACATTTTTACCTGGCTCTTCTTGTACCTCTCGAGCTCTTCCTTCTCAGCCACCTTGTGCTACCTCTTCTTTCCCATGGCCCTTACATATTGATAGGACTTAGGGCTCAACCTGTGATCTTCTATGCACAGTGTTTAAAATCTTCCCAGATTTCCATTATTATCTTCATGATGATTAATCTCAAATATATTTCTTCTCCCTGAGCTCCATGCTCCTTTTTGGACATTGGTAATGGGCTATCTCATAGGCCTTTCAAAGTCAATACTCCAACTTGGAATATTTTCTATTAGCTAAAATGTTTATGATATAATTTAAGTGACAAGAGCAGTTTATAAGCCTGTCTGTGAAGTATGATCACAATTGTATTAAAACATATTTATATACTATGTAAACAATTGTAAAAAAATGCATCCACATAAAAAATAGGGATTTTTTCTCGATAGTAAGATTATTTGTGATTTTTATTTTCATTTTCGGTAAGGTCTACATTGTCTACAATGGATAAACCTCCTTAAACATTTAAAACTGAACTGCTCACCTATCCCATCAACTCTTTTTCCCATTTGTGTGCCTTTGCTTACATGCAAATAATAAACAGACTGAAGACCTGGGACTGTATGTGGGTTCTCACTTCTCCTGTGACCACCTAGGCATTCTCACATCCATCCTTCTTTGTTTTTCTTTTTTTGCTATTCCCATTGCTACTGCCTTAGTCTGCCCTCAGTTTTTTCTTTTGATTTGCTTCTTTACTTGGTGTCTTACCCATCCAAATTAATTCTCCGCAGAGCAGCCATAGTGACTGACTTTTCTAAAACATAAATCAGACCTTTTAATTCTCCTCCTTAAATTTCCTTTAAAAGTTTTCCTTCACCTACAGAATAAAAATAAAAATGTTAGTTACTATATCTTTACACAAATAATGTGCACGTTATATATTTTTGCCAATCGCGCAAACCACCCCCATCCCAGCACGTTATTTTCATAAGTGTGCTATGTCAATTTGATTTACGTGTTGCTGACTTTGATTTCTATTTCTGATCACATGGAAATTTCAGTTAAGGTAGATATTGATTTTATATTACTTGAAATATAAGCCAAAAGTATTTCCCAGTAGATCAAAAATGATATACAAAATTAAAGTTTTGTAATTTCCTCAAAAGTTATCATTGTCATTCTTGTGAATGGAGTAGTGGGACTCCAAGTTGAAACCGAACAGTATGAATGCATGAAGAACTATAAATTAGTAAGAAATGATCCTAGGCCCAAAACTAAAAGAACAAGATGTTATTTATATTTTATTGCTTTTATAAATCTTAAAGTGAAGCATAATTTTGGATAATTAGCCTTTGAATTAAAAAAAAGTCTCCAGAAGAAATTGTGTTTTCATATTAAAATAGGTCATTTTAGATTATTCATTCATTATCATCATCATCCGACTCCTGGGAGCCTTCAAAGTTGAATCCCTTATCACTGTCATTATAGAAGTATCTCAGAGCTACCTGCAGACACTCATCTGTGACTTCTGAGCTCATGATCTGATATGGTTTTCCCATTCAACTGTTGAGTGAATGTGCTTTAATTATCACCTTAGATTAATAGAAACAAATACACAATTTAAATGGTTCATTTTCTGATTACTGGGGGAGTACCAAACTTGATCAATGATTTCTTGACCATGGCTTATACCTTTATTATACAATTATGATCAAAAGTAACATTTTCAAACTATTTTTATACACATAAGCAGGAGATTAAAGAAAATGAACAGAATGATATGATTTACTTGCAATTTGGGAGGATGGATGAATGAGGCTGAATTCACTTCTAGAAATGTCAGGAGACATACACAATTATATATATGGGTGCGTTATGCCAGAACTACTTTATTTAATTTCATCGTTTCCATGTGTTACATGTGTGGGCACGTTTACGTGAGTGTGTCATTTGAAAAAAAAAAAAAATACGGTAGTCATAGTTTACATACTGCAGAGTCAAACAAATTCCTGAGGAGAAGAGTCTATAGATTTTATATATCTAGCTACCTGGATCTTCTCCACTGGGATGCCAGCAAGTTGTGTATCTATGACTTAAGGAAGAAAACTTTGATGTGAGTGAGTGTGAGCCTGAAGGAATGAGCTCAATGCAGAGTATATTTTGGCATACTCATGATCTTCTTTTTTTTCCCCCCACCTTGAAAGAGGTACGCCAAGGGGGTTAGAAACCAAAGAAACCAAACCCACTGCCATGGAGCCAATTCTGACTCATAGCAACCCTATAGGACAGAGTAGAATTGCCCCAAAGGGTTTTCATGGAAGCAGACTGCCACATCTTTCTCCCATGGAGAGGCTGGTGAGTTCGAACTGCAGATCTTTTGGCTCGCAGCTGAGCGCTTTAACCACTGCACCACTAGGGCTTCTTCCAAGGGGGTTAGGAAATGTTTAATGATTGACTGAGTGCCTGTATTTTTCAGCAATTCTTTTTGTGTGACTGAAGATTATGATCAATAAATACTCTAAACCAAAAAACCCAAACCCGTTGCCATCGAGTCAATTCTGACTCACAGCGACCCTATAGGACAGAGTAGAACTGCCCCATAGTGTTTCCAAGGAGCTGCTGGTAAATTCGAACTGCAGACCTTTTGGTTAGCAGCCAAGCCCTTAAGCACTGCACCACCAGTGCTCCAATATATACTCTAGGCCTCAAAAAATTTAGCTGAAGATCGTGGATATAATGAATAAAAGATGCTACTTCAAGAGATAAGGTAATACCATTTCTCTATAAATTTTAAAAGTTTTAAGTATTCAAAAATTATGTGTTGAGCACCTCCTATTTACCAGAGACTCGGGTCCTAGGGACACAAATATTAGAAAAAGCATGAGGCAGGCATCATAATATGTATAGCTTTAAATAATTACGATGTGTGTAATATGTTGCTGTATGATAATACCAAGTTCAGCAAATCCAGATTTTCTTAAGTTGCTGAGTTAGGGGAAAAACTTGTCTGCACACCATTTATCATATCTGCCTACCTGGTCTAGGTATAAGCATTTTGCAAAGTATTGTTCATGTTGCTATTACTCCTGATTTCACAGAGTGCGGTAGGGGAAGTAATTGCTTCACAATGATAATTGAAAAGATAATAGACACTTAAATCTTAAAGGTGAGAGATTGCAGATTTTAATTTTTTTTCCCTTAAGCTTTAGTTATTTTCTAAGGATGAAGGTTTTGCCAGCTATAAAGGCCTTAGGCAGAAACCAGAGTCTCAGATTCCTGGGGGCTGGTAAGCCCTTGGAAAGTGAACATATAAAGATAAAAAATAGAATTCCTCACAATTATCTTTATCGAGAGGTTTCACATCCTAGTTGTAGAGTGGCGATACATGATACATAGCCACATATAAGCTCTATTTACTGGGGAATTACATTAAACAGTTTTAAAAATACTCTGTATCTTCATTATTTCAGGATTAACCCACTGTGGTCCAGTCGATTCTGACTCATAGCGGCCCTAAAGTACAGAGCAGAACTGCCCCATAGGGTTTCCAAGGAGCAGCTGGTGGGTTCGAACTGCCCACCTTTTGGTTAGCAGCTGAATGCTTAACCACTGCACCACCAGGGCTCCATTTCAGGATTATATCTGTACAAAGTGAACGTTTGACTAAATATTTGTTCATTTTTATAGTTAACAGTTAAGAGAGTTGTAAAAAAATTATTTTAACTCTTTACATATTAATAACAACAAAAACTTGAAATCATTCATTTTGAGATTAAGTATATAAATGTTCTTCAAAGATTGTTGTCTGCTCTCCTGTTGATTCTGGTTCATAGAAACCCTATAAGACAGAGAAGAGCTGCTCCATAGGGTTTCCAAGGCTGTAATCTTTACAAAGGAGCCTTGGTGGTGCAGTGGTTAAGAGCTTGGTTGCTAATTGGAAAGTCATAAATTTGAACTCACTGGCTGCTCCATGGGATAAAAGACCTGGTGATCTGTTCTGGTAAAGATTTGTTGTTTTTATGTGCCATCGAGTTGGTTCCAACTCATAGGGACCTTATAGGACAGAGTAGAACCGCCCCATAGGGTTTTCAGGAAGAGGCTGGTGGATTTGAACTGCTGACCTTCTGATTAGCAGCTGAGCTCTTAACCACTGTGCCACCAGGGCTCCTTACAGATTTACTCCATAAAGAGTAAAGATTTACAGCCTAAAAAACCCTATGGAGCAGTTCTACTCTGTCTTATAGGGTCGCTATGAGTTGGAATTGACAGCATACACCACCACCAATAGTCTTTACAGGGGAAACTTGGTGGTACAGATGTTAAGTGCTCAGCTGCTAACCAAAAGGTACGTGGTTCGAACCCACCAGCTGCTCCACAGGAGAAAGATATGGCAGTCTGCTTTCATAAAGATTACAGCCTTGGAAACCCTATGGGATAGTTCTACTCTATAAGGTCACTATGAGTCAGAATGAACTTGATGGCAATGAGGTGTTTGCTTTTGATTTTGGTTAATCTTTATGGGAGGAGATTGCCAAGTCTTTTCTCCCACAGAACGGCTAGTGGTTTTGAACTGCCTGCCTGTGACCTTTTGGTTAGCAGCTGAGTGCTTTACCATTGCACCATCAGGTTTCCTTCAGTATAAATACTATTTCTATTTAAATACCGATTTTCACCTTTGTTGGTAAAATCTCATTGTTAATATATTTGGGTTATTTAACGACTTTTATTTTTAATTAAATTCAACCTATATCCACTAGTGACTTTCACTTTGCCTATCACTAACAATGATGATAAATAAACATAGGGCATGATACCAACAGATGAACATTCTGAATGCTGAATCATGTACAAGAATTGCTTAGTCTTTTCTCTTTAAAAAAAAGTGTTGGATGTAGAAAAACAAGAGTACAGATAGATGAAACAATTTATATAAAGCAAAATCATTAAACTAGGTTACATGTATACCTGCCCATTGCAAAGGAGTAAGTAAAATAAGCCCTAATACAAATGCCTCATACTTATTTTCATTATTCATAAACTATTTGTAACTTTTCCATTTGATCCTATTTCAGAGAAGGATTTATAATTCAGTGTTTCAGGCATACATTGCTGGTGATATAAGAAGAAACAAAAGAATTTTAATAGCATTAACAATAATGATAAATAACATTTAAAGGGTACTCTCAAGTTTATAAAACACTTCTCACATACATTATTTAATTATCTAATTAATCTTTAATTAATGACCTTCTCCAAAGAGGCTTTTCCAACTAATCACCCACCCACTGATCTCATTGTGTGATCTTATGAAAGTTAGATAAAAAGATCTACTGTAGCTATCACTAGGCCAATGAATATTTAAGATGAATTAATTAAAATGTAAGAACTGTATGAAAATAAAGCCATTGAAACCTAATACATAAGAGAAGCCACTATTTCTTTGATATTGCTTTAATAGATATCTTTCCATGTATACAATCAGAGGAAGAAACCATAAAATAATGTTAGTCATGACTATGTTAAAAAAATAAAAAAATAAAAGAAACATTATGCCATGTAACACAACAAACTGAATTGAAAGACAAATAATGAGCTAAGATAAAATTTTTGTAACACATATGAGGACAAAGGGTTAGCAATTTGTAATATTAGTTTTAGTTGTACTGTTTTAATTTGAAGGAGGCCTGGTGGCGCAGTGGTTGAAGCGATTGACTGCTAACCGAAAGTGTGGTGGTTCAAAACCACCAGAGGCTCTGAGCGAGAGAGACGTGGCAGTCTGCTTCCATAGAGATTTACAGCCTTGGAAACCCTATGTGGTTGCTATGAGTCAGAATTGATGGCAGTGGGTGGAATGTTTTAATGTATACCACTTTTTGTCATCAAAATGGGGTGTGGTAGCCTTAATATATAAATGGCTTTTTCAAAGAACAAAACTAATACGTTCAGGGGGGAAATTTGTTGAAGATATGAATAGAAATTTAAATGAAAACATAGAAATGGTTGATAGCATATAAAAATCTGTTCAGTCTCACCAGTAACAAAATACTTGCAAACAAATTACTGGTAATATATGGATTCTCCTATTAGGAAGACCAAAATACTCATTAAAGCATTATTTTTATAACAGCAAAATATGCCAAAAAAATGCTCATGCAAGGGCATTATTAGTTAAAAAAAGTGTAATAATCAGAATTTGAAAATGCTTAATTTACGAAACTGACAAAGCCAAGAGAACAAAACATCAAATAAAATATTGTAAGATAGAGAATTTGATGTATGTTTACATGTATGCTTAGCAATTTCAATATGCAGTATTTCATGTATAAATAGATATCAAAATTGGATGAAAATAAAATAAATATATTTTGTATTAAACTGAAAGAATCCAGATATGTTACTTGTAAAACTTAATGTTTTCATAGTAAGTTTTGGACAGTTCTTTAACCGCACAGAAAAATAAAATTTATTAATTTGAATTACAGAGGCTTAAAATGTTTTTAAATAAGAATTTTGACTAAAATAACCCTTTTACAACTCTTTTTATTCCTAATTTGTTGTTAAATAAACAAAAGAAAGTCATAAATTGAATCAAGATTGGAACAAAAATGTCACAAGTTTTACAAGCATCTTCAAAAGATAGAGCAGAGCGTCCAATCTCAGAGAAGCCTCTTCTTAGGCTGTATGTTAATTTGCAAATAGGGAAGGTAGAAAAATGCTAAATAGGCTGATCTATTGGGAAATTGACAAGATAAAAACATATCAGAGCATTTAATTTATACATCTGCAGCTCCCTTAAATGCTGACAGATATTGCATTTAAGTCTGTTGGAAAGAGCTGGCTGTTTATCCAAATAATATATATATTTCTGTTAAATGGAATAGCTATAAGGTATTTGTGGTTTAAAGTAAAGATGTTAAAATCCTCCATGTCATTGTGTTGCATACAAAGATATTCTTAGAAAAGTATATTTATTTCTCTTGTACCAAGCTCTCACAGCAAAATGCTGCCACAATTCAAATGGCACATTTTAAATGTAATTCCACAAATAAGCCCAACACGAGCCTCTTAACAAAAAGTTCTTTTGCAACTGCAACACTAAATCCACTGAGCAGCAGTCTTTTCTCAAACACAACTTTTATCCACCCTGGTTATTCAGAAACGGATTACCATTTGTGGGTTTTCCAGATGTCTGACTTCTTTCAGTTTTTTTGCCTTTCAGGTTGGTCAGTAGCTATGCTACTTCCCTGAGAATCACCATGAACCAAGCATAAAGTTTGAGTTTCAAATAGACTTTGTGGAAAATGTTATTTATGTCACAGATTAAGTAAGAAACCTTCAACAAATAATTTCTTGGAGTTTTATTTGCAAAAGTAGAAAATATACAGTATCTAGGAGATACAAATAGTGATAATTGAGTACTTACTGTGTGTTTGCCGCCCCTCTAAGCATCTTGCATCAGCTCATTTAGTCCTCACAACTATTACTATCCACCATTTTAGAGATGTCAATGAAGCACAGAAAGAGGTCAGTGCAATGCCATAGGATTCAGAGTTGTAGGAGTGAGAGGCAGGCTTCAATATTAGGAACTATGGAAGTCTGACCCAGAACCTGAACTCTCAGCCACATAATTCCTTTAACATTTCTATTGCTGAATTAGATAATCATGACATAACATAGCTACATCACTTTATTTTATTTTATTATTTTACTGTTTAAGAACATACTGTTTGATTAGTTACGTTTTTCTGATTGCTTCCTTTTAACAATTGGCCCACAGTCCCCCCACCCCCCCAAAAAAGTGGAAGCAAAGCATGGACTTTTGTATTTTAAATTTACTTTTCAAAATTATTGAAATCCAATATTGATGTATTAGACAAAATGCTTTGTGTATTCTAATGGATGGTATATATATATATATACCTAGAAGATAAACGATAGATATTCCCAAATTTTGCCTCTTTTCATGGCTACTATATTTTAGTGATAAAACAGCAAGTTTTTAAATGTATGCCTTTTAATTGATTCACAATTCCACAGATACAGATATTTACCGGTTAAATTTGTTAGCAAATATTATGACATAAGTCTCTAGATAAGAATAAAAGGTAACTAATTAATTTTATATGTTAAATCATTCATTACATTACAGGAAATACTTAAAGGGCATAAAATAGAGAAAATTAAGTATTTAATTTTCAGGAACATTGTAGAGTTACTATAGCTATACTTATGTTATTTAATATGTTTCTTATCATTTGCTTATAGATTCAGAAAATTAAACCATATTTTAAATGTAGGTCCCAAACCAAACCAAACCTATTGTCGTCAAGTGGATTCTGACTCATAGCGACCCTATATGATGGAGTAGAACTGTCCCACAGAGTTTCCAAGGAGGATCTGGTTGATTCAAACTGCTGACCTTTTGGTTAGCAGCTATAGCTCTTAACCACTATGCCACCAGGGCTCCTAAATACAGGTAGAGGTTAGTGTTTTATGGTATTGTATGGAGAATTTTCAAAAAATAATCATTGTATAATGGAAAGACAATTCTGTAGTTTATTACCGAATATACCTAGATTTTAATAGACTCAGCTTGTTTATAAGAAGAAACATCAGTAGTAAGAAAATAGGCCTCAGATAATTGGGGGTGAGGGGTGGGTAGAGAGTCAATTTAAAGCCAAATGGTGTTAGATAAAAATATGTTCCAGGGGGAAAAAAAAAATGCTGTATGTCATACTAGTTGTCTTATGGAATTGTTTTTAGGTGCCATCAAGTCGGTTCTGACTCACAGTGACCATAAGTACAACAGAAGTAAATATTGCCTGGTCCTGCACCATCTTCACAATCATTGTTATGCTTCAGCCCATTGTTGCAGCCATTGTGTCAGTCCATCTCATTGAGGGTCTTCCTCTTTTTCGCTGACATTCCACTTTACCAAGCATAATGTCTTTCTCCAGGGCCTATTCCCTCTTGATAACATGTCCAAAGTACATAAGACAAAGTCTTGCCATCATTGCTTCTTAGGAGAATTCTGGCCGTACTTCTTCCTACACATATTTGTTTGTTCTTCTTGAAGTCCATGATATATTCAATATTCTTTGTCAACACCATAATTCAAAGTCATCAATTCTTCTTCATTTGTCCTTATTTGTTGTATAGCTTTCACATGCACAAGAGGTGATTGAAAATACCATGTTTTGAGTCAGGCATACCTTAGTCCTCAAGAGGTGACATCTTTGCTTTTTAACACTTTAAACAGATCTTTCACAGCAGATTTGCCTGATGCAATATGTCTTGACTGCTGCTTCCATGGGCATTGATTGTGGATCCAAGTAAAATGAAATCTTGACAACGTCAATCTTTTCTCTGTTTATGATGATGTTGCTTATTGGTATAGTTGTGAGGATTTTTATCTTTATGTTGAGGTGCAATTCCATACTGAAGGCTGTAGTCTTTGATCTTCACTAGTAAGTGCTTCAAGTCCTCTTCACTTTCAGCAAGCAAGGTTGTGTCATCTGCATATCGCAAGTTGTTAATGAGTCTTCCTCCAATCCTGATGCCCCATTCTTCTTCATATAGTCCAGCTTCTCTGTTTATTTGCTCAGCATACAGACTGAATAAGTATGGCGAAAGGATACAATCCTAACACACACCTTTCCTGACTTTAAACCATAAAGTATCCCCTCGTTTTATTTGAATGACTGCCTGTTGGTCTATGTACAGGTCCCTCAGGAGAACAATTAACTGTTCTGGAATTCCCATTCTTCACACTGTTACCCATAACTTATGGCATTAGGTACCATTTAAATCAGATTGAATCTTGCTAGTCACATGGAAAAATCAATTTAAGGTAACTATTACATTCTTTGCGGTCAAATCATCTTTGAAATAATCAAGGTTTACAAAAGAAAGAGAGTATCTTGAGACAAGAAGGAAATATGCTACTTAAAATCTGGCTGAGTGGAATCTAATCTCATATGTTAGGAATTTATGCATTTGTGACCATATTTATAAAAAATAATTGCAAATGTATAGCTTTCCATTCAGGGAAATACTAGGTAATTATATAAACGAGGCAGTATATAATGTCTATTAAGATAAGTATCGAGTAAGGAAATATGAAACAGAGGATAAAACAAGATGACAGAATAAACTACATTAAAATGTTGTAAGACAAAATCTCAATGTGTTAAATTCCTGCTACTACAAAGACATTATGTATAATTTCCAGGTGCATGTTGATAAACGCTAACTTAGAGTCAGGTTTACTATAGAGTATATAATAGAACATAAATATAAATATATGTTCTATATATTTATATATAAGTTTATAACTAAGGAACCTTGGTGGTGCAGTGGTTAAAGCCCTTGGCTGCTAACTGCAAGGTCAGCAGTTTGAATCCACCACCGGCTCCATAGGAGAAAGATGTGGAAGTCTGTTTTGGTAAAGATTACAGCCTTGGAAACCCTATGGGGAAGTTCTGTTCTGTCCTATAGGGTTGCTATGAGTCAGCATCAACTTGACAGCAACAGGTTAACTTTATATATATTTTCTACTGAAAATATAGCCCCTTTCTGCCTTCATCTGAGATTGGACATTTTCTGCCACCACCTCCTTGATATGCCACTGACTTCTGCCAATATTGCACTCTTCACTCCACTCTATCCACTTTGTTCTCCTAATCTCTTCCTTAAACTCACTAAGCAAGTGTATAACTCAGGGCCTTTGCACTTGCTGCTCCTTCAGACTGGACATTAGGTATCTGCCTGAGCGGTCTGCTCTCTCACCTATGTTAGTTATTAGCTCGTAAATCACTTTCTCACTATAGCCTTCCTTAAGTACTCCATAAAAAGTATAATAATAACTGCTGCCATCACACCCTGCATTCTTTTCACCTTACTTTCTTGGCACTTTTTATTATATATGCATATTATTTATTATTTATTGCTCATCTCCTCCATAGGAATAAAAGATTTCTGAAAGCAAGGATTTTTCACATGGTGGTTCAGTGTTATAAGTCCAAGAGAGAGCACTGCCTCGCTCATACTAGATGTTTCATAAATTCTTGTTTAATGAATGAATTAATGAATTAGTGAACAAATGAATGAGTGAAACATGCCTCTGGTGTTTAACTATGCACTCAATAATGCCAATATTAAACAAACAAAAAAAAAAAAACCACTGCCATCGAGTCAATTCCAACTCATTGTGACCCTGTAGGACAGTAGAACTGCCCCATAGGGTTTCCAAGGCTATAAATTTTTAGGGAAGCAGACTGCCACATCTTTCTCCAAGGAGCGGCTGGTGAATGCAAACTGCCAACCGTTCAGTTAGCAGCCAAGCACTTTAACAACTGAGCCACCGTGGCTCCTCCAATATTAGTATCTTACTGGGCAGTGTTTTGTTCTGTTGTTCATAGGGTTGCTATGAGTTGTAACTGACTCGATGGCACCTAACAACAAGTCAAAATACATATGAAAATATTATCACTGGCAATGAAAGCAAAGCAAAGTCAAATAACAAGCTGCATTATATCAATTATCAAATTGGAAAACATATGTTTAAATGAGTTAGCTAAGAAAAGTGAAACAGGTCTTGTCATAATGTTAGTAACAATGATGAATAATATATTAAGTTTGATGAAAATTTGTATACATGTAAAAACAGCTTTAATGTAGCCAGAATTTTGACTCAATATTTATTTTAAAAATTAATTTAAAAAATAGCCATAGATGCCATAAATACTTATTTTTCTATATATATATACACACACACAAACACAAATATATGCACATATATGTGTGTATGTATGCCACAATGCCATTTTCTTTCCAAGAGACCCTTCATAGGCATTCTATTGATTTTTAAATAGTTTGTATGCACTAAAGGCACTGGCAGAAAACAAGGCTCCAGGAATTGACGGAATACCAATTAAGATGTTTTAACAAACCGATGCAAGGAAGTGCTCACTCATCTATGCCAAGAAATTTAGAAGACAGCTACCTGGCCAACAGACTGGAAGAGATCCATATGCGTCAATTTCCAAAGAAAGAGGATCCAATGGAATGCAGAAACTACCCAACAATATCATTAATATCCCATGCAAGTAGAATTATGCTGAAGATAATTCAAAAACAGTTGCAGCAGTACAACAACAGAAGAACTGCCAGAAACTCAAGCTGGATACTGAAGAGAATGGGGAACGAGGGATATCACTGCTGATGTCAGTTGGACCTTGGCTGAAAGCAGAGGATACCAGAAAGATATTTACCTGTGTTTTATTGACTATGCGCAGGCATTTGACTTTGTGGATCATAACAAATTATGGATAACATTGGGAAGAATGTAAATTCAAGAACACTTAATTGTGCTCATGTGGAACCTTTACATAGACCAAGAGGCAGTTGTTTGAACAGATCAAGGGGAGACTGTGTGGTTTAAAATTAGGAAAGGTATGTGTCAGGGTTGTATCCTTTCACCATCTTATTCAATCTGTTTGCTGAGCAAATAATCCAAGAAACTGGACTATATGAAAAAGAATTCAGTATCAGGATTGGAGGAAGACTCATGAACAACCTGCAATATGCAGGTGACACAACCTTGTTTGCTAAAGTGAAGCGAACTTGAAGCTCTTACTGATGAAGATCAAAGACTATGGTGTTCAGTATGGATTACA
This sequence comes from Trichechus manatus latirostris, assembly GCF_000243295.1. Lineage (NCBI taxonomy): Eukaryota > Metazoa > Chordata > Mammalia > Sirenia > Trichechidae > Trichechus > Trichechus manatus. The sequence continues at coordinate 17,811,418 of NW_004443952.1, forward strand.
AGTCAACATAAAGAAAACAAAAATCCTTACAACTGGGCCAATAAGCAACATCATGATAAACGGAGAACAGATTGAAGTTGTCAAGGATTTCATTTTACTTGGATCCATGCCCATGGAAGCAGCAGTCAAGAAATAAAACAACATATTGCATTGAGCAAATCTGCTGCAAAAGACCTCTTTAAAGTATTAAAAAGCAAAGAAGTCACCCTGAGGACTAAGTTGTGTGTGACCCAAGCCAAGGTATTTCCAATCACCTAATATGTATGCAAAAGCTGGACAATGAATAAGGAAGACCAAAGAAGAATTGATGCATTTAAATTATGGTGTTGTTGGAGAATACTGAATATGCCGTGGATTGCCGGAAAAACATACAAATCTCTCTTGCAAGAAGTATAGCCAGATTGCCCCCTTAGACGCGAGAATGGTGAGATTTCATCTCAGGTACTTTGGATATATTATCAGGAGGGAACAGCCCCTGGAGATAGACATAATGCTTGGTAATATAGAGGGTCAGTGAAAAAGAGGAAGACCCTCAACAAGATGGACTGACACAGTGGCTGCAACAATGGGCTCAAACACAGCAATGATTCTGAGGATGGCATATGACTGGGCAGTGTTTTGTTCTGTAGTACTTAGCGTTGCTGTGAGTCACAACTGACTTAATGGCACCTTACAAAAATGTGTGCTAAATTCAGATGCCACCATTAGTTCCTATGAAAAGTAGATTCTGTATCCAAGAAAAATTTGATTACTTGGTTACCTAGGTCTGACCTCTGAGGAATCAGCTGTTTGGTTCAGCAGCACAAGAGAAAACTATGAATGATGATATCAAAGGAAAATTGTGCATTAGGAATATTGCAGTATACTATTTGGCTTATGCAATGTCCTAGCAACCTAGTAAGACCTGATTCAGATATGCCTTTGAATCTCTCCAGCTCCTTGAGAAGTGCATGTCATGTTGTCATGTTTCCCCACATCAATATATGCAAATTTTCAGTTACTTGGTAGTACTTTTTAAGAGCACTGTGAGATAATTAAAATATTTTTATTTAAAGAGTGAACTTCCTAAGTAATTTGTTTATAGACTCAAATAAGATATATAAAGAGCTTTGGATCAGAAAGATTATGTGAAAAGGTAAATCATCCTTCTACAGAGTTAGAGCAAAAAATTCAAACTGTCAACCAGACAAGTGATGACGCAAAGTAGATATTAAATGTGTATTCATTCCATTGAAAGGTTTTCTTCCAGTTAAATACTCTCTGCTTAATAGATGTTTGGTAACAGTAGAGGCCTCTGATCTATGAAATCATTTGCACTTACTAAATCTGAACTTAAATCCATAAAGCACCATGTAGAAGAAGAATATTCTACAAATTGGTGCAAAAAGCACTATGATTCGTTTTACATCTGTAACTATCACTATATTGTAACATTTATTTATTTATTATAAATATTCCCAGTATATCATCACAAAGGCCAAGGAATGACACAAATCTTCAGCTAATTCTTAGATGGCCTTTATGTGGCTTTCTTTCAATTAAAATTATGGCAAACATTTAAGTTTGACTTGATTTTGCAGCATGTCCACTTAGAAGCAAATTGTGGACCAAAGTAGAATGAATGAATTGATGAATAATTAAGTAATTCATTAATTAATAATTGAGTAACACTTTAATTTTTATTAAAAAAACACTTTTCTCTTATCCTATAACGTATAATGTTACCAATAAGCCTGTTAGAGAAGTATCATTATGCTTTTTTTCTTTTGAGGAAATGGAGGTTTAGAAATGCATCTCAAAAGTATCTCATCTATTATAGTTCAAGGTGTTTAAAGGTCTTTTTATGTATTTATACTTATAAATTACTTTATATTATTAATATTATTATATTTCATAATCCATCCCTGTCTCTATAATTACTTCATTGTTGATTCCACCATTTATATAATACATAATTGTTTTAATTGTTTACAATAATTTCTATTCTAAAACATCAACTGATTACAGATCCCTGGTGTTGTCTCTCAAATTCCCTTTAAACTATTTGAAAATAAGAAACACATTAAAACTTACAATTCTAAATGAAAGCCTGAAAACCAACATAATGCCTGAATCTGTGTTGTATTTTCAGTAACTACAGGACAATGGTACTAAAGTCTCAGTGATGAACACAGGTTTGCCACCTTAAAAGAACAAGCCTGCTTGGCTGGAAGAAGGCTTTACCAGATATCTGGTTCAGGCACTCGGAGTCTGTATCAAAGAGATAGCTGGCAGTCAGCCATCAATTTCACAACTGTGGATTCCTGTGGTGGCCAGAGCCTTGTCCCTCCACTGTAACAACTAACTCTCTTTCTACAGCAATTTACTAACTGACATTCTTAGGGAATACTTGCCTAGGAAATAAATGAAATGATCAGGACCAAAGGGGGCTAAGTGGACCCTAGGTTGTTCACGCACACCAATATGTGTCGGTTGAACAAGTCTATCTTCTAGGTGGGGTCAAAATGAGGAACACACCTGTAGTCTTGCATGCATCTTGAATGTTTTTCAAGTGCTAGCAGTGCTTTCTATAAAGAGCAGTTATTAGTTTTACGATTATTTTAAAATTATGCGTATTCTCAAGACATCCTAGGCACTGGGTCTCAGTATAGAAAAACTTTGACCCCACTATATTCCCTCCACCCAGCACACAGAGAAAAATATGGTTAATCACATATCTACTTCTTCCTAATACTTGACATGTGCAAACATTAATTATTTCTACCTTGAAAATGATGCCATGCCCCACATTGCAGCAGAGTGCTTGGCAGTTATGCAGTACAGGCAAAAATGTGAGCATTTTGAAATCTGGCAACAAATTCCTTTAATGGAGTGAAGGTAAAGAAGACAAATGTTGAGCATGAGGTAGGTGAGCACTGGAGCCAAAGATATATGGTCATAAGTCTCAGCAAGATAAAATAAGAGGGGGTTTCCTCATGAAAACTTCATAACACATCAAGAATTGAAAAGGACAGAAAAGGGACTGGATGAGAGACTCCAACCAGTTTCAGGCTACAGAAGTCAATGTAGGTAGTAAAGCCCAAGTCAGCAGTCCTCTAATCAGCACGTGACAAATGCTAAACATCATTAGTCATTAGAGAAATGCAAATTAAAACCACATTGGCAAGTTAAAACCACAACGAGACATCGTTTCACACCCATTAGGATGGCTATTATTAAAAAAAAAAAAATCAAGTGTTAATTAGGATGTGGAGAAGAGGGAACGCTCATCCATTCCTTATTGAAATATAAAACGGTCCAGCCACTGTGAAAAACAGTTTGACAATTTCTCAAAAAGTTAAACATAGAATAAGCATATGATGCAGCAATTCCATTCCTAGGTATATACCCAAATGACTTGGAAGCATGGACTCAAACAGATACATGTACATCAATGTTCATTGCAACATTATTCACAACAGCAGAAAGGTGGAAACAGCTCTAATGTCCATCAACATATAAATGAATCAACTAAACATGGTATCTATCTACAATGGAATATTATTCAGCCATAGTGAGAAATGAAATTCTGATTCATGCTACAACATTACTGAGTCTTGAAAACATTATGCTAAGTGAAATAAGTCAGATACAAAAGGACAAATGTCGTATGGTCCAATATATATGAAATATCTAGTATAGGCAAATGCATAGAGACAAAAGTTTATTGGTGGTAACTAGGGGTTGGAGCAGGGAGGAAATGGGGAGTTATTGCTTAAGGGGCACTGAGTTTCTGTTTGGGGTGATGAAAAACATTTAAAAATGGATAATGGTGATGGTTGTACAACATGGTGAATGTAATTACTGTCACTGACTTGTACCCTTAAAAATGATTAAAATGGCAAATTTTTTGTTATATATATATTACCACAATAAAATTATATATATAATTACTATGTATATATAAATGGGACCCTGGTGGCCCAAGGGTTAAGAATTTGGCGCTAACTAAAAGATCGGTAGTTCGACTCCACCAACCACTCCTTGGAGACCATATGGGGAAGTTCTACTCTGTCCTATAGAGTCGCTATGAGTCAGAATTGACTCAACAGCAACAGGTTTGGTTTTTTATATATATAAAAGTACATATATAGTGATATATATTATGTATATTAACATGTATTATATGTATGTGTGTGTGTGTGTGTATGTATGTATAAACAAACCTATTGGAGCCCTAGTGGCATAGTGGATAAGATCTCAGCTGCTAACTCAGCTGGCACCGAACAACAACAAACAAACAAACCTATCGCCATCAAGTCGATTCTGACTCATAGCAACCCTATAGGACAGAGTAGAACTACCCCATAGGTTTTCCAAGGCTATAAATCTTTACAGAAGCAGACTGTCACATCTTTCTCCCATGGAGTAGGTGGTGGATTCAAACAGCCAAGCGCTTTAACCATTACACCACCAGAGCTCCTGATACACACACACGTATGTATTAAAGGCTTCAGTGGCCAAAGTTTCAGGGTTTCTGACATTCCATTTGAAGCTGTTCATAAAACAAACCCATTTCTTGAGATGAAAGGTGTGTGTGTTGTATTGTGCTATATTGTTTTGTTATATTTTGCTTCATTTTTCCTCCAATGCAAGGAATTGGTTCCCTTTCAATTCCAGATTAATATAAAGTAGGGCAGATATTGCATATATAGGATGACAAGAAAGCCCATCAACTGAGAAAGTAAATTTCTTTTTTTGCTATTTACTTTTTTTTTTTTTAATTGTACTTCAGGTGACTGTTTATAGAACAAACAGTTTCTCATGAAACAGTAGTACACATATTGTTTTATGACATTGGTTAACAACCCCACAACATGGCAACACTCTCACTTCTCAACCTTTTTTTTTTTCTTTTGGTGAAAATATACATAGCCAAAGATAAACCATTTCAAAAATTTCTACAAGCACAGTTCAGTGACATCGACTATGCTCTTTTGATTGTGTTGCTATCCTCACTTTAGATGAAGGTTTACAGAACAAAATAGTTTCTCATTAAACAGTTAGTACACATGTTGCCCTATGACAATGGTTAACAACCTCACAAC
>NW_004443952.1:17821920-17870237 GCF_000243295.1 Trichechus manatus latirostris
ACTTACTACAGCCACCAGGGTGGGTCGGTAATCAGTGCAGGGCAGGTTCCTGTAGGCCGTACCTGTGCTGTTTGGTGGAGTGATGTTAAGTGCACAGTACAGGTAGGCAGGATCTAGGGGGGAGATTGTTATGTGCAGAGCTAAGATGGATATGGGAGACAGGAACAGGACCCAAAAACATACAAACAGACAAAAAAGAGTGCTAAGGGGAGCTTGCTGTTGCAGTGGAGAGATGAGAGACTATGAAATGGAGAAAAAGGAAAAGAGGAAGAAGAAGAAGCAAAAAGAGAAGGATGAATAAATAAAAATCTGAAAGGAAAAAGAACAGCAAAGCTCCCAGGGATCCCACCGGTGCAGCTATGAGGTCTGGGGAAGTTGTTCTCAGATGTTGCAGTACAGCCTGGCTAGAAGTCATAGAGGTATTCAGCGCCAGTTTTACAGGGAACAGAAAGAGAAGGAAGGTATAGAGAGATGAGAAACTGAGTAATGAAGAAAGACAAAATGGGAAAAAGAGGGAAAAGAAAACAAAACAAATTAAAAAAAAAAGAACAAGAAAAGCCCCCCAAAAAACAGAAAAAAACAAAACCCACGAAGAAAGAAATGCCCTCAGGGATCCTTCTGAGCATCTGCGCAAGCCAAATGGGTAGGCTTCAGGCTGCACAGCATTGCCAGGCCAGAACGGGCTCCAAACTCAAGAAAAGGAAAGGAAAACACACAAACAATTCAAAACAAACAAAAGGCCCAGGATCCCACCAGCATGGCAGCCCAGACCGGGAAGCAGCTCCACACTCGAATGGAACTCCACAGCCCTTCAGGAAGAAGCAAAGATGGAGCACGGAGCCAGGTATTTTAGCGAAAGTAGGGGGAGGTGGTGAGAGGTAAGTAAGAAATCAAAAGAAGCAGAAAATAAGCAACAACAAATGGCACTCAGAGAGCCAACCAGTGTCAGTGTGTGGAATCCAAGTGGCCGGTGCTTCCTGGACAAGAGACTGTGGCCGTGGGAAGCAAAGGAGGCCGAGTGGGGGTGAGGAAGCGTATATCGCAAATTACCGGAGCTCCACAGCCCCTCAGGTAGAAGCAAAGATGGCGCAAGGAGCCAGGTATTTGAGCGAAAGGAGAGGGAGGTTGTGAGAGGTAAGGAAGAAATCAAAAGAAGCGGAAAAAACGCAACACCAGCAGCCAACAAATGGCATTCAGAGAGCTGGCCAGTGTGGGCGGGTGGAATCCAAGCAGCCAGTGCTTCCCAGACAAGAGACTGTGGCCGCGGAAAGCAGAGGAGGCTGAGTGGGGTGAAGAAGGGTGGTGGGCGGGAAAGTATATATTGCAAATTACCAGTTGTTCTGTCTCCCGCTGGAAGCTCCATGAAGCCGCTTTCTCATACTCCCTATTTGTTGGTCTTTGATAGGAGTCCCAAGATGGTGGATCCGCGCTGCGTTAGCTGGTAGGGGACCTCTGCATGAAACTCTCCTCGCTCTCCATTCTCTGTCGGTTTTCTCACTCTATTGGTGCTTGGCTGAGTTCTTTATCTCTTCATTTGATGTTTTAGGGTTTAAAGATTGCTGTTTTCTCTGTAGTTTTTCAGATCTTTGCTGTGGAGGGACGGCATGGTGCTTCTGCCTAGAGCACCATTTTTTGGAAGTAAATGTTTGAAATAGGAGACTATTAATCCTTTTCCCCACACTCTAAGACACTTCAAAATACTTGGGGACAATTCTGGAGTTCTAGAGAGTAAAATTTTTCATTGAAGCCAATCGTATCTGGATCTCAAGTGGACAGGAGGATCTAGTAATTAGTTAGCATGTGAGCTACATGAATGAATGATGTTTACAGGATTTAAGAGACCAGTAAAATCATATAGATCATTCCCTCGTTTTACACATAGGAAAGAAAAGCAAAAAGAGGTGAAGTGGTCTGATTAAATACAATGGCTAGGATCACTGCTTTGTAGTGTTTCTCAAGACCAGAGCTCTTTGTTATATTCCATGATTCAAATTCTGGTTTAATAAGACTACACACTCTGAATTTGTATTAGATAAAGTACATCCTTCAGATTTCTTACCAGAATGCATTTCAATGTAGAAATGGATTTGAATGTAACAGCTCACATGTCAAACATAATAGCTTGGAATTCAGTGTTTTCTTTACCCATCTATCCTAGTTTATATTATATACACTTAATTATCATATTAACTTAGATAGAAATGTTCTTCCCCTTGTCTCTTAATGTTAGTGAATATTTGACCTATATTGTTAAATAAGATATATGAAACCAAAATAACTTTTATAATCTGTTGCTTCCAAACGTGGTAAATCTTAACATAATGCTATCCTTAGGCAAGAAGGTTATAAGAGTTGAAAAAAGGGAATTACAATGTAAGTTCTATTATTGGTAATGCTGAAATATGGATAGGACTATGATTCTTTCAGAATTACTCTTTTTATAGTGTCTGCTTCCGTTCTTTTTCAAGCATTAGAATCAGGGATGTTAAGAATAGCAGTTACACCATTTTCCATGAGTAAAAATGGACTAAGTTTCTATAAATAATGCATTTCAAATTAACTAGCTGCAACATCTTTGACATGCAAAATCCTTCCTGAGTATGAGTTCCACAGAAACAAATTGTGTGTACAATACTTACCACCATGCATTACTGCTGCAGACCTTTGTTCTCTCCCAGCTGATTACAACATAGTTTACATTAGAAATTGTTCAGTTGTAGAGTTTGTGATAGTGTTCTTATTTATGTTTCCTATCTTCATAAATAGTACACAATATTAAGAAATAATACTCTAAAGAGAAAAATATGCCATCAGTTTCTGAAATGATTTACAATCTATTTGAGCATTTTTGATACACTGAAAAGTCACATAATTAAGATAAAAGTAATGAGTGTACTATGTCTATATGTCAAATACAAAATAGTAAACTCAAGGATGTACGTATGATAAGTATTTTGAATATGTTTACTAGAAACTAAATTCTCAGACACAAGAGACCAGGTGACTTAACTAGCTACTGTAATCCCTTCTTCCCTACTACCTCCACCTTTGTCTTTGTACTACCTGTCCATATTAAGATTTTAAATTGTTTATAATTCTGGCTAATCCTACTTTCACATTTTTATTCTATAAAGTAATAATATAAAAGTTAAAGTATTACAATGCCTAGTGTTTTGAAAGAGCACTACCTAATTGGATCCTTGTTATGATATATGCAGAACACTCTTTCATAGATAAGGAAATAGTGTTCTGAGTTTATAAGTGAAATGTTCATGTCCATAGTCTTTTGTTTTTTGTTTTTGCTGTCCCATGGAAAGACAGAAATCTCCCTGCCTCTGAATCATCAAATCCCAACCAGTTTATCCAGCTTCCCCAAGTTCCTGAAAGAAATACGCAGAAGAGAGACTAAGGGAAAAGGGTCATTTTATTTATATTGGGCTTTCTAGAACTCATAACCTTGATGAACTGGCTTGAACCACATATGCACACAATGATTTATTTTAAGATTCATGATATATCTTGAAAAAAGAGCCTAAACAATGCATCTATCTCCCCTAAGGCCATAGGATAGAGTTGCAGGGCAAATGCTCTGAAGGCAGATGACCTGTTTTCAAATTCCATCGCAGGCATTTCCTAGCCCTATGGCTTTGGGCCTGTTACTAGCATCTCTAAATCTCAGTTTTCTGTACGTAGTTCAATGTTTTGATGTTAGAGTTAAAGGAAATAAAATTTGGGAAATGCCTATCATAGTGCATGACATAAGAATAAACAATTGATAATAATAACTATTATTATTTTCATTTTTATGAGCTTTTGAGGTGTTAGTATGTGGATGGTGGAAAGAGGTATGGTAAGACAAACCCAAAAAAGAACGCCAAGGTATTCTTAAGACTTGAGCACAGATGAAATAACATAACAATCTCTAGCCATTTCTAGGACAGGGTCTCCTGTCCAGCAGAAAACACCCCAAAAAACAGTTCCACCACACCAGCACCATTTAGTGGAGTTGAAGGACCAGAGCAAATAGGAGAAATCTTTGAAATTATAGAGAGGAGCAGACTTGCTCAAATATGGTCCATGGGCCTGGTTCAAAATCACCTAGAATTCTTGTTAAAAATACAAGTAGCAGAGGTGGGGCCAAGATGGCAGAGTAGTCTGACACTTCTGGTGGTCCCTCTTACAACAAAGACCCAAAAAAATAAGTGAATTGATTATATATGACAATCAAGGGGCCCTGAACATCAAAGGCAAAGTTCAGGAATCGGACTAAGTGGCAGGGGGAGGGAGAGATGGTTCAGAAGCAGGGAGGAGTTGCCAGACCTGACCAGCGGGAGCCAGTGCCCTGAGGGCTGGATCAGCTGGCAGGCGCGCTCAGGTTGACAGTGGCATTTGCGACATGTTTTCCACATTGAGAGAAGCTGAGCAGTGGAGAGTCTGCTCAGGCCTCCAGAGCCAGTGAAGAGCAGCACTTAATTGGCAAAAGATAAGTACATGCACTTAACATACTGTACGGATCAAAAAACACCCCATTTGGGAAGAAACTCTCTCCCATTTACCTACTCCCTCCCCACTCTGCACCAGTCCGCAGGCCCGCATCAGCAATGGCCTGGCCATGGCCCCTGGGCTGGAAGTAGGACCCCTCATGCACCCTGAGCCATTCTCATGGCCTTGGAGAGGGAACAAATTAACAAACAGGAAAAAAAAATTCTGCCAGCTCCCCTAAGCCAGGAACTCAAGGTAGGCACAGCTCTTTTGCTTGGGCACAGGCATAAGGGGTCTATGGACTTTGAATACCTTTCACCCCTGCATAGACCTCTGTGGGCCCATTTCAACATCATAGGCCCTCATTAGCACTGTACAGCAAGGTATATACCTGAAGCCTAACTTCACTGTATCAGCTATATGATGGAGTGGCAGGTTCATGAAATTTGATACCGCTCTGCCCATTAAGCACGGTACTCACCTATCCACATCAGGGGCCTGAGGACTGGTGGCTTCACTCATGCTACCTAGCCACCTGTGGCAGGGGTCCAAGAATAAGTGGTGCTTCCCAGTCCTTACAGCCAACAGCATTGGGTGCCCATAGTCCAGCTGCAAAACCCACCTACCTACACACTCTAGGGAACTGGGACACATTTTTCTCCCAGACATGTAGGGGCAGCTGTCAGCCCCCTGCCTTACTCAGCACGTGACCCCCTACTACAGCCAGATACCTGTACCTACTCCAATCACCACTGCCCATCTAGAGCTGTAGGTGAGAGCCTGCACCACACACTTGGGTGACTATCTGGACACCTGAACTGAATCCATAAAAGAAAAGTAAACGGATTCCTAGGCTCACATACCTAGTAACAGATATAGCCACCAGGTGACAGGACGTTAGGGCTTCAAAGGCGCCAATAATCAAACTAGCTCAAACGATCAGCCTATTTGGGTATATCAAAACATAACAGAGACATCAATATGTAAAAGATGACAACATTAAAACAAAAAAGAGGGACTAAAAAATATAGTCATAGGTCTTTCATATGGAGAGGAAGTCAAGGCAATATCAAGAAATAAAAGATTGGTTTAAACTTAGAAAAATAGGGGTAAATATTAAGGTAACCACAAAGGAAACTAACAATCTTACGCATCAAAATAAAAGACAAGAAAAACAAAGAATCAGCAAATACAAAATCAACAACAATGAAAAAGATGAAAAGAAAATACATAAAAACGACGCAGCACGGAAAATTAAGTGGAACAAAGAAACTGTCAACAACATACACACAAACATCAAAATGCCAGCACTAAATGCATATCTATTAATAATTATGCTGAATGTAAATGGACTAAACGCACCAAGAGAAAGTGGCAGAATGGATAAAAAACACAATCCATGTATATGCTGCCTACAAGAGACACACATTAGACTTATAGACACAAACAAACTAAAACTCAAAGGATGGAAAAAAATAAGCAGACAACAATCACAAAAGAGCAGGAGTGGTAATATTAATCTCTGAAAAAATAGACTTTAAAGTAAAATCCACCACGAAGGATAAGGAAGGACACTATATAATGACTAAAGTGTCAACAAACCAGGAGGACATAACTATAATAAATGTTTACAGACACAGTGACAGGGCTCCAAAATACATAAAACAAACTCTAACAGCATTAAAAAGAGAGATAGACAGCTCCACAATAATCGTAGCAGACTTCAACACACCACTTTCAGTGAAGGACAGAACATTCAGAAAGAAGCTTAATACTAAATGCCACAATCAACCAACTTGATCTCATAGACATATACTGAACACTCCACCCAACAGCAGCCAAGTATACTTTCTTTTCCAACGCACATGGAACATTCTCCAGAATAGACTACCTATTAGGCCATAAAGCAAGCCTTAACAGAATCCAAAGCATTGAAATATTACAAAAGTGGAAATCAGTAACAGAAAAAGAAAGGAAAAAAATGAAACACATGGAAACTGAACAACACCTTGCTCAAAAACTACTGGGATATAGAGGAAATTATGGACAGAATAAAGAAATTCACAGAATTGAATAAGAATGAAAACACGTATTACCAGAACTTTTGGGACACAGCAAAAGAAGTGTTCAGAGGTCAATTTATAGCAATAAATGCACACATTCAAAAAAGAAGAAAGGGCTAAAATCAAAACATTAACTCTACAACTTAACAAACAGTAGCAAAAGAAGCCCTCGGACACCAAAAGAAAGCAAATAATAAAAATTAGAGCAGAATTGGATGAAATAGAAAATATAAAAACAATTGAAGAGTTAACAAGACCAAAACCTGGTTCTTTGAAAAGATCAACAAAATCGATAAACCATTAGCCAAACTGACAAAAGAAAACCAGGACAGGAAGCAAAAAACCTGAATAAGAAATGAGATGGATGATAACAGACCCAACTGAAATTAAAAGAATCATAACAGAATGGTATGAAAAATTGTACTTTAACAAATTTGAAAACCTAGAGGAAATGAACAAATTTCTAGAAACACAATACCTACCTAAACTAACACAAAAAGAGGTAGAACAACTAAATAAAACTATAACAAAAGAAGATATTAAAGGGTAATTTAAAAACTCCCAACAACAACAAAAAAGCCCTGGGCCTGGTGGTTTCACTGGAGAATTCTAAAAAACTTTCAGAGAAGAGTTAACACCACTACTACTAAAGCTATTTCAGAGAATAGAAAAGGATAGAATACTCTCAAGCTGATTCTATGAAGCCAGCATAACCCTGATACCAAAACTAGGTAAAGACACCACAAAAAAAGATTACACACCAATATCCCTCATGAAAATAGATGCAAAAATCCTCAACAAAATTCTAGCCAATAGAATTCAACAACATATCAAGAAAATAATTCACCATGATCAAATGGGATTCATACCAGGTGTGCAGGGATGGTTCAACATTAGAAAAACAATATAATCCATCACATAAATAAGATCATGTGGTTCTTGTCTTCTGTTTTATCAATTGATGCAGAAAAGGCATTTGACAAAGTCCAACACCCATTCATGATAAAAACTCTCAGCAAAATAGAAATAGAAAGGAAATTCCTCAACATAATAAAGGGCATTTATACAAAGCCAATAGTTAACATCATCATAAATGGAGAGAGTCTGAAAGCATTCCCCTTGAGAATGGAAACCAGACAAGGATGCCCTTTATCACCACTCTTATTCAACATTGTGCTGAAGGTCCTAGCCATAGCAATAAGGGAAAAAAAAAGAAATAAAGGGCATCCAAATTGGTAAGGAAGAAGTAAAAATATGCCTGTTTGCAGATGCTATGGTCTTATACACAGAAAACCCCAAAGAATCCACAAGAAAACTACTGAAACTAATAGAAGATTTCAGATTTCAGGATACAAGATAAACATACAAAAATCAGATTCCTCTACACTAACAAAAAGAACTTCCGAGAGGAAATCACCAAATCAATACCATTTACAATAGCCCCCAAGAAAATAAAATACTTAGGAATATATCTAACCAGAGACGTAAGAGACCTATACAAAGAAAACTACAAGACACTACTGCAAGAAACCAAGAGACCTACATAAGTGGAAAAACATACTTTGCTCATGGATAGGAAGACTCAACATTGTGAAACTGTCTATTCTACCCAAAGCGATCCACAGATACAATGCAATCCAGACCCAAATACCAATGGCATCTTTTAACAAGATGGAGAAACAAATCACCAACTTCATATGGAAAGGCAAGAGGCCCTGGATAACTAAGCATTACTGAAGAAGTAGAACAAAGTGGGAGGCCTCACATTACCTGATTTTAGAATCTATTATACCGCTGCAGTAGTCAAAACAGCCTGGTACTGATACAACAACAAATACACAGACCAATGGAACAGAGTTGAGAATTCAGATGTAAATTCATTCACCTATGAGCAACTAATATTTGACAAAGGCCCAAAGTCTGTTAGTTGGGGAAAAGATAGTCTCTTTAACAAATGGATATCCACCTGCAAAAAAATGAAACAAGACCCATACCTCACACCATGCACAAAAACTAACTCAAAATGGATCAGAGACCTAAATACAAAATGTAAAACGATAAAGATCATGGAAGAAAAAATAGTCACAACGCTAGGAGCCGTAAAACATGGCATAAACAGAATACAAAACATTACTAACAATCCACAAACACCAGAAAAAGAACTAGATGACTGGGAGCTCCTAAAAATCAAACACTTATGCTCACCAAAAGAGTTAATAGACAACCTGCAGACTGGGAAAAAATTTTTGGCTATGGCAAATCCTATCAGCGTTTAATCTCTAAAATCTACAAGATACTGCAAACCTCAACAAAAAAAGACAAATAACCCAATTAAAAAAAGGGGAAAGGATATGAACAAGCACTTCACCAAAAAATACATTCAGGCAGCTAACAGATGCATGAGGAAATGCTCACAGTCTTAAGCCGGTAGAGAAATGCAAATCAAAACTACAATGAGATACCATCTCACCCCAACAAGGCTAACATTAATCCAAAAATCACAAAATAATAAATGTTGGAGAGGTTGTGGAGAGACTAGAACACTTATACACTGTTGGTGGGAATGTAAAATGGTACAACCACTTTGGAAATGGATTTGGTGCTTCCTTAAAAAGCTAGAAGTAGAAGTACCATACAATCCAGCAATCCTACTCCCTGAAATACATCTTAGAGAAATAAGAGCCATCACACTAATAGATTTATGCACATCCATGTTCATTGCAGCACTGTTCACAATAGCAAAAAAGATGGAAACAACCTAGGTGCCCATCAATGGATGAATGGATAAAAAAATTATGGTATATTCACACAATGGAATACTACATGATAAAGAACAACGATGAATCTGTGAAACATAACATGGATGAATCTGGAAGGCATTATGCTGAGTGAAATTAGTCACAAAAGGACAAATATTGTATGAGACCACTATTAAAAGAACTCAAGAAATGGTTTAAACCCGAAGAAAACATCCTTTGATGGTTACGAGGGTGGGGAGGGAGAGGGGTATTCATTAACTAGATAGTAGATACCTATTATCTTAGGTGAAGGGAAGGACAACACACAATATAGGAGAAGTTAGCATAAATGGACTAAACAAAAAGCTAAGAAGTTTCCTGAGTACAGCCAAACACTTTGAGGTACAGAGTCGTAGGGGCACGGGTCTGGGGACCATGCTTTCAGGGGACATCTAGGTTAATTAGCATTACAAAGTTTATTAAGAAAGTGTTCTGCATCCCACTTTGGTGAGTGACATCTGGGGTCTTCAAATCTAGTGAGCACCCTCTAAGATACATCAATTGCTCCCAACCCACCTGGAGCAGGGGAGAATGAAGAATACCAAAGACAAGGAAAATATTAGCCCAAGAGACAGAAAGGGCTACATAAACCAGAGACTCCATCAGCCTGAGAACAGAAGAACTAGATGTTGCCTGGCTACCACCAATGACTGCCCTGACACAGAACACAACAGAGAATCCCTGACGGAGCAAGAGAGAAGTGGGGTGCAGAACTCAAATTCTAATAAAAAGACCAGACTTAGTGGTCTGACTGAGACTGGAGGGACCCTGGAAGACATGGCCCCCAGACTCTCTGATAGCCCAGAACAGAAACCATCCCTGAAGCCAACTCTTCAGACAAAGATTAAACTGGAATATGGGATATAAAATGATACTCATGAAGAATGTGCTTCTTAGCTCAAGTAGATATATGAGACTAAATGGGCAGCTCCTGTCCAGAGGCGAGATGAGAAGGCAAAAAGGGAAAGAAGCTGGTTGAATAGACCCAGGAAATTTGGGGTAGAAAGGAGTGTTCTGTCACATTATAGGGAGAGCAGCTAGGGTCACATAAATTTTTGTATGAGAAACTGACTTCATCGTAAACTTTCACATAAAGCACAATAAAAAAATATGTATATATATAAGTAGCAAACATACTATCATCAAGCCTACAGATTAAAAAAAAAAAATACCTCTCAAGTCCTAATTCCAAACCTGAGCAAACTAACAACACACACACACACACACACACACACACACACACTTAAATTCAGGTTTATCTCTTTTACCTCGGTTACATTAAGGTTGTGTTAGAGTTGCTATGAATTGGAATTGACTTGACGGCAACGGGTTTTAGTCATTTAAGGTATGAGTCTAAATTCCTCCCCTACTCTCTGCCCCACTTTTGTTCAGATTCATTTCATGTATAAGTAATAAAGTTTCATTGGGAAAGAACTATCTAGTCCTAGTTTGTAGTCTTAACCAGGCCGATGTCTGATTAAATGCATCTCATCTTTTTTGGCCGTGACACCATATCCAATAACCTTTAGTGACTCCTAATTTTCTACGTGATTATGTCTCAGCTCCTTAGTAAGACACACAAGACCCAGCATTGACCTCCTTTATTCTACCTTCTCATCTTCTATATCTCCCTGCCCCAAATCCTAGATCCCAGAATTACTGAACTGTTCTAAACTGACAGCACACACTTTTACTGAATCTATGTCTTTGCTGATTTTGCTCTTTGTGCATGAAATTCATTTCTCTTGCCTCTTTAGTTGACCCATCCCTGTACATTTTTAAGATTCAGCTCAGAAGTCACAACACCTCTAAAGAATCTTTCCCTGACTATCCTCCTGAACACACACACATGCACACACACACATAAAAGCATACATATATTGAGATGGGTGTCCCTCTTCTAGGTCTC
Source organism: Trichechus manatus latirostris (assembly GCF_000243295.1). NCBI lineage: Eukaryota > Metazoa > Chordata > Mammalia > Sirenia > Trichechidae > Trichechus > Trichechus manatus. Next base: position 17,833,173 of record NW_004443952.1, read on the forward strand.
CATAATACCTTGTCACTGAACCTTCACAATGCTTTGTAGTTGTCTATTGACTGTCATCTCATTGACAGTCTGGCTTTGTAGGCTAAGATCACTGCAGTCGTAAATAAGATCACTGCCAGAAGGACCCTACACTTGGGATTCAATAATCTGCAGAGAATGACTTGAGTTTTTTAATAATTTGATCTTAAATTTGTGCTTTGTAAGCAAAGGTCAAGGGAGCCCTGGTGGCACAGTGGTTAAAGTGCTTGGCTGCTAACCAAAAGGTTTGTGGTTCAAACCCACCAGCTGATCTGCAGAAGAAAGATATAGCACCCCTTTCCCGTAAAGATTACAGCCTTGGAAACTCTATAGGGCAGTTCTGCTCTGTCCTATGGGGTGGCTATGAGTAGGAATTGACTCGATGGCACTGGGTTTGGGATTTTTTTGGGGGGTTTAAGCAAAGGTCAATAGGAGTGTGTGTGTGTGTGTTTGAAAGGGAGCTTGGAGCCTTGACTCACATGTGTTTTGCCTCCCCTGAACACTTAACTGCCCACTCTTCTGCTCCTGATGTCTTGGGCCCTGCTTGGCCTCCTGCTCCTTATCCCCAACCACTGACAGCTCTAACTCTCTGCCTTTGGCAAAGGCTGGAGCACAGGTGCTGGTAGAGTCAAGGTCAGGTGCATACTCCACAGCATTCTCAGGGTAGGGCATGGTGGCAGTTTCTCTGAGCTGATACATCATGGAGCATTCAGCGACTAGTGAACTTCTCACCCATCCTAGATCTGTGAATCAAATGCATCCTATACAGTGGTTTCAATATCTTGAGGGTTGCCCATCTTTCATGGGTTGGGGTGGGGAGTCAGTGGGAAGGGAAGTATAAGAAAGCATGACATTAAATAGAAAATGATACTAAAATATATATATATATATATATATATATATATATATAAAAGAAAACTGTTGGCCTTTTGGTTAACAGCCAAGCGCTTAACCACTGTACCACCAGGTCCCCTATATATATATTTATATACGCATACACATATATATATGTGTTTATGTATATATATATGTATATATGTGTATGTGTATGTGTATATACATATATATCTCAAATGTCATCTTGAGGACTAAGGTGCGCTTGACTCAAACCATGGTGTTTTCAGTTGCCTCATATGCATGCAAAAGTTGGACAATGAATAAAGAAGCCCAAAGAAGAATTGACGCCTTTGAATTGTGGTATGGGCAGAGAATATTGAATATAGCATGGGCTGCCAAAAGAATGAACAAATCTGTCTTGGAAGAAGTACAACCAGAATGCTCCTTAGAAGCAAGGATGGTGAGACTACATCTCACATACTTTGGACATGTTATCAGGAGGGATCAGTCCCTGGAGAAGGACATCATGCTTGGTAAAGTAGAGGGTCAGTGAAAAAGAGGAAGACCCTCAATGAGATGGACTGACACGACACAGTGGCTGCAACAGTGGGCTCGAGCATAGCAACAATTGTGAGGATGGTGCAGGACTGGACAGTGTTTCTTTCTGTTGTGCATAGGTTTGCTATGAGTCAGAACCGACTTGACAGCACCTGACAACAAAAACATATATATCAGAGGTGGAGAAAGAGCCTGCAAGACGTGAAGCTGAAGAAGTTTTATATTTTATCGCCTTTGATGGCACTTCTTCCTGCATTTTGAAGAAGAGTCCCAGCATTTTTATTTTGCTCTCTGTCCTGCAAGTTATGTAGCCATCCCTGCCTGCCTGAGACTGTGAGCTCCTTAAGTTTAGGATTATCCTATTCACTTTTGTATTCTTTATAAGCATTGAGCATCAAGCTAGAACTTTCAAAATAACTTTTATGTTAGTGAACTTGTCCAACTACTTGCGGAAATATTTAGGGGTATTATTTAAATTTATCATTCCCTCATTGCTCCTTAACTCAGTGACGTTTAACTTATTTTAAAAATACATTAAAATATACATGAAGTACAAAATAGCATATTCATAAAATGGGTAATGAATAAACATAGAAATATGAGTATAATAAAATATGATTTGTCTTTCACTGCATAAGCTAAATGGTGAGTTATGGAACACCAGTAATGGCTAAAGTCATCAGGGGAATTTACAGGGTAGACAAATTGAGGTTAGGTGGAGTACAGAGAAGGTCGAACTCTAATAAGAGCAGAAAGCATAGGCAAAACTGAATATTTTCTGAGGAGTGAGCCCAAGGAGGGGATGATGATACAGTAAGGGGGAAACATTGATGTGTTCATGGTGAGAGGGAGAGCGAGAACAGAGCGAGAGACAATATGGCCAAATTCTTAACATTGCATTCAGGTGAAAGAGTTATTTTATTTAGAAAATACAGGTTATTTTATTTTCTGGGTACATTTGAGATTTATTTTTGACATAGAGAACTAAGAATTTTCCAGCTAATGAAATACACAATCCCAAATACAAATTCCTTATTTATGTAAAAGGAAAAAACATACCTATGTTTTAATAGGAATCCTGCCAGAAGAAGAAACTACTGTTACTGCTACTAGATAAATTGAAAATTCATCAGTGAGGAATAATAATTAATTTTTCATAATATTATCTATATGCATAGGTGTGTATATATGCAGTCTAAAGTAAATTGCTTTGTTCTAGATTGTGCAATTGTCTGAAATTCATATTGAGAGCTTATAAACTTTGTCTTCTTTTCACTCTCTTATAATACAATTGGAGTGTTAATCTAGGTGGTCCTTGATTAGGATGTTAAAGTAAATTGGTACCACACCTGAGTTCTTAATTTTGACTTACATCTTGTCAGTTGGCCATTATATTTAAATGATAATTTTTTTTCAAATGCAATGAGTAGATGTAATTATTTCTAATTATTTGCATATTTGAGAAATTCTCTGTATTCTTCATGAAGGAAAAAGAGCTAGATTTAAATTAGTCACAATATTTTTATTTCAAAATTTATTACAAATTATTCCATTTTATTTTTGAATTTTGTGTTGCAGAGGCAAAGTCTGAAGCCAGTTTGATAGCTGTTCTTTTTCTGTATGTAACTTGATGTTATGGCATCACCTTTCGTGTCATTGATTATTTTCCCAGCTTTTTGCTTTTTATTTGCTTGCTTGCTTTTGGCCATCATAAAATTTTACTACTTCCATTGAGTCTTCATTAATTTTCAGGACAAGTTTCAGCTGGCAGTCAAGTGCAAGTGGACATTTTCTTTTTTTAAGAAAAATCTGTCATTGGGAGAAAAAAAAGGTCATTCTAAATAAAAAATCCACAAAAAATTGAGTTTATACATTTCTTGCTAAACAGCCCTGGTATCCCTTTTTCTTTGCTATGTATATATCTTTATCCAATAATCTTATGTTGTTTGAAAGTGAAATGTCTGCATGCTAGGCCCAGGCCAGACTCATCATTTCTCCTTAAGGATTGTCACAATCTGAGCACACTAATGGACACCATATACATGTGTTCATTAAATTAAGTACAAGGAACCTGTCTCTGAAATTAAACTGTTTGCAGTTAGCACATGGATTCCTTCACACTTTGCCCCAGTTAGAAGTCTTTGATAATCAGAAATTATAGCAAATCATTTTAAATATCTCCAGAGCATTGTGCTTAATTAATTCATCTTTCTGTGCACATATGCATGCATGCATAAATTCATTCATCTGATCTAAAATAATGTAAAATCTAAAAGTATTTTTGAATACACCAGAAACTCTGGTATTGAAAGACATTATCTAAATCTTCACAGACGGTGGGGAAACAGAAGGTGAGCAGAGGTTTAGCAGTAAGTTTTTAACAAGTGCAGGTGAAGAGTTATGAAATCACAGAGGAGGGAATATTATTTACTTGCAAGGAGTAGTTGTTTGCATGTCTTAAATAAATATTTCAATTTTAATATTCCCACAGCAAAAGATTCTTCACGGAATATCCATATAATTTACCTACCACAGAATGATTAAAAGTAATAGTTGTTATTTGTATGATTCAATGAATGAATTAGATTAATTCCTAAAACCTAAGAGATTTAATGTTTTTGGTTGAGAATAAGAAAAAAATAGGTACAAATATCATTCTAAAATGAAAAAAATTGAAATAAATTTTCAATTAAGACTGTAGATAAGGAATGTACATTTTGATGTTTCTCCCTTGAACACCAATACTGATACAATAAAAAGAGAGGGAAAGAATGAAGTTTTTTTTAACATTTATTTATTATTTTTTAATATTTCCTGTCCAGTCATCCTACCCTTGTCCCCTAACATGATATTGTTGCCCATATGCAGGCAAAAGTGTCATCTTAGTGGTGGCAATAACAGAATTGAACACAAAATTTATATAGTATTTATTTGTACATTTGCTCACTTCTTCAGTCATTTATTAAAATTTATTATCAATTTTAAGTAAGAAATGTTGTTTAATTATATGATGAATATAGAAGGCCTGGTGGTGCAGTGGTTAAGCATTTGGCTACTAACCAAAAGGTTAGTGGTTCAAACCCACCAGCTGCACCGCTGGAGAAAGATGTGGCAGTCTGCTTCCATAAAGATTATAGGCTTGGAAGCCCTATAGGGTGTTCTACTCTGTCCTGTTCTACTCATAGGGTCACTATGAGTCAGAATCGACTCGATGGCAACAGGGTTACGGGTTATTGTAAATATAAAACTAGAGAAGATATTTTCTTTGTTCTCAGTAAATCAAGCCACGTAAGTAAGATGAAATGTGCATGCTAACTATAATTCAGTGTATATATCATAAACAATATATAATACTGCTTCAGCATTTTGACTAGAGATTATTGTACTAAGAGCATGTGTTAGGAGTCAGGCAAACCTGGATTCAGATTCATATTTTACTTCCATAATCTTCAATTTTCTTATTTGTGAAGAGCACATATCTGAATATGCTGTTGTGTTGATCAAAATACTAAAAATAAAGAGTTTGGGAGAGTGTATTAGTTATTACTAATGCTTCATGTATAGACCAAGGAGAAGTCCACTGAGAAAAACATAAGTTCTTTCAGCTATTATAAAAAGAAAATTTTCAGATGTAATTGACTACTAGTTACTTTTTCTCCTCTGGAGCCCTTTAAAAGCAGACGTTGAGAATTCAGTTAGTTTGTATTTGTTTAGGTATGACTCTATCAACAGAAGGAAAAGTGTATCATGAGCAAAGTAACTTCCCATATTTCCTTCTTGGAAAATCTGAGTCAAATCTGTCACCCATTCCTGGCAAATTCACCAGAAATATTATGGTGTAGCCTATACTTATGATCTCCTTGCTAGTTGCTTTATCTGCTAATCTTCTTACCTGGTGGGATCTTAAGTCACACAGATTCTGCTCAAATATCAACACTGCATTTAGCAACTGTTTGAACTTCAGTTCCTTTATTTCCTTAAGTCTGAATTTCCTGTATGGTAAAATAGGGCTCATAAAGATTTTAGGAGGATTAAAAATATGATTCATACAGGGTGCATAACAAAGTGTCTAGAAAGTGCTCAATACATGATTATTTTGTTATTATTCACACTATTATTATATCCTTCAAAAAAACAAAAAACAAACCTGTTGGCCATTCAGTCAATTCTGATTCATAGCTACCCTATAGGATAGAGTCGAACTTCCCCATAGGGTTTCCAAGGAACAGCTGGTGGATTCAGACTGCCAACCTTTTGGTTAGCAGCTGCGCTGTTAACCATTATGCCAACCTCAACCACCTATTATTCACTTTATATTTATGTGTATGTAAGATACTCTATTGTCAAGAATCAGATAGAAATAGATAAAAAAGAAAGCTCAATGCTACAATGATTTTGTTTCTTTCAATTCAGTGCTATTCATAATTTTAAATAAAGTTGGTCATTTATGTTTTACCCTCTCTGTATTAGGTTCCTAATTACAGACAGAAAACTGAGAGATCAGTTAGTTAGCTCAGTGTCTGAGGCTTTCCTTGATCCTTCCACATTCTGAACTTAAATAAGGCAAAAATTCTCGTTTCTTTGAATCCTAAGCATAGAAAATGAAATCTCTGAAATGAAAGGAAATAGAAACTAAATGAAAAGCCAAGCTAATTTTACTTAAGCAGTTACAGCCTTCACGGTGAATCATTTGGAACTCTTCAGTGTTACTTAGTGAATGTAATCACACATATTTGTCTTGAGGAGAATTATATTGTGACATATGCGTGGTAAGCAGGACTGGTAGTATATAATTATCACCTAAGATCTGTTGCTTGAAGTTGCATGGTACAAAAAGAAAGCATACCTGAAGTTTTCATGATAGAAATATTTCCATTATTTAAAGAAACCTTATCTATATAAGTTGTTAATTAACTAATAAGGCTAACCATAGTTTCATTAATATTTATACATTATTTGAGTTCACTAATCAAAATACCCAAAACGTCAGGTAAGTGGTAGAGGAGAGAAGAACCGACTGGTATTCTGGAGAGAGGTACGGGATTCAATTATCTTAGACATGTAAATCAAATATTACATTTTTTTTCATGTTTATACTGAAAGGTTTTTTTTTTTCCCAAATATGACATTCTACAATTCTGTTTGTTTAATGCCATCCTCCCTTCCTTCTTTCAACATATATGTGTGTGTAAATATACATAGATATGTGTGTGACCATATAATTTTCCAGGTACTGTACTTAATGTGTAGTCCTGGTGGTACAGTGGTTAACAGCTTGGCTGCTAACCAAAAGGTCAGCAGTTCAAATCTACCAGCTGCTCCTTGGAAACCCTATGGGACAGTTTTACTCTGTCCTGTAGAGTTGCTTAAGTCGGAATTGACTCAACGGCAATGGGTTTGTTTTTTTTTGGTTTGGTACTTAATGCTGGATATACAGTGGTGATCAAAAGTGTCATGTTTCCTGCACTTTTGGTGTTTAGAGATTAGTTGAATGGAGGAGATAGATGATAATCAGATGAAACAATTAAAAAGTTATATAAGAGAGCTATGAAAGCATGTTAAAGGAGAATGTTATCTAGTTTGGATATACAAGGGAAGCTTACTCAAGGATGTGTTTGAACTGAGATTTCAAGGAAAAGCAGATGTTGAGTGGGAAGAATACGTTTGAGGTAGAGGAACACCTTATGAGAAGTCCTGATGTGGAGTAGAGTATGCTGCTTTTGAAGACTTGGGAAAAAAGACCAGCAGGACCAGAGAACAGAGTGAGTGGAGAGTGGTATGAGATGAATTCTTATAAAATCTTTGAAATATTCTACAAAGAAATTACCCAACGTATTGTGGAAGGAAAATATGTATCAATAATTTCTCTCCCTCTCTCTCTAACTATATATCAGCAACTTTACCAAAAGTCATATTTATTCCCTGACTAAAAGGCTGTTTTTATTTCCTTATTTCTGAAGTAATTAACTTGCATTGTATCAGGGAGACTTTAGACTATATAGAAAATCCCATGAAAGAGAACAAGACACAAATCCCAGAAGTCATATATATCTTAAAAATATCCTAAGAGCTTTGTATCTTAGAATAGAGTTCATTGTCAAGTCAAATGATGGGATCATTGCAACCAAAAGCTACAACTGTAGCAACTGCCATTGACTGCCATTGACAGATCGTTCTGCTGTCCAACAAACAAAAAAACAAACTCAGTAGCTTATAATAACAAGCATTATTTTTCTCATGTTAATCTATATGATTGATTGTTGTCTGGCTGATCAAAACCAAACATATCAGACCCTTGACTATCAATCCTGCTCATTAAATGATAGAACAGTCAAGAGCACGTAAGAGGAGCCATATACACTGAACAAAAAAATATATATATTCTTATGAAACATCTTATTTCCTTAGTTCACTAGAGGCAAAACTTAATAATCCATGATACACGTTCTCCTCTCTGTGTTACCCTAAGAATTATAGGTCACCTGTATTTTCCAGCACCTACTTTCACATTTCTTCTTGTGGCTTTTTTCTTGTTAGAGTTATAGTTAGTTACCTTTAGGTAATAAACCAAAACCAAACTTGTTGTTGTCGAGTTGATTCTGATTCACAGCAACCCTATAGGGCAGAGTAATTCCTAGGCTGTAAATCTTTATGGAAGCGACTGTCACGTCTTTCTTCTGCAGAGCACCTGATGGGTTCAAAATGCTGACCTTTTTGTTGGCAGCAGAGCCCTTAAGCACTGCGCCACCAGGCTTCTTTACATAATGCTCCACTATTATTCCTTTCTTCTTGTTTTCCTGAAATTGCAGTTTGGGATGCAAGCAAAATGAGAAAAATTGTATGGGGTGGAGGTGGGTTGAGAAAGGTGATTCTGATTGCATTAGACACATAGAGACAGCTGCTCAGTTTCCTGTTTGGTAAAAATTTGAGAGTATCTAAATCAGGGAAAAGGCAGTGATGAAAGGAGGTAAAGGAAAGAAAGTGGTAATATATTGTCTTGCTGTCTTCTTGGTCTTTCAGGGTTTTTTCCTTCCCCCTTCAGTTGTTAAATACGTGTCATCACCACTTTTTCAGCAATGATTTCCATTTTAGCTCAGCTGGTTCTATAATGATTTGAAATTCATACAGGATTTGAGTAACCAGTTGACAGTAGTTTTAGATTCTTAAAATAATATTTTGAATTTTCTCTCATTTTCTGTTTTGTTTTATACCCTAGGAATTTAAATGAGCAATTGGATTTCTAAAATAAATTATATGAGGGCCATTACCAGTTAGATACTACAGATTTTCATGAGTATATTCAAACTTTGCTTTCTGAAAATTGCACACAAACACAAGTAAATATTAATAGGGGAATAAACAATTAAATGACAGCAGGTTCTCAAATACTCAGCCTCATTCTCATTATCAAGTAGAGAGAGAACAGCAACCTATATAAGTTAGTCTCAAGACTATAAATTAGTGAAAAGTTCAGCACATTTAGTTGAACTTGAAAGTGAATGAGGGGGAATTACAGACTGCAGTGCTCACAGTTACAACACAGACGTAATTATAGTCGTACCTCTTTCTTTCCAGCTGTAGTTGCAAACTGGCCTTCAGGGTTTACCCTTGTGGATTCATTGCAGTGGTGATCAAAATTCCAAATATATTAATTTCTGTGGCAATATTTGGAGTAGGAATGAACATTTGCAACATCATATAAAAAATAAAAACCAAACCCATTGCTTTCAAGTTGTTTCCAACTCATAGTGACCTTGTAGAAGAGAGTAGATCTGCCCTATAGGGTTTCCAAGCTTGTAAATCTTTAAGGAAGCAGACTGCCACATCCTTCTCTCACAGAGCCACAGGCAGGTTTGAACTTTTGACCTTTCAGTTAGCAGCCAAGCACTTAACTACTGCACAACCAGGGTTCCCAGCTCATACAGTTCTAGGAAAAGGGTCTTAGAGCCACAGTCTGCAGCTGTTAAAGGAAAACATTTCTAGCTTGAGGAGCAGCATAGGAGACAGAACCCAAGGGAGTAGTTAGAATAAGGAAAATAATTATAGTAAAGTTGAGCGAAACTCAAGCTGAATTCTTCAATTTAAAAGAAAGAAAGAAAGAATTGAGTTCCTAACCCTGACTTTCCAGAACAAAAATCTTGGTTCCAGGTACAGTTAATTTATTTTTTCTTTTTTTTTTTTTAATTATCACAAAGACTACTCTAGGGACATAGGTACAATAATTTTCTTTGCGAACTACATGTGTTTCTTCCCAAGTCCAAGTTATATCTAGTGGTCCTAGCTTTTATCTATGATCTTTCCAGTTTGTGTTACTTCTCTAGCCAGCAGAATAACTGTTTTAGTGATATTATCCAGGGTTTTGGTAAATCTTTTAATTATGGCGTACAAAACTCTCTTTACTTTTCATGATGCCTTTATGGCTAAAAGAGAGATGGTACTAGGTTAGGTAAAAGCATTCCAGTAGTCTCCTGGGGTGACTAGATTGTCTACGTTTGTATTTAGTGCTTAATCTTTCTCTCCCAAAGTTTGATAGTTTCTATGAAAAAGCAATATGTCTGTCTTCCATAATCTGAATTTTGATGTTGACATTGTAGCACAGGGGACTGTAAATCTTTAAGAAAACTTTCAGAGATATCAAGAACATAATATTGGTTGGAATGAACAAGAAGAAAAGACCCCTGCAGCTTCCCTTGAGAAAGTCCTGAGTGGTTATTTCTTTAACTCATGGCCAAGTGTAATTTTCCAGCTGGTCAGTAGAAAACATATATATATATATATATATATATTTGTATGCATATATACACAGATATACATATATACACATATGTTCTTATATATAAGAGAATTTAAGATAGTTTAAGAAAACAGTCTTTCATGTAAAATAATTCAGTAAATATGTTCAAAAGCATTGCTTCTATTACACATTATTTCTTTGGATATATATGCTCAAAAGTTAAAAAAAAACCTTTTTTTTTAGGTTCTTATTTTTTATCAGCAAGTGGCTTTGCAAAGTGTCTTAGCTTCCTAGGGCTGCCATAACAAAATACCACAAAGTGGATGGCTTTAAAGAACAGATATTTATTTTCTCACAGCTCTGGAGTCTGTAAGTCCAAATCAGGATCTCAGCCATGTCTATTCCTTCTGGAGGCTTTGAGAGAGGAATTCTTCCATGCTTCTCTCCTAGTTTCTGAGGCTGTTGACTGTCCTTGGCATTCCTGTGCTTGTAGGTGTATTTTCACATGGCGCTTCCCCCTTGTGTGTATGACTGTCTCTCCATGTCTGTTCTCTCTTTTGTAAAACAACCCTCGCAATGGATTAGGACTAGGATTCACCCTACTGTGGTTTGACTTAACTGATAATGTCTTAAAAGAAAGATTGTATTTCCCCAGATAAGTACATATTCACAGGTACAGGGGTTAGGACTTCAATATATCTTTTTGGGGAACACAATTCAATCCATAACACATTTAATCAATTTATCTTTACCTTAACAATGAGTGAAATTAAATAGTTGATTGCCGTACCTCTATTGTTTTTAGTGCCTGTTTTCCTTATCTTTGTAATTGATCAATTTATTTATTAAATGAGTTTGCCACCACTACAAACAGATCTTCTAGAGATATCAATGTGTAGCACGTCAATTTCCCAGCCAATTTCAGCCATAGAATATACAAAGTATTTTAGTGTTAGCAGTTGTTACACACAGACACATACCCGTTATATACCCATTGCTTTTGAGTCAATTCCAACTCAGAGCAACCCTACAGGACAGAGCAGAACAGCCCCATAGGGTTTCTAAGGAGCAGCTGGTGGATTCCAACTGCATACCCTTTGGTTAGCCAATCATATGTGAATTATGTACATATAATGCTTAAAATATTTCCATACACAACTCAACAGGACAAGTAACGTCTCTACTTACTACATAGTTATTTTCTTTATAATTCTTGAATAAACACTTCCACTAAGCTGCATTCAAAAGCAATTCTAGTTTCTTCATATCGGCTGTTGGAATATTTTATTGATCTATAGAAGTACATGTGTGTTTTATACCTCAGATTTCTCTTTATCCATTAATTACATGTAAACATAAATATAAGCCAATAACATGAATAGTACAAATTTCTTTCAAATAATTCTTTATTCATAATGCATTATTTGCTTATGCTTGATACCATTCATTACTGGGAAGGAAAGGGTTAGTAGTAGGCCTGCAACCTACTTCTCCTCTCTTTGGATCACCCAAGAGAGAGAGAAGGATGAGCTGTAATCCACCCTCAACATCCTGATTGCAGACATTCTAGCAAAAACACAATGTTTACTAGCAGGAGAGACCCTTTTTATATTAATGAAATGCTGTCAGCAATAATCACTGGTCTGTCCAGGATGCTTAACATAAGTAAGTCTAGAATGTGTGTATGTATAGAGCATGACTTTCTGAAAAATACCTTAGCTGTGTAAATATCAGAGTAAAAATTGAAATGTTTTGTGAATGAAATAGCTCCCTTTCATGTGAATGATGTCTCACGTGCATCAGTTAGACACTCTTGTGCTAAAGGTGGGACAGGGCTCATCCTAATGAGTCAAGGAAGGACCTAGTGGGTGACATCTGTGGTTGCAGACTTCTTTATGCTATGCCTGTGTCTTGTGATTCCCTATATCATTGAAATTAATAGTTAAGTTTGGTACTAGTTATGATGAATTTTGTAAGTCAAATTTAACCATCTGAACTTTTTTGTTATTTCAAATTGAAATTGTGAATGAGATAGTCCTTAAGACTCATGAATCATAATGATTAAGTCCCTTTTTTATAAAGAAATAAAAAAAAGGAGGGGATGAAAAAAATATGATGATGGTTTAATGCTAAGATCATTGTCCATCCATCCTTGGTATTGTATAACAGACACATTTAGGACGATCACAGAAAAACAAGTTTTACCAGTGGAATCTGGAGGAATTAGATTTAGAACAAGGGGGGCTGTAGATACTGAGGAAGAAGTAGACAAAAGGGAAGTCTGTAAAACATTGTATATCATATCAGTTTTTCCAGTTCTTGTAAAGTCTAGACTTAAAAAGAAGAGGGTGGGATATCAGGATTATCCTTGATAATGAGAAGCTGCCTTGTGTTTCTTTTGCTGCCTTGACAAATGTAATCTATGATAGATGCTGTGAAAAAATTGGTTCCCAATCTTGGATACTTTATGTAACCTTACCCTTAAATATTCAGGTGGGAAGAACCTGGGGTTCAGTTACCATGTATAGGATATGAGTCATGCCAACAAATAAAAAATGCTTATTAGAGAATGAAAGATGTTGTGGGAGGAAGAAAAGATAACCAGCTCAACTGGGTACCAAAAAAAAAAAAACCCGTTGCCATCGAGTCAATTACAACTCATAGCAACCCTATAGGACAGAGTAGAATTGCCCCATAGGGTTTCCAAGGAGCACCTGGTGGATTCAAACTGCTGACCTTTTGGTTAGCAGCCGAACTCTTAACCACTATGCCACCAGATTCTGTGAAAAAATTGATTCCCAGTCTTGGACACTTTATGTAACCTTACTCTTAAGTATTCAGGAGGAAGGAAACGGGTTCAGTTACCATGTATAGGATATGATTCATGCCAACAAATAAAAAATGCTTATAATTATAAGAGAATGAAAGATGTTATGGGAGGAAAAAAAGATAACCAGCTCAACTGGGTAGAGTTGTTTAAAAAAGGCCTTTGAAAAATGGGATTAAAAAGGAGGAAACTGACATATTTTTTCGAAGGAGATGCTACCTAATACCGTCTGATTTAGGGACATTCATGCTTGCCCTTTAATGTTATGTAAATTTGCCCTCACTTTGAAATGATTGAACCAACCCCTACTAGCAACAAATTCTTCATCATAATCACCTTCACTTGCTACACATGCAGCTTTTAAATCATTGAGACAGCTTTGAGCCTTTTCTTGCACTAAAGTAAAGCTAAATAAGAATAGTATGCACGGGTTCCACTTACCTACAAATTTGACTTAAAAACACAGTTGGGAACAGATGTCATTGGTAACCCAGGGACTGCTTGTATTGATATTTAAGGAATGAGGAAGCCTCTCCAACTTCACCCCACCTCTTAAAATTTTGAGGCAATTTGCTTTCAATAATCTAGGCTGGAAAAATTAAAATCCACCACTGAAGAGTTATGATTTAAAAGAGAAATAGTTGAATGGATGGTTGAGGCTATAGAAATTTTAAAAAGTTTGGTGAACGGCTAATATCTACTTAACCCCTAGTTGCGGTTTTAGACCACATGCAATGATTTGGTTGAAGGGCCAGAGTGGTATGCTTTTTTCTTTTAATGTACAGTGATCTCTAAGTGACATAGGTATGTTGCTGTGAAAGGCCAGGAGGCAAAACTGGAAGGGTGTGAGGATACCCTGCTGGAGGGGACAAGGTGAGGATTAAATTATGAACTGCAAAATGTTATTGGACTAATTATTCTGTGGTCACATCACCAAGTTCATGATTTAGGTGGATATTCTATGAAAATAATCTGTCCAATTACCTTCTGGCCTTTCAGACTAGCATACATAGCCATTTGAGAGTGATACCAAAAAATGGTCTATACTTGTAATATTATTTACCTTTTCCTAATTTTTACATGGTTGGTAGTTATACTTGTAATATTATTTACCTTTTCCTAATTTTTACATGGTTGGTAGTTGTTATGGATTGAATTGCCAACTCGGTTCCAGAATATAGAGCTGCTGTTAAGATATATCAGGGATGTGGGGCCACCACCCAAAGCCGAGGTGGCAGAGTTGCCATGCCCAAGGGGCAGAAGAACGGGCCTGCCAGGGCTGAGAGGGTAGAGTTGCCACTCAGATGGATTAGGAGAATGGGGCCACCAAAAGCAGAGGGAGCAGAGTTGTCATCCTAGTGGGCCTGGAAGATGGAGCTGAAGCCCAAGGCTGAGAGGTCTCTACCCAGAATCCAGAGGGCTTGGTCAACACCCAGAGTCTGGAGGGCAGGGCCATTGCCTAGTTGGTCTCAGAGAACAGAGGATTATTTTCAAGCTTTGAAAGCTAATGTAATTTGTTCTGCTGGGTTTTGGACTTGCGTGGTGCCTGTTATACCTTCTTTCCCTCCAATTTTTCCCATTTGTAATGGAAGTGTCTGCCTTGTACCTATTCTACCATTGTACTTTGGAAGCAGATAACTTGTAGTCTAGACTTCACAGGTTCACAGATAAAGAGGAATTTTTCCCCAGGATAGAATACGCCTAAACTTTCACCCATGTTTGATTTAGATGATTCAGAAGATGAGATTTTAGACTTGGGATGATGTGATGGGATGCATGTGTTTTGCATGTGGTAAGAACATGAATTTGGGGGGGCCATAGGGTAGAATGTCATGGATTGAATTACAAAAGCAAAATCCATTGCTGTCGAGTCAATTCTGGCTCATAGCGACCCTATAGGATAGAGTAGAGTTGCCCCATAGGGTTTCCAAGGAGCAGCTGGTGGATTTGAACTGCCAACCTTTGGGTTAGCAGCTGAGCTCTTAACCACTACACTGTCAGCTTGGCTAGGCCATGATTCCCAGTATTGTATGATTGTCATCCATTTTGTGATCTGATCTAGTTATCCTATGTGTTGTAAATCCTAACCTCTATGATGTTAATGATGCAGGATTAGAGGCAGTTGTGCTAAGGAGGCAGAAGATAATCTACAAGATTAAGATATATATCTTGAGTCAGTCTCTTTTGAGATGTAAAAGAGAGAAGCTAACAGAGAAGAGAGGGACCTCATGTCATCAAGAAAGAAATTCTGGGAGTGGATTGCATCCTTTGGACCTGGGGTCCCTGTGCTGACAAGCTCCTAGTCCAGGGGAAGATTGATGACAAGGACCTTCCCACAGAGTTGACAGAGACAGAAAAAGCATCCCCCGGAGGCTGGCACCCTGAATTTGACTTCTAGCCCCATGGACTGTGAGAGAATAAACTTCTGTTTGTTAAAGCCATCCACTTATGTTATTTCTGTTATAGCAGCACTAGATAACTAAGACAGAATTTGATACCAGGAGTGGGTGGTGCTCTAACAGATACCTATAATGTGGAGGCAGTTTTAGAACTGAGTAATGGGTAGAGGCTGGAAGAATTTTAAAGTGCCTAATAGTAAAGTCTATATTGCCTTAAAGAGACTGTTGGTGGAATTTTGCACATCAAAGACAACTCTGGTGAGGGCTCAGGAGGAAGTGAGGAGAGCTATAACACCAGAGATGATGCAGATGAAGAGAACAACAGCAGAAAAATGGCAGCAGCAGAACCAGGAGACTGGTGCAAAATGGAGCAGGAGCCAACCCATGGAGCTAGAGAGCTAAGTGCCTTCCTGCCAAGGTTTACTGGCAGGGTGGGGTGCTTCTAGGCACTTATGGGTGGAGCTAAAGAGCTTTGTAACACTTACCCAAGCAGGGCAGAGGCTGGGCTGGCCCAAGAGTCCCAAGGGGCTGAGAGGCCAAGAGACCAAGGAAACAGAAGTTGAAGAGACAAGGAGCACCGGAAGCAGAGCTGCCTCAGTCTCAAAGGGTAGGTCCATGACCTCTCAGTTCTCAAAGGATAGAACTATAGCCTGCTGGCTCTCAAAAGGTGGGCCATAGCCTCCTAGGTTTGATAGAGTCAGATCTTCACCAACTCAATTCCAGAGTGTGGGGTTGCCTTTTCGTGTGCCAGTGGGATGGGGCCAGATCTACTGCCCAAAGCTGAGGGGGTGGGGCTGCCATGCCTAAGGGGCAGAAGAATGGGGCCTGCCAGATCAACGGAGTGGAGTCGCCACTCAGATGGACCATCCAAAGCTGAGGGAGCAGAGTAGCAGTTCCAGTGGGCCTAGAAGATGGAGCTGAAGCCCAGGGATGAAAGGCCTCCACCCAGAATCCAAAGAGTGTGGCTAAACACACAGAGTCTGGATGGCAGAGTCATTGCCTAAATGGTCTCAGAAAACAGAGGATTGTTTTCAAGTCTTGAGAGCTAATATAAATTGTTCTGCTGGGTTTTTTACTTGCTTAGTGCCTGTTATTAGTTTTATCCCTCCAGTTTTCTCCCATTTGGAAATGTCTACCTTATGCCTGTACCACCACTATATTTGGAAGCAGATAACTTGTATTCTAGATCTCACAGATGAAGAGGAATTTTGCCCCAGGATGGAATTTGGACTTAGAGTTAATTTAAGACTTTTGGTATGATATGATGGAGTGAAACTGTTTTACATGTGGCAAGGACATGAATTTTTGGGGGGCCAAAGTGTAGAATGTCATGTATTGAACTGTCCCCCAAAAATATGTGTCAACTTGGCTAGGCCATGTTTCTCAATATTGTGTGGTCATCCTTCATTTTGTGATCTGATGTAATTAATCTATGTGCTGTAAATTCTAACCTCTATGATGTTAATGAGGCAGGATTAGAGGCAGTAGTGTTAATGAGGCAGGACATAATCTATAAGATTAGGTTGTATCTTGAGTCAATCTCTTTTGAGATATAAAAGAGAGAAACCAGCGGAGAGCAGAGGGACCTTATGCCACTAAGAAAGAAGCACTGGGAGCGGAGTGTGTCCTTTGGACTTGGGGTTCCTGTCTGAGAAGCTCCTAGACCAGAGGAAGATTGATAACAGGGACCTTCCTACAGAGCCAACAGAGAGAGAGAAAGAGTTCCCCTGGAACTGGCGCCCTGAATCCGGACTTCTAGCCTCCTAGACTGTGAGAGAATAAATCTGTTTGTTAAAGTTATCCACTTGTGGTATTCCTGTTATAGCAGTACTAGATAACTAAGACAAGGGCCAAAGAGTGGAATGTTATGGATTGAATTGTGTCCCCCCAAAATACCTGTTGTAAATTCTAACCTCTGTGCCTATGGTTATAATCCCATTTGGGAATGGCTTTTCTTTGTTATGTTAATGAGACAAGATTAGTGTAGGGTATGTCTTAATCTCTTCTGAGATATAAAAGAGATTTAAAAAGCAAGCAAAAGCAGCAGAGATGGGGGAAGATTGATGCTACATGGAGATCTCTGAGGAACCAGCAAACAGAAGCTGAAGAGACAAGGAACTGCCCCCAGAGCCAACAGAGAGAGCTGGCACCCTGAATTCAGACTTCTAGCCCCCAAACTGTGAGAAAATAGATTTCTGTTTGTTAAAGCCACCCACCTGTGGTATTTCTGTTGTAGCAGCACTAGATAACTAAAGCAATGCTTACTTTGGTCAGAAGAACTACCCAGGTAGGCCAAACGGATAGAGTAGAAAAAGTGTCTGTCACTTTAGTGTCTGTTTTAGTTTTCTATGGTGGCCATAGATAATTATCAAAATATTAGAGGCATACAACAGCACCCATTTTTTTAATCTTACCATTTTGTAGACCAGAAATCTGGCTATAGCATGGCTCAACTGGGCACTCTGCTTAGAGTCTCACAAGGCTAAAATTAGGGTGTTGCAGAGGTGTGTTCTTTTTTTGGAAGCTCTGGGGATAAATCCACTTCCAAACTCATTCAATTTGTTGGCAGAATTTAACTCCATATTACTGTAGGTTAGTCCCCATTTCCTTGTTGGTTGTCAGCCAGAGGTCAATCTCAGCTTTCAGTGATCTCCCACATTCCTTGGCTCATGGCTCCATTCGTTCATCTTCAAAGCCAAAAGCATCAGGTCAATCCTACTTCTTTGAATCTCTCTAACCTCCCCTTCTGCCTCATCTCCTGCCTCCAGCCAAAGAAAGTTCTCCGATTTTAAGGGCTCATGTGATTAATTGAATCCACCTGGATGATTGAGGTGACTCTTCCTATTTCCTGTTTTAATGTTTGTAAGCTTAATCACATCTACACAGTTCCTTTTGCCAGGTTTCGGGGATTTGAATGTGGATTTCTTTTAAAATAAAAACCAAACCCGTTGCCTTTGAGTTGATTCCAATTCCTAGAGACCCTATAGGAGAGAGTAAAACTTCCCCATAGGGTTTCTAAGGAGCAGCCTGTGGATTCGAACTGTTAACATTTGATTAGCAGCCCAAGCTCTTAACCACTGTACCACCAGGGCTCCTGGACATCTTTAGAGGCCTATTATTCTACCTACCACAGTGACAATGCGAGTTACACTGTAGCCCTCTGGTGTTTATCACAATCATTAACAGAGGTCTCATTGAAAATTGGAGTGGGCAGTTGAAATGTGTAACTTAAAACAGGTGATGAACAAAATTGAATTAGCTTAGTCATTTAAATGATTGTAACCTGTTTGAATATGAGGGGAAGTAAGGCAGGAACTCCACCAGCAAAATTTCTAGGATTAGGAGGTTGAATGAGGGAGTGGGAGAAGATGCAATTAAACACTTTCAAATCTTTCCACCTCATTTCAATTTTCTTTCATTTTGCCTGATCTAGTGGTCTTAGGCTCGTGTTTACATTTACATGTACATTAAAGAAGGTTATATCAGTGCACAAGATCCAACATCTACATCATTGAATTTGATAGTATATATTTTTATTGGTACTTTAGGGACATTCAGAACTTTATTCCAATTTTAGGGATGACTCTGAATGAGAGTTTATTATCAAGTGGCAGGGATAGTCATTTTACTTTTTACCTGTCAAAACTTTGAAATCCTCTTGGAATATGGTTGAGAAGAAGCATTAGCAAGTCTGCTGTTATTGTTTGCCCTTATGGGTGACCCATACATCCAACAGAATGTGGAAATTATCAAATAATATCACTAATAGCACATGCAAGTAAAATTTTGCTGAAGATAATTAAAAAACATTTACAACAGTACATCAATAGGGAACTGCCAGAAATTCAAGCCGGGTTCAGAAGAGGGAAATGAGTAATATCATTACTGATGTCAAATGGATCTTGGCTGAAAACAGAGAATACCAGAAAGAGGTTTACACGTGTTTTAGTGACTATGGAAAGGGATTCGACTGTGTGGATCATAACAAATTATGGATAACGTTGTGAAGAATGGGAATTATAGAACTTGTAGCTGTGCTCATGAGGAACCTGTACATAGATCAAGAGGCAGTCGTTACAAACAGAACAAGGGGATACTGCGTGGTTTAAAATCAGGACAGGTGTGCATCAGTTCTGTATCCTTTCACCATACTTAGTCCGTATGCTGAGCAAATAATCTGAGAAGCTGGGCTATATGAAGAAGAATGGGGTATCAGGATTGGAGGAAGACTCATTAACAACCTGTGTTATGCAGATGACACAACCTTGCTTGCTGCAAGTGAAGAAGACTTGAAGCACTTAACTGATGAAGATCAAAGACCACAGCCTTCAGTATGGCTTACACCTCAACATAAGGAAAACAAAAATCCTCACAACTGGACCAGTAAGCCATTTCATGATAAATGGGGAAAAGAATGAAGTTGTCAAGGATTTCATTTTACTTGGATCCACAATCAACGCCCATGGAAGCAGCAGTCAAGAAATCAAATGTGCTGCAAAAGACCTCTTTAAAGTGTTAAAAAGCAAATATGTCACCATGAGGACTACAGTGCCCCTGACCCAAACCGTGATATTTTCAATCATCTTATATACATGTGAAAGCTGGACATTGAATAAGGAAGACGGAAAAAGAGTTGATGCCTTTGAATTATGGTGTTGGCAAAGAATATTGACTATACCATGGACTGCCAGAAAAATGAACAAATATAGTATAGCCAGAATTCTCCTTGGAGGAGAGGATGGTGAGACGTCGTCTCACATACTTTGGACATGTTATCAGGAGGACTATTCCCTGGAGAAGGACATCGTGCTTGGTAAAGTAGAAGGTCAGTGAAAAAGAGGAAGACCTTCAACTAAATGAATTGACAGAGTGGCTCTAATAATGGGCTCAAACAGAGCAATGATTGTGAGGATCTGCAGGACCAGGCAGTGTTTTGTTCCTTTATACATAGGGTCACTATGAATCAGAACCAACTCGATGGCAAGTAACAACAATCACAAAAATACATCCATGCCGGAAAAATCCACCATGGGGGGGAAACATAAGGGTCAAAATGAGCAATACATGACAATGGGGGAAATGATGCAAAGAAAGGGATTCTCATGTGTAAGTCATGATCCCAGTGAAGAAATAAATCACTGTTTCCACAAGGGGGCCTCAGAGCAAGAGAATGAGTCTTAGCTTCTCTTAGATCTGTCATTCACTAGGGAGAAACCTTTGGTTCTGTTTCCTCCAGAGAAGAGGAATTGGACTCTTGCTGATTTACGAGCTCTGCCCCCAAACTCCACCTACATAATTTGATTAAAAGAAGTGACACAGTGCCCCGATGACTCAATTTATCAGTAGCTAACTAGTATAATTTAGTTCACTGTTTATAGTCTGTATTGACCATTCTGGTAATTTTTCAAATAACCTGAGGAAAATACTACCAATGAATCATATAGTATGTAGAATACTGAACAGCAGAGCTTTTGTCCCTCTATTTGGCTATTAGTCAAGATGATTAATTGTTAAGACAGCTCCTTTTATACGACAGGAGGCAGTTTCCTGCTGTATGCCCAGCATATCAGAACTTTATTTGCTACTTTGAATATGTCAGATGTGAGTGTCATTGGAATGCATTTACATAAGATGAAGTTAGAACCCAAAGAGCCTCGAGGGAAGTTAATTTTGATGTGATTTGGTCCTGATATTACCAATCATTCCTCTTTAAAGGTATGCAAAGGACATGTATGTGATGCCTTATAGCCCACCAAGATGGAGTATATTAATTAATATTTAATTTACAGTTTCATGGGGCACATAATGTTTTTGGGTGCATATAGTTTCAAAAATTTTATGAAATAAATACTCAATGGCAGCACTATATACAGTGACTTATTCAGAACTGGCCATGCAGCATAAAATATTCTATGAAAATTTAAGAGGTTGATCTTGAATTACTGAATCTAGACAAAATAACACTCCTGGAGTTGTGTCATCATGAAGTAAAATACTTGCTAACTTAAATAGGATCTCTATTTCAGGAGAGTGGCAGTGGCTTGAAGATTTAATAAAGATGTAAACAAATGAACTAATCAAATAATTATTCTCATGGAAAATCGTACTTTACCCTTAACAATACTGGGAGAAGCCTTGATCTCTCATATAGAAAGGACAAGTTAATGTTCTAATATTTACAGAAACTGCTATTTTTAAGAGTCAGTGGTTGACAGTATTAGAGGGTCAGGCTAGGGGTTATATTTGTGGGAATTTTTTGTAAGCCTAAATTAAGGCAGGATATCTCTGGGCAGTGCAGTCAATATCATTGTTCTCTAGTGGCCTGGGTACATGGGATAAAATGGAACTTTTTTTTTTCCCTCTATGATGCAGCTGATTGGGATTGGATAGATGAAAGAATAACACTGTGTTTTTACTATGGGAGCATTGATAGGCAGTATTACAAAATGACACTTGGAAGCCAATGCCTTTAAAACCTACACTAGCAGCCATCTAAGATACTCCCCTGGTCTCACCCCTTTGGGAGCAAGGGAGAATACAGAAAACAAGATACAAGGGAAAGATTAGTCCAAAAGACTAAGGACCACAACTACCACGGCCTCCACCAGACTGAGTCCAGCACAACTAGATGGTGCCCCGCTACCACCACTGACTGCTCTGACCGGGATCACAGCAGAGGGTCTCGGACAGAGCTGTAGAAAAATGTGGAACAAAATTCTAACTCACAAAAAAAGACCAGACTTACTGGCCTGACAGAGACTGGAGAAACTCTAAGAGTATGGCCCCCGAACACTCTTTTAGCTCAGTAATGAAGTCACTCCTGAGGTTTACCTTCAGCCAAAGATTAGACAGCCCCATAAAACAAAGCTAGACTAATGGGGCACAGCAGTCCAGGGACAAGGACTAGAAGGCAGGAGGGGACAGGAAAGCTGTTAATAGGGAACCCAAGGTCTAGAAGGGAGAGTGTTGACGTGTCATGGGGTTGTTAACCAATGTCATAAAACAATATGTGTACTGTTTAATGAGAAACTATTTTGTAAACCTTCATCTAAAGCACAATAAAAAAATTTAAAAAAAAAAAAACCTACACTAGGGTATCTGGAATATGGTTATGCATGCAAAGCAGATGAAGTCCTGAACTTACTGAAATATGGCTTCTTATCAACACATCAGTCAAATGGGAGCATGTGGTATATCAGAAAAGGTAACATCTATTGAAAAGGAAAGAATGATTATAGTGTTTCTCCCCCCGCCCCCATTGTATGGTGTGTTAAACATTAGTCTCTCTGCAACAGATGTATGGTATAACAAAAGGGTTTATAAATACATTGATAGAATGAAATGAAAACCAACATTATGTAGACAATCACTGTAAGAATGTGAAAATATTTTTGGAGATGGAACTGAAGAACGAAACTGATGAATTATGTTGGACATAAAAAAATGACTTGGTCTTCAAAAAAAGAACACACCATCAAAATATAGGATAGTCTGGTTCTACCTAGAATTTAAAAATCTGGAAAGAGTATCACTTCCAAGCTAACAAGAAAAAGCTAGATGATCTACAAAATGATAACTTCTCTTGAACCTGTGAGATAGCTGAAATAACAGGGAAAACAAGTAGATTGAAATCCAGGGATAGATGAGTCAGGCCCCCTGCTCACCCATTGCAGCATGTGGAAGGAAGTGTTGCGAGGCTCCATCCAATTGGGAAAGGAAAATTCAGCAAAATTTTTTGACGAAAATACTAAAAAGGCTGAGTCTAGGTTAGTATACAGATATAAAAGCCACAAGAGTCAAAGACATGTATGTAGTTTGGGCCCACATGCAGGCTCTTCTTCATGGACCTTAACAGGGCACTCAGAAGGAAGATAGAGTGTAGGGTGGAGGAGCAAAGAAATCTATCTTCTCCTTTGTATTGTTATTGGCAGACAATTTCCTTTCTATATGGCATATGCCCAATAATATAATTACATACATTTTTACTTAATTGCTTTTTCAGTCATTTAAAAGAAGAAAGGAAAAAGAATATGCACTTACACTTTTTTATAATAAAGTTTACTGGTTTTGTTTGTTTACTATTTATTTAAATTTGGTCATCTGTATCACTTGCTTTTCAGAATAAAGAACTTCCTTTAGTATTTCTTGTAAGGCAGGATTGCTAAAAATGAATTCTGTCAGTTTTTGTTTAAGAAATAAAAATCTGGGAATTTATTTCACCTTCATTATTTAAAGATAGTTTTGGTGAATATAGGATTCTTTTTTTCTTTAGCATTTGGAATATGTCATTCCGCTGCTTTCTGGCCTCCAGTGATTCTAATGAGAACCGAGATGTTATGTTATTGAGGTTCTCTTGTATATGAATTTTCTTCTCTTGTGGCTTTGAAGATTTTCTTTGTCTTTTAACATTTTTATTAGGATGCATTTGTGGGTAGCTCTCTTTGCCTTTATCCACTTGGAGTTCATTGAGCTTCTTGGATGTGCAGATTTATATTTTTCATCCAATTTGAAAATTTCTTGTAATATTTTTTCTGTTCCTTTTTCCTTTCTCTTTCTGGTACTCCCATTATGCATATGATACTATGTTTAATGGTGTTCCACATTTCTCTGAGGCTGTGGTCATTTAAAGTCATTGTTTTTTCTCTCTGTCCTTAATATTGAATAATCTCTGTCTGTCTATCTTTAAATTCACTAATTATTTATTCTTCCAATTCAAATCTACTGCTTTGCTCCTCTAGTGGCTATTTCATTTCAATTATTATACTTTTCAACTTCAGAATTTCCATTTGGTTCTTTTTGATAATTTCTATCTTTTTATTGATATTCTCTATTTCACGATACATTTTTATCTTGCCTTCTTTTAATTCTTTAAGCATGGTTTCCTTTGATTCTTTGAAAAACATATTTATAATGGCTACGATGAAGTCTTTGTCTTTTAAATCCAACAACTTGTGAGTCTCAATGACAGTTTCTGTTGCTTGTCAGTAGGGAGAAAATGGTTTAGAACAATGTTTAAGGATTTCTTGAAAGAAGAAGTTACAAAGGGATTTTTATATAACTAACATTAACGTTATGCTTAAAACTTGGATGATTTCTGGGCAGACTTTTAAAGTCAGAAAAGGACTCAGGATGACGTTAAATGGGGAGGAAGTACAGGTAGTACCGGCTTTACAAAGGTGTTCTGTTCCAATGACTCCCGTCATTAGTTCTGATGTAAGTGGAATATCTCATTTTTCTTTAGTTTTCATTATTATTGATTTTTATTATCACTATCTTTATAAATCCAAACTTTATTTGCCTTTGGTGTTGGCATGAGAATGATAACATCAACAAATTACACGCTGCAACATTGTATGTAGTACATACTACTAACGATAAGATGCAGGAAAAAGAAAGGACATTTTTAAGTGCGGTTCGTTGTAACGCGAATACGTGGTCAATCAGGGACTACCTATAATTGCTTTTAGTTGCTAAAAGCATAGAATAGGGCTTTCAAATAAGTGATCTATTGAAAAATTTGGATCTTGTCTTTTCACCGCAGGTTGTGTTAAAGGACTTGATTCTTATACGATTTGAAGTCTTAGTAAATTTGTGTATGCCTTAAGTTTACAAATTTAGTTTTAATCCTCAATCCCCCAAAATAAAACAGGTGATTAAGCTTCTTTAAAGTCTACCTTTGGGGGCAATGTGGTTCCACTAGGCTTTCTCATGACTGCCATTACTTAAGATTGTATCCAATTCTGTGAAAATTGCCAAGTTGTTCCTTGTCTGAGACCCTGTTTTACATGGTAAATTCTTTTTGGGATTCTGTAATAGTTTAATGAAAAGAATCTTGGGATAGTCTATTGCTGATATTTATTTGGCTATTGTAGGAGCTAAGGCATATCTTAAGGCCTGTTGTTATCCATAACGTTTTCATTGGCTGATTTTTTGAAGTAGATTGCAGGCCTTTCTTCCTGGTAAAGTAGAGGATCAACAAAAACAAGCAAAACCCTCCATGAGATAAATTGACACAGTAGCCACAACAATGGACTCAAACATACCAATGATCTTGAAGAGGGCACAAGACCGGGCAACATTTCATTCTGTTATAGACAAGGTCTCCATGAGTCAGAGCTGAATTAATGGGATCTAACAACAACAACAACAGCAAAGGCATAAGGTGCTCTAGTTTCCAAATGGACATTTTGAGACCTCAGTGCTGAGCCTCAGACCCAGTTGGTCTTAGCCTAGGCTCAGTGTTTAGGGTAATTTTATTTCAGGAGACTTGTTGCTCTTCTCTGCCCATGGAGTCTTGTCAGGGATATTTTGGTCCCCTGTGATAAGTCTCCCTAATTTAAAAACTGGGAAAGAGGTTCTGGGGCTTCTGTTCACTTCCTCTCAAAAGGCCTGTCTCTGTGAAAGATGCCACAGATGTTACACTCCGCCCTCCAGTTCCCAGAGCCAGCTTTGAGTATCATGAAATATTTTTGCGTTTCAGATAATATCCTTGATGAAGTCACCAAAGGTTCTTCCATATCTTTTTCTGTAGGTCAATGGATGCTGACTCACTCAATATTTACATAATTAAGGGAGATCATTCAAGTGGATATTTGAAAAACCCATACAATCTGCTTCAAGGTGATTTCTATCCTTCCTAAAAGACAAAAGTTCCTAGCCACACACAGCAGCAATTTCTTTATCATTGTCATCTCTGCTATCCAAATTGCTCTATTATAGATTGTAGAGTTTTAAGAAAGAAGGCAAGTGGTCTAAATTAATTCCACATATTATTTGTTGAGCCACCAATATATACGAAGCATGGGTGATATGAAATGATACATCTTATTCTCATATTAGAAACATCATTCTGAAGAAAGTGTGGAGAATGGGTGGGAGTTAAAGGAGATAGTTAGAAGACCCCTTAACAAGGGGCCTTTCAAGTAAGAGATGATGAGAGTTTAGACTAAGGATTATTAATATAAGAAAACTTGGTTTGAAAGAGTTTTGGGAAATTGAATCAACATGATATATGCATTATTGAAGAGAATGTGTGGGATTTATAAAAACCTTTATACACAGTGGAGCCCTGATGGCGCAGTTATTAAAAGCTCAGCTGCTAACCAAAAGGTCAACAGTTCAAATCCACCAGCCACTCCTTGGAAACCCTATGGGACAGTTCTAGCCTGTCCTACAGGGTCACTGCAAGTCAAAAAGTATTCAGTGGCAATGGGTTTTTTTTTTTTTTTTTGGCTTTAATTGGATATATAGTTAGAAGATGTAGTTATCTCAGATACAAAATACAGGAGAAAGAACAGATTTGGTAGAAGAAGATATAAATTTGATTTTTAAAAAGCTGAATTTTATATATGTAGATGACTTTTTATATATATATATATACTAAAGAGTTTGGACTAAGTGTTAAGAATTTAGAGATGTATAGTTAAGAGCCCCCAGTAGATTATTTGCAGTTTAAACCACGAAGTATGAAGTCCAGGCCGCTGGGGAATATCAACCTTCACAGGGCAGATAGATGAAGGGACATCCACCAAGGTATTAACGAATGAGCTTCAAGGGGAGAGTGGAGTCATATAACCCAATAGAAGAGAGAGGTGCAAAAAAAGTGTTATAATGCTGTTTAGAATTCATGCAGTGTAAGGAATAAAAGTGGCAAATCTGTTTGAAAATTCGAAGTCTGAAATGACTATGGAGAGAGCACTTTTTGGATTTGAGCTAGCAACTGTTGTTAGGTGCCATTGAGTCAGATCCAACTCATAGTGACCCTGTAACAGAACAAAATGCTGCCTGGACCTGCACCATCCTCACAATTATTGCTATATTTGAGCCCATTGTTGCAGCCGCTGTGTCAGTCGGTCTCCTTGAGGGTCTTCCTCTTTTTTGCTGAACCTTTACCAAGCATGATGTCCTTCTCCAGGGACTGAGACCTCCTGATAACATGTTGAAAGAATGTGAGGCAAAGTCTCACCATCCTCGCTTCTAAGGAGCATTCTGGCTGTGCTTCTTCTACGACAGATTTGTTCATTCTTTTGGCAGTCCATGGAATATTCAATATTCTTTACCAGCACCATGATTCAAAGGCATCATTTCTTCTTTGGTCTTCCTTATTCATTGTACAGTTGTTGCATGCATATTAGGCAATTGAAAATACCATGGCTTGGTTAAGGCTCACCTTATTCTTCATAGTGACATCTTTGCTTTTTAACACTTTGAAGAGATCTTTTGCAGCAGATTTGCCCAATGCAATGTGTGCTTTGATTTCTTGACTGCTGCTTCCGTGGGCATTGATTGTGGCAACTTGGCAACTTCTCCATTTATCATGATGTTGCTTATTGGTCCAGTTGTGAGGATTTTTGTTCTCTTTATGGTAAGGTGTAATCCATGCCAAAGGCTGTAGTCTTCGATCTTCATCAATAAGTGCTTCAAGTCTCCTTCACTTACAGCAAGTGTGGTTGTGTCATCTGCATAACGCAGGTTGTTAATGAGTCTTCCTCCAATCCCGATGCCATGTTCCTCTTCATGTAGTCCAGCTTCCCGCATTATGTGCCCAACATACACATTGAATAAGTATGGTGAAAGGATACAACCCTGAGGCACACCTTTCCTGATTTTAAACCATACAGTATTCCCTTGTTCTGTTCGAATGACTGCCTCTTGGTATGTGTCTTGGACTGAATTGTATTCCCCCAAAATATGTGTCAACTTGGTTAGGCCATGATTCCCAGCATTGTGTGGTTGTCCTCCATTTTGTGATTGATATAATTTTCCTATATGTTGTAAATTCTAATCTCTGCCTGTGGTTAATGAGGCAAGATTGGATTATGTTGAAGAGGATTAGGGTGGGATGTAACACCCTTACTCAGGTCACATCCCTGATCCAGTGTAAAGGGAATTTCCCTGGGGTGTGGCCTGCACCACCTTTTATCTTACAAGAGATGAAAGGGAAGTGAGCAGAGAGTTCGGGACTTCATGCTACCAAGAAAGCAATGCCAGGAACAGAGCACATCCTTTGGTCCTGAGGTTCCTGTGCAGAGAAGCTCCTAGACCAAGGCAAGATTGATGACAAGGACCTTCCTCCAGAGCCGACAGAGAGAGAAAGCCTTTCCCTGGAGCTGACACCCTGAATTTGGACTTGTAGCCTAGTAGACTGTGAGAGAATAAATTTCTCTTTATTAAAACCATCCACTTGTGGTATTTCTGTTATAGCAGCACTAGATGACTAAGACCGTCTGTGTACTGGTTCGACATGAGCACAATTAAGTATTCTGTAATTCTCATTCTTCACAATGTTATCCATATTTTGTTATTATCCACACAGTCGAATGTCTTTGCATAGTCAATAAATACAGGTGAACATTTTTTCTGGTATTCTCTGCTGAAATTGTACAGGCTTCTTTTTTTTGCTCTCTCAGATCTGAAACTTTCAAAGTTGGCTTTTATTTTAGAAATAAAATTACCCTTGAACTATCAAGAGATGAAGAACAACATAAATAATCCAAATCAAAAACATGCTAGAAAATTCAATCAAAACAAAAGAATGTTTTAAATGTACATGGAATTTTCCAGGTAGAAAGAGGAAACTAGAGTGTTGAAAGGCATATTGCTGGACAACTTGAAAATACGTTACGGACTTCAGTTATGCTATGGTTGCCGCTGTAATCCTCAGCTTATGAAACTTTGCTAGCAAAAATACTTCATGTATTCAAATTCATAGTCACAGACAATTGCTTATGATTTCTTTTCTTTAGCTACAATTTCAAGAGTGTGAGACACTCCTTAGAGAACATTTTCTTTTATTCATGGTGCTTAAAAAACAGTTTATTTTCCTGTGAAGATAATTATATGAGCAGATCACTCAAGCCCTTTCTACGTGCAGAATTTTAAAGTTGGTATACATAGTATCACCCTACTAATTTTATCATCAGGAGCCTTGATAGCACAATGGTTAAGCACTGGGCTGCTAACTGAAAGGTTGGTGTTTCGAACCCACCCAGTGGCAATACAGGAGGAAGATGTGGTGATCTGTTCCTCTTCAGAGTACAGCCTAGGAAACCCTATGGGCCAGTTCTACTCTGTCACATGGTGTTGTTAGGGGTCAGAATTGACTAGACAGTACCTAACAACAACAATTTTATAATGATAGTAGAATCTATTTTGCACTGATAATTTTGATCAACTTTGTCTTGAGTATTTAGTTAAAATTTAAACAAAATACTTTTGTAATAAGGAAGAATAGGAATTGGCCAAGTACATCCACTCATTCAATCTTATGTAACTTTTGATAATTGAGGATATTCATTGGCTTGTATCCTAGTGGAAGAAAAACTCTAAATTTGTGCCTGACCTAAGAGGGTTATGGAGCCTTTGAGAAGGAAGATCGTAAGGGAAATGGAGAGTGAACATATAATTGGATCCCATAAGACACACTCTCAGAAAGTAATTGACTGGTTTAATGGACTAAGGAGGACACAGAACTGAGGAAAATTTCCAAAAAAAAAAAAAAAAAAGAATTCTCAAAAATATTAGAGTATGGGTTCCCGGAATCATGTAGCTGGCTACCCACAGAGGCTCCAGGGAACTCCCTTGATCCCAACACAGGGATATGTAATGAATCCAGATATTTACCTGTTTAAATCTGTAGAAATCTTCAACAATCACATACCACCTATTCCCCAGTTAAATTCTACCCTTGAAGTTTCATTTTTAGCTAGACTACTTTTAATATTCTTTAATACTTACTATTTGTTTTGAAACCCTGGTGGCATAGTGGTTAAGAGTTCAGCTGCTAACCAAAAGATCAGCAGTTTGAATCCACCAGGTGCTCTTTGGAAACCCTATGGAGCAGTTCTACTCTGTCCTATAGGGTCGCTATGAGTTAGAATCGACTCAATGGCAACAGATTTAGTTTGGTTTTTAATTTGTTTAACAGGTGTCTACAGTTCTCCAGGTTTCTGTGTGCCTCTCAGAGTATGTCAAATAAAAGAAGAAAATCCTAAAGAGAAATCTGGGAACCAGCAGCAAAAACTTTTAGTGAGGAAAACATTAGATATGAAATTCTTACATTTTGTTTCAGTATTCTGTGGGCTGAAATTCAGGATTCCTGAATAGTATGTGTCTTAGGATGGGTTCTCTAGAGAAGCAAAACCAATGAAATGTATAAATGGCTCACATGGTTGTAGAGGCTGGCAAGTCCCAAATCCTTGGGTCAGGCATCAGGCTGGAGGCTTCTCCTGACTCACATAGTTACAGGGGCTGATGAATCCCCAGTCAGCAGGTCAGATGACAGGCTACTGGCCCACGGGACTGTGGAAACTGGCAAATTCCAGAATAGGGAGGCCAGACAGCAGGCCAAGTCCCAAGAACCAGAGGTCATATGATGAAGAGCCAAATGCCGGATCCAAAGTGAGAGAGAGTTTGCCAGAACATCCATATATATTGGATGCAGGCCACACCCTCAAGGAAATTCCCCTTACGTCAGATACTTGAGTAAGTCAGTGACTTGAGTAGGGATATGACTTGAGTAAAGGTGGTGACTTGAGTAAGGATGTGACTTGAGTAAGACTGTGAATTGAGTCATATCTTTTAGTAACGGTGTGGCTCAACATACACCCCACCCTAATCCTGCCTCATTAACATATAGAGTTTTAGGATTTACAACACATAAAATGGAGCATAATTGTACAATACCACAAAATGGAGGACAATTATATCAGATCACAAAATGGAGGACAATCACACAATGCACCTACTCCTCCCTTATCAACTATCTCGTTATATGACATTTCACATTTACTACAATAATAAAAAATCTACTATCCGACTGTTTTGTGCATTAACAAGGAGCTGAGGTGAGATGGGGAGGAGGAGGAGGGCAAGTTTTGTGAGAGGGAGCAAGCCTGCATGGGCTGCTGGTAGTTCATATTACCCTAGGTGGGTAGAGAAGCCAGCCAGGGCCCACAGCAAGTGTGGGGCGGGTGGGCAGCATGTAGGAGGTGGGGCTGGCTGGGCCATGAGGAGGTAGTGGGGGCCTGGGCCACAGGAGTTGAGCCAGGGACTCAGAAGTCTGTTCTTCCAAAGAGGCCTCTCTGCTACTTCCATAGCTTTTGCCGGGCCTACATAGCTGGGCCTCACCTGCCTCCAGGCTGGGGAGCTGCCTGCCATCGAGGCCTGTCTCCAAGGCCAGCAGAGCGGGAAGGTGGAGAGTCAAGGCGTTGGGGTCCATGTGGAGGGCTAGAGCGTGGCGAGATGATGGTGGGCCCCTGCTATTCCAGAGGCAGTGGACAATGCCCAAGCACCACTACCCTCCAACCCTCACAGGCTCTGCAATGGTGGAGAAGGTGTGGTGGAGAAGGGGGAGCATGATGTACCAGGCATATCCCAAGATGACCGGGGGGCACTCAACAAGCAGTAAACGACTGGGGGTGGGGCACACCAGTGTTGTAGACAGGGCATGGCCCCAACTCTCACATAACATCAATTTTCGCATAACGACCTGATCTTTGGAATGTAACCATGTCGGTAAGTGAGGAGTTGGTGTACTGGTTAATTATGGCCTAGCCAAGTTGATACATGGCATTAACCATCATAGTGTGAGTAAACATAAACAATAATGAAAGAATTTGGGAGAGAATAATAAAATAAAGGCATTACAAGTATGTGGGTGGAAAAGGAAATTTGGTATCTGTACATCTGAGATGAAATCTGTGTTTTAACTGTAGTTTGGGCAGCCTTTGAGTAAGCAAACCTCTCTTGATTCTGGACTTCCTTGCATGCTCTGTTTCCTCTTCTTGGGGATCCTCCTTTCCTTATCCCTCCCCCCTGCATTTCAGTAAATCCTCTTCATCCTTTATCTTTCCCAAGGCAGCCTTCTTAAATCTCAGAGCCTACTGAATTTTCCTGCTATTATGTTCCCTTGACAACATGTACTTTCTGTTTTAACCTAATCATACTTTACTGTAATTATGTCCTTGTTTAATATCAATCCTGAAACTTTATTGTAAGTTATTGAGAGCTAATAACTTGTCTTACTCTTCATTCATTACCTGATAGTAGCAAGTGAGTACTAAGGAAATATAGTTGAATAACTGAATGAATGAAAAAGTCAGATGAATTTTACTCTACCATTTATTTAGTATGGAACATCTGACAAAAGTCTTACTGTCTCACCAGGGTAAGATTAGGTTATCCAAGAATACTTGTTAATTTGCAATGATATATTAAAATGCAGCACAAGATTGGAGCAGATAGTAGGATATGTTAAGAAATAATTGAGTTTCACTCTTTTAATCTTCAGCAGTATAATAATTGCTTATGGATTATTCATCCACTTGACAATTTGTTGAGTATTGGGTCATTTTTGGTTTTCAAATATCCTCTTGCTAGGAAACAAAAGTTGTTGAAAAACATGCTATTGGATATCAATATTAAATTATATTTATAAACTAGTAACATCCTTTGTCAAGCCAAGCTTTTGGCTTCTTAGAAGATGACATTGCTTCCTGTTTCCTGTGGTTATCAGAACAATCCAAGTCCTTATTTCTTACCACATTAGACCCTTTCTACTGTGGAGCGTCCAGTGATTCATTTTGACAGGAATAGACGTATTCCAAATACAGTCTTGCCTGTCCTGCTCACAGGGCCTCATGCAGCAATATTATCCCAGGGTTTATGGAGGAGTTGATCCCCAGGCCAGACATCGCACACCTAATACTGCATCATTTCAAAGGACTGAATTTATAGCAAAGGAAATGGGGTAATGAGCCCATGACAAGGATACCCACTGATTGTATCACATATAATACTACCAAAAGATGCTGGCCTGATCATGCAATGGAATGGTCTGTGTTTCTGATACAAGAGAATCATAAATAATTTTACTGTCAAATTATTTTTTCAAGTTGTTTGCTATTAGTGTATAGAAGTACAATTGATTTTAGTATATTAACCCTGTAACCCACAACTTTCCTACATTCAATTAGTAGTTTTAACAGATTTTCTTGTATTACCTTGAATTTTCTACATCTATTGTTTTCTGTGAGGAAGAAAGAAAAGATTTAATTCTCATTTGATATCCTACATCTAATCTATTGAGTTAATCATGATTTTGTCAAGACTAAATTCTCTTTCCTCTCACTCTAAATTGTTTTTCTTGTCCCTTTTCTTTAAATTGGGAATTTCCTAATGTCCTCATCCTTCTTCTCATCTAACTCTTAACTATCTTTCTCATTTGGATTATCTTATCAAAGGCTAAATCCTACAAATGTGCCTTAGGTTATTTTCTCAATCTCTTGAATATTCAGCTTCTCTTTGTGAAATGGATATTTCCCATCGGATTTTAAATACACTAAACTCTGACATTTGAAGCGAAAATTTAAAAATTAGAAAAAATCCTTCCACCATCTTCTTATATTTCAAGATTCTACCTGATTTTTCTCTTTCTTTTCAAGCAAAATTTCTGAAAATTGTGTTCTAATTGTTACTTTCACTTATCTACCACTCACTCAAGCCCAAAATCATTCTACTTCTTATTCCAAACCCTATCACGCCACTTAAATTGTTCATTCCAATTCAGTAATGATCTATCATGTAATTAAATACAGTGGGCATGCTTTATTCCTTAATTTTGATGTTGCCTCCAACATGAAGCTCTCTTCCTTTTTATATGCCAAAGCAATCTTCTATTTTTCCTCCTCCCTAACAAATCATTTGCTGTCTCTTTAGGGGCTTTTAGTTCTTTATCCAAATATAAAATATTGGAGTTTCTCAAGACCAATCCTCTATTCTCTCTTTTTCTCATTTTATGGTGTCCCTGGGCAATCCTGTCCATATCTAAAATGAAATTACAAAGATGACTTCCAAATTTGCATTCACCTCTTCTGTCTCTTCTCTGAGCTTGAGGCTTATATCCAGTTGTCTATTGGACTTCTCTTCTTAGAACTTCAAACCCAACCCAAATCCACTGCTGTCAAGTTGATTCCAACTCATAGTGACCCATAGGGTTTCCAAGGCTGTAAATCTCTATGGAAGGAGACTGCCACACGTTTATCCGTGGAGCCACTGGTGGATCTGAACTGTGACTTTCTGGTTAGCAGTAGATCACTTTACTACTGCACCACCAGGGCTCCTTAGAACTTTAAAAGGTAACTAAAATTTAACATGTCCAACACTGAGTTCTGTTTTCCCCTTATATAATTTGGTTCATGTTGGATTATGTTTCAAAGTCATCACTCCCCTGTAATAGAATTATACATGCACATCCTTTACCATGCTATATACAGTGTTGCCCTCATACTTTTCCACATCATTAATGTGGTTTAGCTTGCCCTCTTTCACTCTTTTGAACCACCATGAAACAACATGTCATAGATAGCTGCATCCATTTATCCTAAACCTAGAATAAAGACACATGGAGCAGATCTGAACTTAGCCAGAAACCTGGAGTCCATCAAGACCCAGACAAGCCCTGTATAGATCACATAACTGGCAGCTGCAGACCAGTAAACTAGAAGGATTTACAAGTTGTTTGATATGCCATAAAGCCTGATGAATAGTCACCAAATCCTATTGATTTAACTTCATAAATATCTCTTCATTTACTTTGCTTTACCTCTTTCCTATACCCTAGTCAAAGCTAATATCCTTTTAACTAGTGAAATATTTGCCTAATTGCTCTCTTAACATTTATTCCTGCCTCTTTATGTCTTGCTTCAACACTTCTTCCAGAGTCATCTTTTAGAAGTGTGGATTTGATTAAAAAAAAAACAAAAAAACCTTCATTTGCTTCCAGCATTCCTTGATACTTACAGTTTTCAATTACTTTTCTTTACTTTTATTAGAGGAATCAAACTTTTAAAAAGCCTTGTATAGTTGGGCCTGGTGGTCTCATTTTCTGCTATATTTTTCCATCCATTGGATTCCCTGAATGGAAAAAGTTGTAGGTTCGAGTCCACCCAAAGGTGCCTCTGCAGAAAGACCTGGTAATCTGCTTCCAAAAAACCCTGTTGAACACAGTTCTACTCTGACACACATGGAGCTACCATGAGTCAGAATCAACTAGATGACAACTGGTTTTCTCCCATTCCCTCTGCTCCAGTAACACTGGCTTTGTTTGAGTCCCTTATACTTGTGATGTTTTCCTGGCGTTGGATCTGTTCCCGTGCTGTTTCTTCTCCCTGGAATACTCCCTCTGTCCCTTTTCTTTTTTCCCCCCTTATTTTGTTTTGTTTCTTTTTCTAGTTAATTCTTTTTCAACCTTCAGAGGTCAGGTCAGT
Source organism: Trichechus manatus latirostris (assembly GCF_000243295.1). Lineage (NCBI taxonomy): Eukaryota > Metazoa > Chordata > Mammalia > Sirenia > Trichechidae > Trichechus > Trichechus manatus. Next base: position 17,868,813 of record NW_004443952.1, read on the forward strand.
TATCCCTTTCTCAAAAAGCCTTTCACTTACTTCCAGTCAAATTCTAGTCATACCCTCCATGAGTAGGTGCACCGTTAAAAAATCATCTATATGAGACTAAAAGGTCAACAATTACTCTAAAGCAAAGATGAGAAGATAAGGGGGCAGAGAAACTAGAGTACTGTACTGGAAATGGAACAACCAGAATATATTAAAGAGAATGTTGAAACATTGTGAAAAATGTAATGAATGTCATTACATTGTGTGTAGATATTGTCAAATGGGAACCTAGTTTCACTGAAAACAAAATAAAATATTTTTAAAAAATCCAGTCATACTCTGTCATACTATGGTTTTGTAGCCCTTCTAACACTTGAAAATTTATATCCATTTATGTCTTTCATTATTACCTCCTCCTTAACTGAGATGTAAGCCACTTGAGAACATAGATCACTTCCATTTTTGATGACCATTATATCCCAAGTCACTACCTTGAAGAAGTTGTTCACTAACTATGAGTTGAATAGGAAAATAAATGTTATTTCAACCATGTACTCCAGAAGTCATCACATGAAAATTTACTTCTGCTGAAAACTTTTCCCTCAATGTCTCACTTAGCCACATCTCTCTCATTTGAAACAGAGACAACATCTTTGTTGAAATTGCTGCTTAGTTTGCAGGCATATGGATTTGCTACATCTAATCTTGCATACATGCAATCAAGTTTTCCACATCACAGATCAGCCAATTATGCTTTATTGTAGTCATTGATTGCATCGGTTTAGTGTTATTCATTTCTTTAAAATATTTTTTTTCGCATCTCTTAAAATTTAGCTCAGAATGTAATGGTAGTATTTGAGCTTAAAGTCTAGCTTATTCTATTGTTTTTATCATTCAAGATAAGCTGCCTCATGTCCAAAATAATAATTTTTTTTCACTTTATTTTTGACATTATTAGCTTATATACTTTATTTACTCATAAGAGAAAATTAACTAAGCAAGAAAATTAGAATTAGACTAAAATTTGTGAAAATATATTCTAAAATAAGGATACTCACGGAGCACATATAAAGATAATATTTTCTGAAATAAATTCAATTCTATTTTTATCCACTGTAAAAATTTTCCCTTGCCTTCCTACTCGTTAAAACAACAGGTTTTATACTTCAGTAGGGGTGTTGATATATGCTAGAACAGAAATATAACCGCTTAGCTTTGACTGTCATTTTAAATTATTTTAGTCCCAAGGAGGGGAAAAATAAATGTGTATTTTTTTTTTAGATATAAGATTTTAAATTACTTTGAGTCACTTGAGCATATTATATCCATCCTTTCATCCTTGAATACTTGAAAAATCACTGTAATCAGGAAATCAATACCATTTTCAATAGCCCCTAAAAAGATAAAATACTTAGGAATAAATCTGACCAGGGATGTAAAAGACCT
>NW_004443952.1:17872941-17894088 GCF_000243295.1 Trichechus manatus latirostris
AAAAAGAAAAATCACTGTAATTGTAAACTTTAGGATAGGAAAAACAATATAACATAAAATACCCCGTTCAAAACGAGAGGATGGAGAAAGTCCATTTTTTTCTTCTCCAATAAGAGTGTACAAGAAACGAAACAGAGCTGGAGCACAGAAGCAAGGCATCAATTTCTCAATCTCTCTAACCTGGAATCTAACACTGAAGAGATACATTAGAAACATTAGAAGGAAAACTGAAAGTAGAGTGGCTTTTAACCAGATCCTATTTGAAATCCTGGAAAGGGGACCATTGTATAAGGAAGTCTATGCCTACACAACAGTGGTGAAAAGTCACAAGAGAGCAAAAACAGAGGCAAGTAGGATCATAGATGTGGCTGCTTGCTCTTTAGGGGATCCAGACATTCCTCTATACTCCCCCTAGAGGAAAAAGAGATGTTACGAGGGACAGTGGACAATCAGAGTTGAACTGTACATTCAGCTGCAGATTAAGACCAGGTTAACAAGTTGGACACTGACTTTTATTATTTCCAATGGACTTGAAAAATAATTTGAGTAGTTTGCTTTTAAAAAGATAATAAAAAGATGATGTCATAAGTGGACAAACACTGTAGATATGTGGTAGGTTGTAAGAAGCCAATGCTCTGGCTGGAAAAACTAAAAAGAATGAGTTAAATTATAAAAAATCATATTGGAAGCAACTAAGACTAAAATGAGCTAAACTTTTTGGGAGGCATATTTGAGATAAAAAGCGCCCTGATGGTGCAGTGGTTATACACTCGGCTGCTAACCAAAGGATTGTCAGTTCGAACCCACCAGCTGCTCCACAGGATAAAGATGTGCCAGTTAGCTTCTGTAAAGATTACTGCCTTGGAAACCCTATGGGGCAGTTCTACTGTATCCTGTAGAGTCATTATGAGTTGGAATTGACTTGAAGGCAGTGAGTTTGGTGTAGGTTTGATGTGAGATAAACTGACAAGACAATTTCCAGCCATTTTTACCCCGTGAAGTCATTTGAAAATTCTGGATACATGCCCAGGCAGAGAGCCCCTACTTGGGAAAAAAGAAAAAGAAAAGGTCTTATGGTATCATGAGACTGTAGGAAAAATTAGAAACTCGAGGATACTCAAATACATATCCATTTTTTCTCACAGAACAATTTTTGTATTCTGTTACTGAATGGGAACTGGGGAGATAGGCAGAAAGCTTCTAAAACACAAAATAAAATCTCCTACAGTTTCAGTTGAAGCTGAAGAACATTAGAACAAATCCACAAGAGCCAAAATACGACCTTCAGCTATATCCCACCTGAATTTAGATACCATCTCAAGAATAGATTTGACACATTGAACACTAATGACTACAGACCAGATAAGTTGTGGAATGACATCAAGGACATCATACATGAAGAAAGCAAGAGATCATTGAAAAGACAGGACAGAAAGGAAAGACCAAAATGGATGTCAGAAGAGACCCTGAAACTTGCCCTTGAATATAGAGTAGCTAAGGTGAACAGAAGAAATGATGAAGTAAAAGAGCTGAGCATAAGATTTCAAAGGGCAGCTTCAGAAGAGGAAGTAAAGTATTATAATGACACGCACGAAGACCTGGAGTTAGAAAACGAAAAGGGGAGAACACGCTCAGCATTTCTCAAGCTGAAAGAACTGAAGAAAAAATTCAAGCCTCAAGACGCAATATTTGAGGGATTTTATGGGCAAAATACTGAACGATGCAGGAAGCATCAAAAGAAGATGGAAAGAATACACATATCCCTGTACCAAAAAGAATTGTTTGGCATTCAGTCATTTCAGGAGGTAGCATATGATCAAGAACTGATGGTACTGAAGGAGGAAGTCCAAGCTGCACTGAAACAACTGGCAAGAAACAAGGCTCCAGGAATTGATGGAATACCAATTGAGATGTTTCAACAAACGAATGCAGCACGGGAAGTACTCACTCGTCTATGCCAAGAAATTTGGAAAACCTGGCCAACTGACTGGAAGAGATCCATATTTATGCCTATTCCCAAGAAAGGTGATCCAACAGAATGCAGTAATTATTGAACAATATCATTAATATCGCATGCAAGTAAAATTTTGCTGAAGATCATTCAAAAGCAGTTGCAGCAGTACATCAAGAAGAAACTGCCAGAAATTCAAGCCAGATTCAGAAGAGGACATGGAACAAGGGATATCATTGCTGATTTCAGATGGATCCTGGCTGAAAGCAGAGAATACCAGAAAGTTGTTTACCTGTGTTTTATTGACTATGCAAAGTCATTTGACTGTGTGGATAATAACAAATTGTGGATAACATTGCAAACAATGGGAATTACAGAACACTTGATTGTGCTAATGAGAAACCTGTGCATGGACCAAGAGGCAGTTGTTCGAACAGAACAAGGCGATACTGCATGGTTTAAAGTCAGGACAGGTGTGGGTTAGGGTTTTATCCTTTCACTATCTTACGCAATCTGTATGTTGAGCAAATAAACCGAGAAGCTGGACTATATGAAGAACAGGGCACCAGGATTGGAGAAAGACTCATTAACAACCTGTGTTATGCAGATGACACAACCATGCTTGCTGAAGGTGAAAAGGACTTGAAGCACTTACTGATGAAGATCAAAGACTACAGCCTTCAATATGGATTACACCTCAACATAAAGAAAACAAAAATCCTCACAACTGGACCAATAAGCAACATCATGATAAATGGAGAAAAGATCGAAGTTGTCAAGGATTTCATTTTACTTACTTGGATCAACAATCAATGTCCATGGAAGCAGCAGTCAAGAAATCAAAGGGCACATTGCATTGGGCAAACCTGCTGCAAAAGACCTCTTTAAAATGTTAAAAAGCAAAGATGTCACTTTAAGGACTACGGTGCACCTGACACAAGCCAGGGTGTTTTTAATCCCCTCATATACATGTGAAATCTGAAGAATGAACAAGGAAGACCAAAGAGGAATTGATGCATTTGAACTGTGGTGTTGGTGAAGAATATTGAATAGACCATGAACTGCTGAAAGAACAAACAAATCTGTCTTGGAAAAAGTACAGCCAGAATGCTCCTTAGAAGCAAGGACGGAGAGAAGTCCTCAAACATACTTTGGTCATGTTATCAGGAGGGACCAATCCTTCGAGAAGGATGTCATGCTTAGAAAGGAGACAGCGAAAAAGAGGAAGATCTTCAATGAGACGGATTGACACAGTGGCTTCGACCATGGACTCAAGCATAACAACGATTGTAAGGATGGCACAGGACCGGGCAATGTTTCATTCTTTTGTACACAGGGTCGCTGTGAGTTGGGATTGACTCAATGGCACCTACTACAACAACAATAACCACCACAACAACACAGTTTCATAGTACCTAGGAAACAAAAACCTGCCAAGAAAAGGGCTTGCCTCATACACTCTTCTGGTCTTTCCTTCAGTATGTTCACCATATTTTTAAGCTAATCATGGAAAGGGTCTGTAAAGCTGCAGTGGGACCCCCACAGCTGGGTCTATCATAGTCTTTCAGGGCTAGAGAATCAGAGACCTGCCAGGTTCTTAATTAAAGGGCAAGGGTGAAACAGAAATAGATCTAATTTGTCTAAAATTGAAGCCTAATCGTAACTTAATGATATTTTTTTATTGGATAAGTTGATTAGCTCATCCTTGTTAGATTAACTGAGAAATAGGGGAGCACTCTGTGGTGAAAGATAGTTATCAAAAACCTTTTAGGTAGTTATATACACAATGCTCAGGATAAAATTTTTAAAAATCAATTACAAATATGACTGATAGTCAAGAGAAAAGATAGACAATAGATAAAGAAGCACAGATGTTCTAGATATTGGCATTAGCAAAGAAGGACTTTAAAATAACTATGATTAATATGTTAAAGAAACCAGAGAAAAAGATGATGATAGAAGAAGGTGATTTTCAATAGATAATTCAAATTTTAAAAATGAATCAAATCAATATTTATGGATTGGAAGGATCAATATTGTAAAGATAATTTTGCCCAGACTGATATATAAATTCATTTTAATTCCATCAAAACCCCAGCAGATTTAATTTGGCATTTTCTCTGGTTACTGATATATTTATTTGTGCTATTATATTTTTTGCTTGCGTGACAGCACATTTTTTCTGCCTTTTTCCCTCCTTTACTACCTTTTTTTTTTTTTTGATCGATTAAATTTTCTATCCTTGAAATGTTATCATGAGTTAATAGAGAGTCTGAATTAAACAATAGCTTTAACTTTCTCCAGAATGGCAAAAGGATCAGAAGCAATTCCTCCTAATAAACTCCTTACGACATATAAGCAATTTTAATTTTTACTGGGTATTTTTAGAGCTATAAATTAGGCATTATTATGACTTTAAAGTTCTTGATAAAATTTTCACACTTTTTACTTTTCTTTTAATGTCATGCTTTGTTTTGTTTTTCCTTCAAATATTTTGTTTAGGATCTTTTAGCTTTTCCATATTACTGAGTATGTACTTTACACTTAACTTCTGTGAGAGTTTTTTTGTGGTTAATTTTCTCAGTTTTGTTCATCTAAAACATTTTTATTTTCCTTCTTTTTATTAGTTTTGCTGAGTTCCTCATTGTAAGTTAATAACTGTTCGTTTGCAGAATTTTGGAGATATTTATTTCATTGTTTTACTTCAGTTAATGTTGTTGTATAGCTTTCTGTTGCTTCCTGTACGTGAGCTATCTTTTCTCTCTCCTGGTTTTAAAATCTTTTTTTTTTTTTCCCTCAAATCTCTTTTACATTTTCATTACAATATAACTACATCTAGATTTATTTTTAATTTATATGGCCTTGTGTATAATGCATTCTCTTTATGTGTTGATTCTTTGCTGATTAAGTCCTTTCAAAAACTTGTTTTATGTCTGCATGGCATTACTGATAGGTGTCTGTAACCCATTCACAGGACAGTTATCTCTTTTCCCTCTTCATAAAGAGCAGCCGTAATTTCACTTACTTTAAAATTTGGGGCTTATAAAAATCTTATATATCCAATTTTAATTATTTGAAAATTATGATTATTTTTATTGTTGTTAATTCTTATTTCTGAATTTATTTTTGTGGTTGAGGTCTTGTCAGAGTTTAATTTTTTTTATCTTAAGAAAGATATGGTATATTTCTTTCATTTTCTAACCCAAGCTCTTATTTAGTATATGAGGATGTTAGCAGTTACTTCTTAGAAAATTGCCTCTCCCATTTTCTCCATCTGAAAATCCTATTAGTTGTATATATGACCTTCTCATTCTGTGTTCCGTGGCTCTACAGCTTTCTTTAGATAAATTTTATTTCTTTATCTCTCTGTGATCTGTTCTGATCATTTCCTAAGTTCTAAACATCATTTCACTAATTCTTTTTGAAGTACATATATAATTTGCTTCTTAAGCTTTGTATTCAGTCTTTTATAAAATTTTATCTCATTACTATTTTTTAAAACTCTTTCTACATATACAGTTCAGTTACATTGATTACATTCTTCGAGTTGTGCAACCATTCTCACTCTCCTTTTCTGAGTTGTTCCTCCCCCATTAACGTAAACTCACTGCCCCCTAAAGTTCTTATCTAATCTTTCAAGTTACTGTCATTACGGAACATTTTGATCAAAGATTCCAAACAAGAATGCTGATCAAAAAAGGGGTAAATGCAAAATAGAATTTCAAATTCTTACAGACTCCAGACTTTCTGGAGTCATGCAGGCATTCAGTTTTTTTTAATTCTTATGACTCACTTATATTTCACTGTTTTCCAATCTGCTTGATGTCATCATAATCTTCTTTTTTCATTATACTTTCTCTACTTTTTATTATTATAATAATTTAAAATATACTTCATAATTTCTCTCAAATTGTTTTTTACCTTAAGTTACTATACTGTTTTCTCTTTTTGTGTATATGGATGTTTTGGATCTCTCTCACGTTGATTTTTCCTTTTGTATAAAATATAAGTTTAATTTGGAAGCTTCACTTTTGCAGGGTTGCTTTATCCACTTGCCTGTTACCCCCACCCAAGTGGGGAAAATGTAGCCACAGAATGGATTTACTATTTCCATGCCTCCTTGTGGGGACCCAGGTTTCAGTAGTGTCCAGAACAATTCATAAGTCAATTTCCTTTTCTTGGATCTCCTACTTCATGAGAAATATAAATTCAGATTCCATAACCATGTGAGTCACAGGATCTACATTCCTCATTGGAGCCTTTTTTTTAATTCTTGAATTTCTGAGCTGTGACAAATTTTCCAATTATGGAATGTCAGCCTTTAGTTAGTGGCCTTTAGTTCCAGTACTATACTTTTCATGTGCCTAATTCTACCATTCCTATCTTCAAATGGGTATTACAACCTAGCTCCTAGTGTCATTGTCTGAGCCTTCTGGGCTGCTATAGTCCGCTAACTTTCGGCTCCCTCTTCATTTACGATAGTTGAAAGTTTTCTTTTCTTTTTTCCACACTCAACTGTGGGTTAAAAGTCTTTAATTTTAATTTATGACTTCAATATATTTGTAGTTAGAATGAGAGTAGTAGGGGAAATAAGGGAGGGACATCTATGCTATGTCAGTAGTCACGGGGTCAAAGCATCTGCAAGCCATTTTCCTTATTATATGGGGGGAAGCCTTCAGAATCTCTGTGCAAGGGACTGTTTCTCAACACTGGGAAAATTAAGGAAAGGATCATTCATTATGCAAATGTAAACCAGAGATTCTTACTGAATGTGGAAGGGGACAAAAAAGCTATGACTCTAAGGAGCTAAAGTACTTTGTGTAATAATGAAAAGATTAACTATGTTGTAATAGTATTTTATCTTTTCACACTACATTTCCTCAGAAGAAATGTTTCTTTTCCAAAAATAGATTCAATCTATGCTGTACCTGTAAACTCATAGTTATTCTTTTGAAGAAGTATATATTTTGTTATATTTTTCAGAACCTGCAGAAGACTGCAAGAACTCTGTGTGGGTTTTATCTCCATTAGAATCAAAATAAAAGATCAATAGAAGTATCTGAATCAGACTTACTACAGTTTGGATTGAATAGATATTGCTCTTAACTTAGTATTGCCTAAGCTTTTGAATCATGGAAATATTCCAGGAGGTACCCTTCATTAATTTGGAGTAAGTTTTAAATAGAAACTATTATCTTGCTTTTCTTTCTTTTTTTTTGATACTGATTATAAATAATTAATTCCTTTGTGTCTTTCGGCTCAGTTAGAAATTGAGTGATTACAGGAATACATACTCATTATGTCATTTTGAGGATAGGAAATATGGCCTGAGATGTTGGGCAGAAATTCCTTCTCAGTGCCTCATTCACTCTAAATTGGATTCTGAGCAGTTCATGTGTGCTTATGGGTACGCTGGGGTGAATCTTTTGACACAGAAAGTGATAGGAAGGGAGGGAGCCCTACAGCTTGTTAGAAAGACATCTAGGAGAGCCTTGCTACTCACACTGTGTAAACAGAACAGTAGCACCATCACATGGGCGCTTGGACCCTACCACAAACACACTGAATCAGAATCTGTATTTTAACAAGATCCCCAAATACGTGTAAGGCACATTTAGGTTTGAGAAGCCTTGCTATAAAGAACCTCACAGGATGTATCAGGGCTGTGGACTCTGATTTCTATCAAATCAGTGTGTTAATTATAATTACTTGCATAATACATTTAATATTATTCTTTTATTATACTTGAATCTTTTCTAAACTGCTACTAAATTATCTAGCCTAGTCTCATAAGGACAGAAGAAAATTGAGGCATGCATGTATATCTACTTTGGGTCAGAGTGACAAAATAGAAGTAAGTGTCCTCAGAGACCACTGTGGAAGAAACAGGAATCTCAGAGGGTGTTAACTTCCCCAAACTGTGGAAGATAATGAGCACCAGTATGCTCAGGGCCTGTCGATAAAACGGAGGACTTCTGGAAAGCATATGTAGTGTCACAGAGATCTGAACTGACTCGACACTGTGCTGTATTCATCTTTCTATCTTAGGTCTTACACAGTGTCTCTTGTGTGGTTGGTACTAGATAAATGTTTGTTGAATTCAATTGAAATACAGAAACACAAAGCTTCTTGACAAGGTTGATTATTTCATATTTTATAGTTCAATATAATTATATTAAATCTGCCTCTCTGGATCTTTCTACAAATTAATCTTCGTTCTGCCCTCCGCAACTTTACAAAATAAGCCTATTTTGTTATATTTAAAGAAGGCCTTAAATGTCTGAAACTCTCCGTTACGATATCCCAAACTCAAGCGGCCGAAACCTTACCTCTTCTTCATACTAACCACATGCACATTCTTCAGAGATCCCTAGCTTAGTGTCATTTATCCAGACCCTTCATCATGACAACCGTCATACTCTTCACAAGCACTAATATGTTAGAGTTGCTTCTGAAGAGGAGAGAAAACTCAAGAGGGAGGCATAGGAGAGACTGTTTTCCTCTTCAGATCTCAAAGGATATGCTGAGGATTTCAGAGCTACAAAGAGTTGAGAGAATTGAGCCAAAAAAAAACTCATCTGAAGTATTTGAATAGATGAAATCAATGACTGCTGGTTAAATGAGAGGCATATAGCAAATACACTGTAAAATGAATTAAATGGTAATTGACAATACCTGCAGAAAATTTGATTCAAATCTGGGGAATCTACAAAGGTAGACAGATAATAAGAAATGCATTTCCAAAGCCCATTTAATTCTGTCAATGTAACTTAGTAAATTTGCAGTTAGTCTCATCAAAAGAATTAATTTAAATACATTAAACTTTTCGTATTAAAAAATAGTGTTGTGGAAAAGTTTGAGTGCACCTGAAGTTATTTTCCTTGTGTATCCACAGGGATGGGTCATTTAAACAATTTTTTACAAATATAAAATTAAAAAAATGATTGTATTAAACTTACTATGCCAAATTTACAAAACTTTATTTTACAAAATAAGGTGAAAATGCCTTTTATCTTACACAAATTTAAATTTTAAACTTACAGAAGTTTTAGGTAGCTGTATTCTATGGAGAAGATTCCAAAATATTGCCTTGCAGCCTACTGTTATTGAAGATTGTAGTTGAACTATTTCAAAATGAAGGTACCAATGTTTGGAAAATATGAAATAAAAAATGTTTTAGGCATGATTTAAGAAAGTTGACGATTAGGGAAGTAGCTGAAAAATTGAAATATACTTGGGAAAAGGCTTCAATCAGCTAATCAGTAGATGGTGGTCAAGCCACTTTTATATTTCCAGACAATGAGAATATTATTAAGGTCTCTGATGGCCACAAAATGAGACAGGTTGTCCCACATAATGAAATCACAGCCTGTTATGTCAATCCTCCAGAATACGGACAATAAGAAAGGGCAGAATAAACTGAGATCAAGATGTAGGTATCAGAGACCTTGGCAAAAGAATGGAAAATTATAGTCTTAAGAGACGATATAAATAAAGCATAAAAGCAAGAACATGGATGTTTCAGGTAGACAAGATTTATCAACAGCTATCTGGATAGACCAGGAGCCCTGGAAATCTAGTAGCAGGGATCCAAAGGGATGAAAACAGAGAGACTCAGAGAAGCTGGAATGTAGATTAAGGTCGACAGATAAATTGGAATTATGTGGAAACCGTGAGTTGGAATGGACTTGAGGGCAACTAACAACAAGAAGTCAGGAAATGAGAATTTTGGTGACAATATATATAGGTCAAAATTTGGGTTATAAGTATGGTTGGAACTGATTTAGTAGTGATCTATACCTTTTTATGAAGCCTTGGTGGTGCAGTGGTTAAGAACTACAGCTGCTAACCGAAAGGTTGGCAGTTGGAATCCACCAGCTGTTCCTTGGAAACCCTGTGGGGCAGGTCTGCTCTGTCCAGAGGGTCAATATGAGTTGGCATTGACTCAATGGCAATGGGTTAATGCCTTTATAGAAGACAGGAATGTGGAAAAAAAGAATCAGCTGCTTTCTGATATAGCATCACATAGTTCCTGTTTTTGTTGGGAAGAGGAGATTAAGGCATACAGAACACTAAAAATGCCATTAATGTTAAATAATTTGCTACTAATTCTAACTGAAATAGATAAAGAAGAAACCGAAATAAGCTAAAATATCCAAGTAAGTCTTACTGCAAAAGATAAAAATTAACTTAGTCTTTCAGGGATCTTCTGAGGAAAGTACTGTCATGCTGTATATGTGTTCTGTGCAGCTCTGGAGTAAATCTTGGCTTGGCCATCTATACTTTTGTATTGTTTAGTGTGTTATTTAACTTTCTTTGTCTTTGTTACATCTTTGTACACCTGTAAAATCAGAATAACAATTTCTCACTCAAAATTACCTTGGAAGGACTAAATGAGATAATAACCTTGTGTAGTAGTTATTACTACGGTGCTTTAAAGGGTCTAGGGTAGAATACTGGCAACATCTCTTTAAGAAGAAAATCAGGAGAGTAGAAGTGCATTGATTTCCCCAGGGAAAAATTCCATTTAGGCAAATATGAGACAAACATATGGAATAAGGGGAAGTGACTACAAGTAGGGGCTATTAGAATAACCCTTTTCTAATTCAAATAAAACCATCACAGAATGATGCAGCATAAGCCAAAGGCAACACTGGGGTAATAGAGTAAGCGAATATATAAAGTTTTGTTTTCCCGTATGTGGGAAATTCTGAGGGCTTCAGGCCAAAAAAATGCTAGCATAGGCAAAAGGAAAAAAATCATCTAGCTAGTCGCTTTATAGTTTTCTTTTCAAACCTTCTTATATATTGGTCAAGTATATTCTTCTAGTATATTGGTCTGAAGTTAAACTTGTGGTTAAATTCTAATTCCAACATTAGCAGCTATGTGACTCTAAATAAATTATTTAATCTCTCTACATCTCTGTTTCCATATCTGTAAAGTAGGTACCTGTTTCGTATGTTTTTTATGAGGATTAAATGAAATATTATATGTCAATTGATTAGAAGAGTGACTGGCACATAATAAACACACAGTAAATGTTGGATCATTATCATTTTAGCAATCAAAATGACAAAATTGTCTTGGAATGGCATCAAATATTTTTCACAGTTAACTCATTGCACTGGAATACAATTTAAGAAGCCATAATACACTGAACCTCTACTAAATTCCATGGCTTACTAAGATTTTTCCCTAACTTTTATTTAAAATTCAATACCTTATGATTGCTACTGCCATATTACTAAGTATCTATATATTTTTTCTTTTTTTATATTCCTCCTTCATTCATCCACAAATAATGAAATGGTCATTTTGCATATAAAGCAAAAACAAAACAAAGCAAAATCTAGATAATATTTATTAATTTATCTTAATTAAAAGTTGCTATGACTGTGCAGACAATGTCTTTCAATATTTTCAATGCTCTAGAACTCCAGCTAGGCAATTTAAAATAAACAGCAGTAGCTAGGAATACAATTAAAATAAATCCCTTATAATCAGTAACAATATCTCTCTCCCTCTCTGAGTGCATGCTCATACAAGCACACACACATATGTTTCATATGCATCTTTCTCTTTATTCCTACCTCTTCTAAATATCATCAGGGGGAATAAGTACTAAAATAATTAAGCATGTTTGTCAAGTGAATTTATTTTTATTATATTCTTCCCTCAACTATAGTTTGTTGGCATATGTAAAGCTGTTCATTGACTAAAGAAATCTTCAGGTGTCTGTGTGTTGATATATAAGCAGCAGTACATGCCATTTTTTCCTTTCTTTTTGGGTATCATTTTGAATATTTCGTGAACTCCATAATGTGAAGTACAAAACAAAAATAAATGATCATATTTAGCAATATTTATTAAATTCTGACACAATACCAAACTAATTTACATTTAAATGTGAATTTCTATTTATGTTAAAAGAGTGATAACCAAACCAAATGATTTTTGTTGTTGTCATTGCTGTTTTAGTTTTGATCCATAAAAACAAATTTACATTTGCATCTATATCTCTATCCATCTTCTCAAAACCTTAACTAGATGTTTCTCTACACACTGAAAATTCATTCACTCTACAGCTCTATCTCTACCACCTGTTTATCTCTCTTCTCCTCAGGACTTAAAATGGTGGGGCATGGAAATCCAAGCCATCTTTAAGGTATTAATCTCTAAAGCTCATAAGCTGCTTAAAAGTATAAAATGTTCATTTCAGTTAATTATTGTCAAGTAAAAATCTCACAATTTATTGACTTCGAACAGTACTGATTATTGTTTCTTTCGACTTGACTAGGTGGTTTTTCTGTTGGTTTCACCTGAGCTCACTCATGGCACTGCATTCAGCTGTAGACTTGATTGGGCTGAGAAAGTGGAAGATGAACGTGCTCAGAAATCTGGTAGTTGCATCTGACTGTCACCTGGGGCAGCTCAATTCTCTTCCACTCATACTCCAATAGGCTCAACCAGTTCCTTACATGGAATTCTCAGGGCAACATTACAAGAGAACAAAGGCAAAGGTGCAAGGTCTTGTGGTGAGGCTTGGGAACCCACACAACATCACTTCTGCTATATTTTATTAGTCAAAACAAGTCTCAAGCTCAGCCCAGATTCAAGAGGTCAGGACATAGACTCCAATGCTTGATAGGAAGAAATGCAAATAATTTGTTGTCATATTTAAGAAGCTACAATGTCCTATTCCTGGTATTAATATATCATTTGGAATGATCTTAGAAAATAATTTTTGGGAAAAAGGGCAATATTTTCAATACATTTGTCTACAATAAATTACACATTATCAAGCCTGTAAACTTGCTGATTGTAAGCTCCATTAAAGCATAGGCCTTGACTTAGGTTTCTATCACTTTTATGTCATACAATTCTTAAGACAGAGTATGCATTGCAAAGCACTTTTTTAAAATGAATGACCAATTAAAGCATTTCCATGAATTTACTTAAACAAATCTATACAGCACCTAAAAGAGCAAATGTAGAAACATCTATATTGCTCAGGCCAAAGAACTCCCACAGACTTACAGTTCTAGTTAATTCCAGAAAATTAATAAGTAAAAGTAGCAACTGTGAATAAAGGTTTTTATAAATCTAGTAAAGTGTGTTTTAGATATTTAGTAAGCTACACAGATAAGAAGCCTTCAATTTAGTTGTTTTTCTTAAGAGGGACAAAACTAATTCTCTATATTGGAGGACAATGCAAAAATGCTCTTCAAAATTAAACATTCTCTACCCTCATTTACTGTGAGATGCCACCAAAATCACTGAAATATACATTACTACCATGATGTCAAGTCCTATACTATTTTACAAGGTTAATATATGTTCATTTTAACATTCAAAATAGCAGATGATACTTTTTATTTATTTTTCTTGAATTATTAATGAATGCATTGCTGTTGTTATAGAGAAACAACTTTCATCAAAGCCTTCTGCAACAAAGAGATTTTTATTGTGACATATCAGAAGACAAAGATGGGAAATTGGCTGCAAGTACCCAGGCTGTAAACAGACCAAAATCCCAAAAAGTACAATCTATAAGTGTTTTTTATATAATTTTGGCAGGTGCTGATTTATTATGAGCAAATTACTTGCAGGCTATATTGGTTAAAGGCAAAGAACTAAGACCTTGATCAGGTGACCTTGTTTTTCTCTTCTGACAATTTGGTCTCTTTGTTCAGGAGTTCTGGGTCTGTTGTATGATGGTTGGTTTCTGTTACATGGGCTATGTATAATATTGGGTAGATTCTTAACTCGCTTCCTGGGATAAAATGTTATATAGTTTTTGGCATGCATGTCCACTGTCCACTGAAGTGGTTAGAGCACTGTGTCCTGCTCCTTTGATGCAGTTTCCTATTGTTTTTAAGCTTTTCAGATTCAGGTAAACAAGTTGACCGTTTGTGGTTATGGCCTTCTGTGGTTAGGTTAACCCTTATCAATACCTCCTTTTGATTGCTGATTACTACAAGTACATCGATGAGAACAAGCTGATACCTGGACTTTGCTGGGCTTCTAGATGGGGGCCACAGCAGGCACTTTAAATTCACGGTCTCATTTTTACCAGATACCATCTGGTTTTTTGCCAGGGTCATTAGGTGAGGGTTACAGCGCCATCAATCTTATTGTGGAAGTGGGAAGAATCAAGGTACATTAGGAATTGGATATGCTCTAGGGTGCTAGCATTTATTAATTCCAGTGACCACCCATTTGAGCAAAATACAGATTTAGCCAATTAATATTATTATCATTAAATGCCTTGTAGGAACAAGTGAACCCAAGATCCTATCCCTTGGGACAGCCATCCAAATAAATCTGGAGTTTGTAAAGGAGGAATAGAGTGCAGCCAAACAGCCTGCTGTCTAATTTTATACTTGCCTTGTTCTACAATTCCAGAGGTAATTATCCAAGAGCAACAGGATGTATTGGCCACTACACATACTTCTCCTTGTTGTGCCAATAAGAAGTCTAATACAATCCAATTGTCCAGGACCACCTTTGCCAGAAAAGTTAATAATTTTTGTTGAGCTGACGTTCCATCAGCAACATTATCAGCTATTTGTGCCATTGTGGCAGACAGGTTTCATAAAGATTTTTCTAATTCTAATATGAGGGAATTAATGGTCTTAAAAATAACCAACCCTACCATGGCTGTTCTGCTGTGGGATTTTCATATACTTCTCTTTTGCTTATTGAAATTAGTTTGATATCACTCATCCAAAGTTGACTAGTGTTTTTGGAATAAATGTCAAAGGAGACACCCATTGATCTTAAGGTACATTGCCCTTGCATTCTCCACCCATCTACACATGGAATAGCCCATGCATAAGAACTGTCCCTAGGAAAAGGATTGCTTAAACCACTGTAATTCAATCCCAGACACAGGAACACATAACCACAAGGGGCACAAATGACAGTATCGGTACAAGGCTCAGGAATAGAAAAGTTTACACACATTAGCCTTGTTTCAACTAGATTTTTATTACATATTTGAAGTCTTCCAAACTTAAGTTTTAACTTAGTATAATTCTCAGAACAGGGATTGTCATAAATAGGATTATTGTATTTGTCATGTTTAGGATATACTTTATTTAGGTTGTTAAACAATCCTGAAACCAATGATCATAATACCTAGGTTATTCAGGAGAGTATTCAGTAAAAGTATAGTCCTAATTCTCCTTCCTGTACACAGGGAACTTGGGGAATAATTGCTTTTGCTCCTTTAAAATCTGTAACTAGATGTCGTATACCTGTGAGATTGAAGCAAGGAGTATTTAGATGAAATGGCATGTTAGGGGGATGCCACAATTTAACCCGTATTGCTTGTTTTAGGGCAGAGCTACAATTTGTTGGTGGTGAAGGGATAACATGATAGTTTAATATTGGGGGAGCTAAAGGATCTTAGGTGTCTTGTACAGATTTAAGATTATGATGACATATTCAACAATCAGTTAAATTCCCTACACCAGCAACTCATTGAGCTAATTTTACAAATGCATTTTGTTCCCAGGCTAAAGTTAAGATACATATGGAGAAGATTACAGTTAATTAAACCCATAATAATATAGGTGAATAACAAACAATGGATAAAATATAGCGACTATCATGATTATTTCTATGAATTAAACCACAAACTATAACCTAATGTATTTAACACTCCGATTTTCAATACACAATGATTACAATAGAAAATAAGGTAAGTTAGTTTAAGTCCTACTAATTCAGCTAGCTGGATTTTGTGTTCCTTCACTTTCTGGTATAGGTTGGAGTGAAGGTTTGGCCTTTGGTGGAGGACGATTAGTGGTGGTGTGCGGGCACCGTTTACACTTCAGTTTTAGTTTTAATCTTCCTGCTGGTCCAATAACCCATTTAGGAACTATGGTTTTCTTCAGCTGGGATAGATGTGTCCACAACTTTATTCCTTGTAATTTAGCAGCACAATCATTAGTTGATAGAATCAAATGAGTTTCCATCGAGTTTCAAGAGAGTCCTTAATTTGGAGACATCTCTAATACACATCGTCTCCTGGTTCAAGTCTATAATTTGAAGAATTGGAAGCAGTTGTGCTTGTTTGATATGCATGTTGCAGCTGGTAAGCATAATATTTAGCATATTGAACTAATTCTTGACAATATTTTAACAGGTTAGTAGAAAGGAGATTTGACTCAATATTTTTAACCCCATAAGGTGAAGCCATGGGGCTGCCAGTTATAATTTCAAAAGGGGTTAGCTTGCGAAGACCAAAGGGAAAATGGAGTTGATCTTAAATTCATTAATACCAACGGAAGATCTTAAGGCCAACCCAGTCCTAATGAAGAGGTTAATTTGGCTAATTGGTTCTTTATACCATTGGTTCTTTCTACCAGTCCTGAGGATTGGGGGTGATATGGTCAGTGCAAGTGCGGTAGGATGGGAAAAATTTTGAACACAGAAGTTACTACTTACCCAGTAAAATGAGTTCCTCGATCACTACAGAGAATTCCTGGAATATCCTAAGTAGGAATTATATTTTCTAAAATCTTCTTTGCCACAAAGGTGGCAGTGGCATCCTACAAGGAAAAACCTATACCCAATGAGAATACCTACAAATCATGACCAATATATATATTTGTATCCCTGTGAGGGAGTTAACTGAATAAAATCCATTTGCCATTCCAGCATAGGTTTGGTAGGAAAAGGGTACCTGCCAACAGGGTGTCTGAGTGCTTTTGCTGGATTAAATTCAGCACAGGTTAGGCATTGTTTGACTACTTTATCTGCAGCCCTACAAAAGTGACTCCAATAATATGTTTTCATTCTTTGTACTGTCTTATCTCCTCCTAAATGATCTCTTAAATGAAAACTAGTAGCTACTGGGATGTGTAAATCCTTAGGGAGTACATATTGATTATTTGGTCCCATCCACAATCCTGTTTGCTGGTTTATCTGACATCCTTCAGCTTTCCATTGATCTTGTTGAGAGGAAAACCAAAAATACCAAACCCGTTGTTGTCTAGTCAATTCCGACTCATAGCGACCCTGTAGGACAGAGTAGAACTGCCCCATATGGTTTCCAAGGAGTGCATGGTGCATTGGAACTTTTTGGGTAGCAGCCATAAATCATAACCACTATGCCACTAGGGTTTCTGTAGGTAAGGGTTTAGTGGTGTCTATTTGAACTTTAACAGGTTCAGCCATAGAATGTAGCCAAGACTGGTCGACAACGAAGCCCATAATTGTGATGGTATTTGATTAAGAATGTGAACCTCTTTTTCTAAGGGAAGGGTATCCTCGTCCTCCAATACCAAAAGACCTTGTATTAAACAAAGGGTTTCTTCTATCTGTGTCTTATCTTCATTTTCAATGTCAGGGAAATTGAGTAACATAGCTCCTGTGTCTGTAAACTAAATATGGCGTTTCCTCTGGAAAGAAAGTCAAGCCCTAACAAATTCACAGAAGTACTATCACTTAATAAAAATGGGTGGAAATCTTCAATTGGCCCTAAAGAAATTGGTACAGGTAAATAATAGGTTAAAATTTGTTCCACACTGGAAACCCCTACAACCTGAGAAGTCTGAGTACTCTAGGGAAGAGGCCTTTGCAGACTCATAGAGTTGATTGCTGAAAGTGTTGTACTTGTGTCCACAAGGAAGATACAAGGATCCTCATTTACTTGAAGTGTTGTTTCTCCCCGTTGGGACAAGGGGACTACTGCCAAAGTCTCTATAATGTCCCTGGATCACCATCACATTGATTTTTCTAAAGGTGGCACTGAAGGAGTCACCTTTTGTTTATTCTTAAGCTTAAAACAATCCATTTTAAAGTGACCAGGTTTCTTGCAATAGTTCAAGACCAAGAGAGCAGTATTATTGATGGGGGAATCCTCTTGCTTTGGCTTTGCTCTCACAGGTTTCTGTAATTGCTACAATTCGCGAGCCATTAACTTTTCTTTTTTTTCCTCAGCTTCTTTCTTTTGCTGTCCCATAGTTTGGTTTAATTTATAGGCTAAAGTGGCTAATCCAGAAGTATCAATACTTTCCCAATTTAACTGATGCCTTTTTACCATTTGGGCTAATTCAGGATTCAGTCCTCCTACAAATAGTGAATTAAAGGCAATCTTAGTCACCTGATGGCATAGTAGTTAAGAGCTATGGCTGCTAACAAAAAGGTTGGCAGTTCAAATCCACCAGACACTCCTTGGATAGTTCTACTGTGTCCTATAGTGTTGCTATGGTTCGGAATTGATTTGACGGCAACAGGTTTTTTGTTTCATTTTTTTTTTTAACTCCTTAATGAGTAATTTTTACCTGAATGTATTATAAACATTTTAGTTATCCTATCTCTATAATTATAGATAGATTCATCTTTTTCTTGATTGCAAGCTTGTAATTTTGCCCAACTGACTTTTGGAGGGAAAACTTTTAAGAAACAGTCTATAAGTTCTCCTATTAACTTCTTGGCTTCTGTTCTAACAGTTGTACCTGAGGCACCTATTGGGACACTTAAAGTTTTTCAGAATTTACCCGTTTAGTGCTTCCATCCACCAGTAGGCATCACTGAAACCCAACAATATGTTTATTAAATTATAGACATCAGCAGCACCAGGCTCATATGTTTCAGCTAATATCCTAAATTCATGAATAAATTTGTGGAGATTTTCTCTTGGATCAGGGAACTCTTTTACAATGGCCCTAAGTTCAGCCTTAGACCACGGGTAAAAGGATACCTCAGTGTTCCTGCCTTCGGCCCTTTGTTTAACTACCAACGGCATGGTGGGCCCAATATCTTCTGACCTACCAAATGGCATTTCAGATAATGTAGAATTTTCTAAGTCTGGAGTTTGGAAGGCAATGATTTGACTGAGTACAGTGTTGTACTGCCTTCCAATCCTTTTTACAATGTTTGAATTTGTTTGGCCTACTTACTTAATTTACTACTTCCTTTAGGGAAGTAAATTTGTTATGATGTTGACGTCTCGACATCTCAAAATAGCAATTATAAAAGAATTCCCACTGTGGTTGCTTTACATGAGACCCTTGACTTTCTAGATTACATCTCAGATATAATATTTTAACCAAATCAAACCCCTGAGGGGCCACTATTCAGCCTCACAGTCCTTGCTGAAATTGTGCCATTTTTCTAAATATTGACCAGCAGGGGCACCAAAGTTTCAAGCCATGTATGCAGCAGGGGTCCAAGGTGGGGGGTTCTTGTCACTCTTGTTATTATTTCCCATTTTCTTTTGTTAGCTAACACAGAAAAGAATAGGCGACAAAGAAGAGAAACAGAAACACAACCATAAAATCAAAAACTGCAGTTTTACCAATAGATCTCCAGACGGAACTCTCAAAAATCTCAAAATGAAGCTTCAAACAAAAGTTGTCAAATCAGTATTTCTAATAAAAAATGTCACAGTAATATCTCCTATTATGCAGAAAGGCAATAAAGTTCATATTCAATAGTGCTTACCTCAGTTGGAGGATCTCTAAAGAGGGCACAGATTGCAAGGAACATAATACCCAATGGTTCTGCTGTAGCACCAATAAGTAATCCAGGTCCCCTGGAGATCCAGTGAGGAATTCACCAGTGAAGACCCTGCTCACGCTGTACCAATCTGTTGTAGAGAAAAAGTTTCACCAAAGCCTTTTACAACAAAGATTTTTATTGTGATATATCAGAAAACAAAGATGGGAAATTGGCTGAAAGCACTCAGACTATAAGCAGATCAAAACCCAAAGAAGTACAATCTGTAAGTGTTTTTTATACAATTTTGACAGATGCTGATTCATTATGAGTAAATTACTTACAGACTGTGATTGGTTTAAGTGAAGACAAATAACTAAGATCATGATTGGGTGACATTTTCTTGTTTTTCCTTTCTAACAATTTGTTCTCTTGGCTCAGGGGTCCTGGGTCTGTCCTATGATGATTGTTTTTTATTTGCTATATGGGCTACATGTGATATTGGGTAGATCTTTAACTTGCTTCCTGGGATAAATTTTTATTTAGTTTTTGGTACACATGTCCATAGTCCACTAAACTGTTTAGAGCACTCTGTCCCACTCCTTTGATGTAGTTTCCCATTGTTTTTAAACTTTTAGATTCGACAGACAAGTTGACCCTTTGTGGTTATGGCTTGCTGTGGTTAGGTTAACTCTTTATCACTATAGATTCGTGGAAAAATTCTATCCTTGAAACTGTTAACAAGCAAAAATATATAATATATATATTATTAAGAATGCAAGGTCTAGAATGAGACTACTTGGGTTGGAATCTCAGCCAAACATATATTATTGGTATAGTTTTGATCAAGTTATTTTACGCCTTGTAAAAAATAATAAAAACTCAACACAATTTGAACATAAGATTTATTCTGAGCAGTTATTCAATATGCACATAAACCAAAACCTTTTGCCGTTGAGTAATTCTGACTCATAGTGACACTATAAGACAGAGTAGAACTGCCTCTTGCAGTTTCCAAAGAATGGCTGGTGGATTCGAACTGCTGACTTTTTGGTTAGCAGCCCTGCTCTTAACCACCGCACCACCAGGTCTCCATATATGCACATAGGAAAACCATTTTGATTCCAGGAAAAACAAATGGCTCAAAGAAGCTAGGTACAGTGAGGCTTATAAGCAGAAGTGGAGGGAGAAATATAGAAGATCAACCACTGGCTAACTTAACATGATTGATTGAACCCTTCCCTCCCCCTTTTACTGAGATCAGTGGATATCAGTTCACAAGATGGTCTCTGCTCCTCCGCCCAGTCATAGCTTCTGAAATTTAAATTTAGTAAACCTGGCTTCAAACAGGAAAGAAAGGATTTGCAACATTGGGTAGAAAGAAAACCACTGGTGGATTAATTTTGGTCCGGGATTTCTTTAAAGTGAATACTTGGTTTCATGAGTAGGAAAACCCTAAAATCAAAGCAGGATATCTCTGTAAGTTTCTCTCTATGACAACCTTTAAGTTCAGTTTGCTCATCTGGAAAACTGGAATAATAATGGTTTCCACAACACAGAGTAGGCTAAAGGAATAAGCTAGATAAGTGATGTAAAGGTTTTATCAGAGTGACTGGAGTATAAGGACCCAATAATTATTACCTGTTTAGTTGTTCTTGTGGTGTTGGCTATTATAATATTTTTTATTATTAATGATTAGAGAAGATTGGTAAGTTATATTATTCCTAAAGTGATGGCAAGATAGA
>NW_004443952.1:17901056-17921497 GCF_000243295.1 Trichechus manatus latirostris
GCCTCCTTCTCCATCTGGCAGGTTCAGTCACTCAGATATGGTATAGCAGGGCAGGTCTAGCTGAAGAGGCGCCACTGGGATGGGTTGTTTGTGGCACTCACTATAGCCTGCAGGGCGAATCGGTAATCAGTGCTGGGCAGGTTCCAGTAGGCCGTGCCTGCACTGCTTGGTGGTGTGATGTCAAGCGCACGGTGCAGGTAGACAGGATGCAGCGGGGAGACGGTTATGTGTGGAGCTAAGATGGATATGGGAGAGAGGAGAGAGGAACAGGAGCCAAAAAACATACAGACAAACAAAAAAGAATGCTTGGGGAGCTTGCCATTGGAATGGAGAGATGAGAGACTATGAAATGGAGAAAAACAGAAAGGGGAAGAGGAAGAAAAGAGTGAACAAATAAAAATCAGAAAGTTTAAAGAACCGTAAAGTTCCCAGGGATCCCACCGGTGTAGCTATGAGTTCTGGGGAAGTCGCTCTCAGGTGTTGCAGCACAGCCTGGCCAGAAGGTGCAGAGGCATGCAACGCCTGGTATTCAGGGATCGGAAAGAGAAGGAAGATATAGAGAGATGAGAAACTGAGCAATGAAGAAAGACAAAAAGGTAAGAAGAAGGAAAAGAAAACAAAACAAATCAAAAAAAAAAAGAACAAGAAAGTCCCCCAAAAAAACAGAAAAAAAAAAACCAACGAAAAAAGAAATGTCCTCAGGGATCCCTCCGCACGTCTGTGGAAGCTGAAGGGGTGTTCCTTGCCACGCAGCTCCGCCCGGCCAGAACGGGCTCCCAAGTCAAGAAAAGGAAAAGAAAACAAACAAACAATTCAAAATGAACAAACAAACAAAAGCCCCGGGGTCCCACCAGCGTGGTAGCCCAGACCGGGAAGCAGCTGCACACTTGAATAGAGCTCTGCAGCTCCTCAGGAAAAAGGAAAGATGGTGCACGGAGCCAGGCACTCGAGCAAAAGGAGGGGGACGCGGCGAGAGGCAAGCAAGAAATCCAAAGAAGCAGGAAAAAAAAAAAAAGGCAACACCAGCAGCCAACAAATGGCACTCAGAGAGCCAGCCAGTGCGGTCTGGTGTTTCTGGACAAGACACTGTGTCTGCGGGAAGTAGAGGAGGCCGAGTGTGGGTAAAGAAGGGTAGAGAGTGGGAAAGCATATATCACAAATTGCCAGCGCTCTGGAGCCCCTCAGGAAGAAGCAAAGATGGTGCACGGAGCCAGGCACTTGAGTGAAAGGAGGGGGAGGTGGCGAGAGGCAAGTGAGAAATCAAAAGAAGCAGAAAAAAAAAGCAACACTGTCAGCCAACAAATGGCACCCAGAGAGCCACCTGCTTGGGTGTGCGGAATCCAAGCAGCCGGCGCCTCCCAGTCAAGAGACCGTGGCTGCAGGAAGCAGAGGAACAAATGAACAAAAGCCCCGGGATCCCACCAGCGCGGCAGCCCAGACCGGGAAGCAGCTGCACACTCGAATGGTGCCCTGCAGCCCCTCAGGAAGAGGCAAAGATGGCGCTCAGAGCCAGGCACTCGAGCAAAAGGAGGGGAGAGGCGGCGAGAGGCAAGTGAGAAATCAAAAGAAGCAGGAAAAAAAAGCAACACTAGCAGCCAACAAATGGCACCCAGAGAGCCGCCCGCTTGGGTGTGTGGAATCCAAGCAGCCGGTGCTTCCCGGTCAAGAGACTGTGGCCGTGGGAAGCAGAGGAGGCCGAGCTGGGGCGAAGAGGGGTGGGGGGTGGGAAAGCGCACACTGCAAATTACCAGCTGTTTTGTCTCCCACTGGACGCTCCGTGAGATTGCTTTCTCGTACCCCCGTTTGCTGGTCTCCAATAGGAGTCCAAGATGGTGGATCCATGCTGCGTTAACTGGTAGAGGATCTCTGCATGAATTTCTCCTTGCTCTCCATTCTGTCAGTTTTCTCACTCCATTTGGTGCTTGGCTGAGTTCTTTATCTCTTCTTTTGATGTTTTAGGGTTTCAGGATTGTTATATTCTCTGTTTGGCTTAGTTTTTCGGATCTTTGCTGTGGAGGGACGGCGTGGTGCTTCTGCCTAGAGTGCCATTTTGCTGGAACTCCCAACATATATATATTTTTTGAAGATCTCTTTTTGTTTTCTTCTGTAGCCTATTTGGAAAATAATCCAATGGTTACAGCACTAAACTAATTATGTGAATTAAACAGTAGTACTTGGCAGGCAGTGCATTTCTGAATGATAAAAGCATGCCTCAGGTGGCATTAAAGAATACAAAGCTGAAAGCTATCAATTTTACCACCTGAGAAGTGTGCTAATTAACCAAAAATGCAGAACCTAAAGCGGCTGCTCCATTACTGCCAATGAGAGGAACATTTGGGCCCCTAAATGTATTATCCTGAAAATTGCTGACTGTCAGTTTCAGAATACCAACTGTGCCTTCCATTTGGAAGTCTTTTCCAGTATTTAGTTGTAATGTACAGTCAGTTAATTCTAGAAGGAAATATATTAAGTGGTAATAGAAGTGCGTGAGCATTGGAGTCAGACTTGTCCAGCATGGAAAACCTACATTTTTGCTATATGACCTTGAACAAATTAATTAATTTAAGCATATTTCCCTATCTGTAAATTAGATAAGGATATCTTTATAAATTATAGTGAAGATTAGAGGAAATGGACTCAATATGCCTAGAATAATGTGTAAGGGCCCTCCAAAATATGGGGTGTTTGGCATAACTAAAGTGGCTACTTTCAAACCTAAATTATACTTCTTAAACTGCAGCCTAACAAAATTCAGAAGAGGGCATGGAACAAAGGATATCATTGCTGATGTCAGACGGATCATAGCTGAAATCAGAGAATACCAGAAAGATGTTTACTTGTGTCTTACTGATTATGCAAAAGCATTCAACTGTATGGATCATTCCATCTGGTGAGGTCCACATGTATAGTCGCCGTTTATGTTGTGGAGAAAAGGTATTTGCAATGAAGAAGTCGTTGGTCTTGCAAAATTCTATCATGCTATCTCCAGCATCGTTTATATCACCAAGGCCATATTTTCCAACTACCGATACTTCTTCTTCGTTTCCAACTTTCGCATTCCAATCACCAGTAATTATCAATGCATCCTGGTTGCATGTTCAATGAATTTCAGACTGCAGAAGTTGGTAAAAATCTTCAATTTCTTCATCTTTGGCCTTAGTGGTTGGTGTGTAAATTTGAATAATAGTCATATTAACTGGTCTTCCTTGTAAGCATATGGATATTATCCTATCATTGACAACGTTGTACTTCAGGATAGATCTTGAAGTGTTCTTTTTGAGGATGAATGCAGTGCCATTCCTCTTCAAGTTGTCATTCCTGGCGTAGTAGACCATATGATTATCTGATTCAAAATGGCCAATACCAGTCCATTTCAGCTCCCTAACGGCTAGGATATTGATGTTTATGCTTTCCATTTCATTTTTGACAATTCCCAATTTTCCTAGATTCAGGCTTCATACCTTCCACGTTCCTATTATTAATGGATGTTTGCAGCTGTTTCTTCTCATTTTGAGTCATGCCACATCAGCAAATGAATGTCCCGAAAGCTTCACTCCATCCACATCATTAAGGTGGACTCTATTTTGAGGACGCAGCTTTTCCCCAGTTGTCTTTTGAGTGCATTCCAATCTGAGGGGCTCATCTTCCAACACTATATCATACTGTGTTCTACTGCTATTCATAAGGCTTTCACTGGCTATTTCTTTTCAGAAGTAGACTGCCGGGTCCTTCTTCCTAGTCTATCTTAGTCTGGAAGCTCAGCTGAAACCTGTCTGCCATGGGTGACCCTGTTGGTATTTGAATATCGCTGGCATAGCTTGCAGTATCTCAGCAACATGCAAACCCCCGCAGTCTGACAAACTGACAGACACGTGGGGGCAGTCCTTTTGGTGGGCTACAATTACCATATTTGCACAGTCCTGCCCAATCATATGGGTGGGAGTTATAAGACCATGGTGAGAAAAGTCACACAAAAGTGATCTATCACACCACAGGCCACCCCATGGCTTTTCTAGCCATAGTTCTTTCATACTTGGAGGATCTCTTCCCCCTACCAGTCCTTTTACCAGTCCAAAACAGTCATTCACAGTTAGTCCTTCATTAGGGCAAAAGAATCTTAAAGATGATGTTACTCAGGTACCAGCTTTTCAGGTTTGTTGTGGGTTTCCGTCTGATCTGGTCAGGTTCTCCAATAGTTTGTCTCATCTTCACACTTTCTGGTGTCTGATAAAATTTAACTGAGAGAAGGTTATTCCCTTGCTCTGGGTCTCACAAGGTATTGGCATAGCAAAACCTTTAAGAGACTTTAGGTTCAGCTGCTGTACTCCAGTCTAGCAGTGCCTCCCCCCTTAGTCCACTCTTTCACACTTACCCAAACCAAAAAACCAAACCCACTGCCGTTGAGCCCGACTCATTGCAACCCTATAGGGCAAAGTAGAACTGCCGCATAGGGTTTCCAAGGAGTACCTGGTGGATTTGAACTGCCAACCTTTTGGTTAGCAGCCACATCTCTTAGCCACTGTGCCATCAGGGTTTCCGTCACACTTACAGCTTCTATAATTATGGTTTTTACAATCACAATTAACCCTTTTAACAGTCAACACTGACAGTTGAGTCATATAATTCTATCAGCATTTTCCCCACCCTTCTGTAAAAGAGGATATATTCAGTGGGGATTTTTCCTTGTCCCCCTCATTTTGAGTGTAAGGACACCCAAGAAAGCAAGTAAGCCAGACACTTCATGTCTTTATCTCCTCCTGTTTTAGATAGCCAATGTTTAAATTGCCCATCCTTATTAAACCAGTACTGAAGAGACAAGCATGTCCCTTGGTTTTGAAGAGTCTTCTGTTCTGTTTGGAATTTTGAGCATCTGTATCCATAAGCAAAGTCTAGTCTAGAGCAAGCCATCAAATTGCAGCAATCTACACCAGCTTATGGTGTCAAACATTTTTCTCTTCATTTGGTCAGGTTCTGGTCAGCTCATCCCTAGTCATCCAAGCTAAGTCACAATGGGTAGCAGGCTCGAGAATTCACACACACCTCCTGACATTTCAGACAGCACTTTCACACTCTCATCTCTTGGGCTAGGTCACCAGGTTCCACCACACATAAACTTCAGGAGTCCTACAACTTGTTTTACTTCTGATCAGCCAGCTCTTCCTCTCACTCTCTCATCCCTAGCCCCCGTGGGCTGGGTCAATGGGTGCCAGTGGAACATGTCCAAACAGCCTGTCTCTTCATTGATGCACTTCCCCCATTTCCACTGATTGAATGGGCCCAGGTGGTCAACACAGAGCAGACGAAACTGTCTACCCTCAGGCTCCCTTTAACTTCCAGCCCCAGAAGGGGTGGCTCTTTCTGATGGACACTGACTTTTTCCTGCCTTGATGCATCCAACAGCAAATCATTTGCTAGAAATTCAAAAAGCAAAACAGTCACTTTTTTTTCCTCTGTAGATCGTTGCTTCAAATGCAAATTTCCAGTTCTCTCAGCAGTTCTGGGTGTTGCCACATGTCTTGTTAAATGCAAAACCTGGGTGGGGCTCAGGTTTTCCACATAAGCCCCGACTCTGTACACAAGGCTACTGCGTTCAAACAGCCTGTGTTTCCATAGGGCAAATCCTTGTTCCCCTTTTAGCATATCCAATCAAGGATTGGATGAAGGTGGAGTTACACACTTTCTGTAATCTATCTTACTCAATATTCATCTCTACCATACATATAGGTCTACTTTACAACACTAAGTAGGAGAAACATTCATTATCCATAGTACATTCAGTTAAACATATAATCTTAAACACATAACCCTTTTTAAAATATTCCAGTTGCATCTTTTTTTCTCCACACCTTAACTATATTCCCATTCATATGCATATGGCCTTGGGCCTCTGGCTGGGTGGAACCAGAAGACCCTGACTCCGTATCAATCATCCCCTTTTTCTGGCCTGGCTTTTGCCCCAGGCCACCCTAGATGGTTCAGCCATTATAGTACAACAACCAAAGCAACCATCTAAGAATCAAAAGTTTCACTTCCCAAGCCCCTTCATTCTTTCACTTACAAAGCTCCATGATTCCATGAGTCTGGAGCCATTGCAAAGAATCCTGGTTCTGACGCCAACTGTAAAAACAACTTGGCAGCTGCATCTGACCTCCTCTAACTTCACAAGGGGGGAGGAGAATCAAGATCAACAGCCCAAGGCTGATTCCTATGAGGCAGAGGTCAGATATGCCTCCTCCCTCTGCCATCTTTACCAACTCTGACACCAAGTGTTCCTCCCACAGCACTGTCTACTTCTCTGCTGGGTTTGACAGTTCATTGCAATGGCCACACAGAACTCACAGATCATACTCACGATTATGGGGTTTATTAGGGAAGTAACAGGTTACAATTCAGACTCAGGAACACTCAAGGATACAGTTCTTCCATCAGGACAGCCTCTTCCCAGCCATGCTTGTAGGCACACCTCTCCCTGGCCCTAGGCCTCTGCCCAAAGGTGTCAGCTTTCTCTTTCCGTGTGCTGTCTCCTGCAGGTCTCTCCTGCCAGTCTCTCTTTCTTTGGTGGTGGAAGGCTCTTCTCTTTCCCACCTCTGGGGTGGCTCATTTCAAGCCCAGTGGGATGGCAAAACTGACAAATCCCTTTGGTGGGCTACAATTACCGTGTCTGTACAGTACCTCCCAATGAACTGTGTGGGAGTTACAAGACCACGGCAAGAAAGGCCACACGAAAGCAATCCATCACACCATACTGATGTAACGAAAATTTATAGTTTAACAACCCCCTTTGTAACTTTTGTTTCCTCCTTTCTGAAATCCCAGTGCCTGTGAGCACTAAGTCCTTGTTTGCTTCCCCTGATAAAAACCTCATTGTTCTTCCTGCAATTTAGAACACTGCAGTATCCTGCCTGGATACTATTGTGTCTACCAGTTTCATAAAACTTTTTATGCTTTGATAAAACTATTTTTATTTCTAGCTGAGTGTAAGTCTAGTGTTTCACTACGACAATAGTTTTGACACATAATAATCAGTAGTTTCTTTTTCCTACTTCCATCTCTCACCCTTCATAATATACAGAGACATTTAATCAAATAAATAATCCCATATAATGGAGCTTCAGATTCTAGTCTTATTTTATGAATTTAATGAGGGAATATGAATCTCCGGTCTGCAATGTTACAATGTTATTTATCCCATGAAGAGCATAACTATATTATCAAATTCACATTTGTCTCTTAAATGCATCAACAAGCTTATGATGTTCTATTCAGGGATAAGAAATGTGTAGTGTTTAGCAGACACAGCCCTTTGCTTTTATAATAAAACTTTTAATTTATTGGGCAAACAAGTTGAGAAAACATGATTTCAACCCTAATACTGCATCTAAGAAGTTTACAGTGATACAATGTCATCTTTATTGATATTTTCAATGATCTATACTATAGAACTATTTTATAGAAACTATATAGAAAAGTATGCTTTAAAATATTTGGTAAATCAGTAACTAAATCCTCTTTGGATGGAAAATAATGTGAATCTACTTCTGTGCTAGATTATTCAATATAATAAATTCACTTTTATGAGGTGATAAAAGTTTATTTGATAATCGGGAAACTTTGGACAGGGTAGGAATTGAGCGTAATCCTCAGTGATAAATAAATAATGTGGACTTATTTTATGTACATACTATCAAAGAATAAAGTCTATGAATCTGTTAAAAGTAAAAAGCAAAGAGTTTTAGTGAGGGTAGTACAATCTGGGAATTGGGGAAACAGTGGGCAGAGAGGCATCTACAGTGTGCTCTAAAGCATGGAGGGAGAGGTGGGCTTTTTATAGTAAAGATGGGGAAGGGAAGTACGTGATGGTCACATGGTCACAAGGTGGTTAATTCGTCAGCAACTACCATCTTCCTAGAACATCTTGAGTAAACTCATTCTCCTACAATCACATTCCTGACCCCCATCCCTGCTTATTTACTAAGAGCCACTAAACCACATTCCTGACCCCTAAGCTTATTTCATATGAGCTATCTTGGGGCAAGAGCCAGGCCAGTTAAACAAGATGACAGATAGGGGGCCAGGGTCCTCTGACTAAACAAGGTGATTGATAGGGGCCAGGGTCCTCTGATACCATCCAGCCAGAGGCCCAAGGCCATGTACATATGAATAGGAATGCAGAAGCAGGAGCCTGCAACAAAATGGAGTTTTAATTCAGACCTCAAACAGCGATTTTATTATGCCAAGTGCTTCAGTTTTAGAGGTTTGCTAGCACAATATTTAACATAGTCTTAAAAATAATCAGAGTAATTTATAAGTATTTGCATCTACTCTTTGTTGTGATGATACCATGTACCAAGTCTTCATTCTTGGTTCCAGTATATATTTTTATTCCAGAGGCAGCATGAAGTTATGCATGAGTAGCCATGTGAAGGCTATAAACTCTAACCTCTAGGCCCTTTCTTTCCCTACTCCTGACCTGTCCTGAGAGCAGTGTTGTTTTGTAGAAGGTTAAATGACAAGCTCTATTGGAGGGCAAAGTGTAGTGGGTTTTTTTCTTTTTTTTTCCCCACCAAGAGTGGGGATAGTAGTGAAGAAGGGCACCACTATGTGAACAAGCCCAGGCTAGCCTGCCGTATGATGACAGACATTAACTCAGAAAGCAGCAAGCCCTAGCCAACCTGCCAGCTAAGCACAAGTGCATGGGCAAGCCCAGCTGAAATCAGTTGTGTCTATCCCAACAAAACCATACAGTTGACCAGAGGCTCATGAGCAATAATAAATGGTTACTGTTTTAGCTGCTTGGTTTTGGAGTGGCTTATTAAGCAACAAGGAACCCTGATGGCACAGTGATTAAGCACTCAGCTGCTAACCAAGAGGTTGGTTGTTGAAACCTACTAGCCACTCTGCAGGAGAAAGATATGGCAGTCAGGTTCTGTAAAGATCACAGCCTTGGAAAACTTTTGGGGCAGTTCTACCTTGTCCTATAGGGTCACTAGGAGTTGGAATCAACTCAAAAGTAAAGGATTGTTAAGCAACAATAGATGATGGAGTCAACAACCATTTTGTAACTTCTAATGAGATAACACATCTAGCCTATGAGCACCAAATTATTCTAAATCCATATATTGACTTCAGGATTAAGAAAATGATGTCAGGTATGTGCACATACGTGTAAAATATTGACTGTAGCAGTATCATTCGAAAGTGTCTAAAACTAAAAGAAGTCTGTAAATAATAAAATGGATAATTAAATGGTAGAATTGTCATAAAATGGAATTACATGGCCCTGCTGTACACTATAAAATGAGTGTATCTCACAGATGTACTGTTGAATGAAAACAAGCCTGGACTGTATGCTTTCATTAATATAAAGTACAAATACAAGCAAATCAAGCCTTTGGATTATATTGACTCAGATGAAACATGAAGCAGCTACTGTGCTGGTGAGGTTTTTATTCTTAATCTGAGTGGTCATTACATTGGTTTGTTTTCTTAGTGAAAATTTATTAAGATTAATACTTAGGATCTGTGCAATTTGTTGTTTGTATGTAATGCTTAAATAAAAAAGTAAATTTCAAAATAAAAAAATTTAATTAGAAATGGAGAAGCAATAGCAAAAGTTTTCAGTAATAAACATTAAAACCATTTAAATATAGAACCAAATTTAAATAATAATGAAAATTATGTTATTGAAGGGACTTGTTTCATTTATTTATATTTTTATTTAAACACCATCTAAAAATTATATAACTAAAAAAAATCACAAAAGGTGAGATATAATGAAGTGTGAATGCTAAGCTATACATCTTAAATAGCAGGGTATCAATCAATACTGTCTAAAAATGAAAGATGCAATAAAGAAAAAGCAAAACACATAAAAATTCCAATATCTTAAGATGTTTTGTAGTCAATTTTCTAAACCTTATAGGATTTTTTTTTTTCTGCTAATATCCCTAATTGTGAATCTATAAATGAAATGGAGCAAATTTCCCTATTTCAAGTTAGTATTATTTTCTTCTGTAAAATTCGATTATATTTAATAATAATTTTTAAATCAAAAGTAGCACTGGCAATATGACCCCAATTTTTAAAAATATGTCTATTTATTCTTCTATATGTATGTAGTTATAAGAAGATATGGTATCTAATGGTTTCTTTTGTGATGGTATTTCTCGATTGTGGGAATTTTCTCTCCTTTAAAAAATACACGCACAAATATATGTAATCTGTATGTAATACCTAAATATATACATACGTGTATACGTATGTGTGTGTGTATACATATATATTTAAATTGGCCATGAATGTTATACTATTTACAAGGTCATTTTGTGGATTTTTGCTAAAATAGTCTATATCTTTAATTTTAAATTTCTTTAGTTTTATACATTTGGATACAATATCCTGCAATATTCTTCTGAATTGGGAGAAAAAAGCCAGTTTTATAATACATTAGATTATAAAGACAGAATACTCATAATCACCAATTTTAACATATAAATTACATTTTTATAATCCATTTCAGTATTCTTTCCTACAGAACATCGTAGCTAGGTTCTTTATACTATTTCTGAAATCAAAGATGGCTCTCACAGAGGATATTAGAGTCTTTACATATTGTGCTTTCTTTGAGGTGTTCCTTTTTTCATTGTCTGTGTGCTGAATTTCAAGTCTTTCTCCAAGACTCTGCTCAAATAAAGACTGCTCTCTGAATCTTTCCCTAACTCCATCAGATAAATTAATCATTTTCTCCTTTTTATTCCCAAAAGGCTTTGTACTTAACC
This sequence comes from Trichechus manatus latirostris, assembly GCF_000243295.1. NCBI lineage: Eukaryota > Metazoa > Chordata > Mammalia > Sirenia > Trichechidae > Trichechus > Trichechus manatus. Next base: position 17,911,835 of record NW_004443952.1, read on the forward strand.
TCCTTTGTCTGTAATGAGACGTGTGTAGTGTCTAGCAAATAGTAAGTTCTCACTAATGGTAATTAACTTTTGTATTCTCACTCTGGTAGCTGTTTTCCATTACTATATTTTTAAAAACACCTTTCTCCCTATTCCAGTATGACTTCTAATATCAGTCTTTGTACTTCCAGTGCTTAGTCTAGTACCTAGTACATAGTTGGTTATTCAAAAAATGTTTGTTCAAAATTAAAAGAATTAATGATTCATTTACAGAGTGAATAAAGAAGAAACATACAGCAATCAGTCATGTTAATGACATGAATTAGTAACTCTTCATTTTGTGAAGAAATCTGATAGAGAAAAAATTTATATTAAACATCAGCTTTTATAAGGATGTGAGTAACAGTACTTTCCAAAGAAAAGAAAATGACATTCTTTTAAGAACATGAGGTTAAAACAATTTGACTTCTGTGTCATTTCAACTCAGTTTAATTCTGTAAAATCAAATTTATTTCTCACTATGTGCAACTGTGTTGGTGCTGTGATATCTTCAAAGTTGAATGATACATATCTCTTAAAATTTCTCCTAGTTAGAGAAATAAGAAATGTACATAAATAGCTATTATAGAAAGCAATAATGATAAAAATAAAGATAAAAAGAGCATATTATTTGTTCCATTCTCTTCTGCTTATTGGAGCATACAAGTTGATCAGGGAATGAATACAAAGAGAATCAGACAGATACATTTTCCTAAAGCAGTATTTTGCCCTATCTTTTGCCAATTCCTTAAGGTTGGTGAGATTAGTGAGATTATATTATTGTATGTATGAATGTGCACATATATTTATAATGTATATATGTATATATGCGAATATATATCTATACTTATAGATCTATATTTGCTCAAGTGACTTTCTTAAACTGCATGAATATAGATGCAGATTTTTTTTCAAGATAAATTTTTAGCAAATTATATATATTTTATTAAATATATAGATTTGTTATTCTAAATTAAATAGTAAATATTGTGTTGCTCCTATAAAGTAAAAAGAACCCTTTCAAGTATTGGTATCTTGGCCCAAGATTGGACCTAAATGACACCTGCTGTCAGGATTTAGGTCTTCAGAGAGAACAGATTAGGTAAACATCCTCTTTCCCTCTCTGAGCAAGCCATGGGGTATCTTGTAATAAGGATAGATATCTCCACTAGGAAGCTAGGCTCATAACAAGTGTGGAATTGGGTTTGTTGGAATTGACTTGACAGCAACAGGTTTAGAGGCACAACAATTAATGTTCTGATAACATTTCTTTGGTGGAAACTTTATGAGAATATAATTACAAAAACAAAACAAAACAAAACAAAACCCCAAGCCTGTTGTCGTCTAGGCGATTCCGACTGCCCCCATAGGTTTTCCAAGGCCGTAATCTTTATAGAAGTAGACTGTACATCTTTTCTCCCATGGAGTGGCTGGTGGGTTTGAACCTCCAACCTTTCAGTGAGCTAATGAGTGCTTAACCACTGCACCACCAGGGCTCTTTGAGGATAGAATTAGGTAAGGAGAAATCATTGGGAGAAAAACATCAAGGAGGTTCTTGAGATAAGATGAATACTAGATAAAGAAGATCTGGAATAGAATGGCTATCCAGAAATGAATGTAAATTCCAAAAATATGATAGAAAAGGAACTCTTGATGAATTGGATATGAAAACCAAAGAGAAATCATTAAATATTAACTGACATAAGAAAGATAGTCAAGCAGTTTTCAATTGCCATTCTATAATAACTCAGAGGAGTGTGGAATTTTCCCTATTATGGAGTGCAGGACTATGTCTTTCCATTATCCATTATCATGCATGGCTCATAATAGTAGGTCCTCACTGATGGTTCGGTTAATGCATGACTAAAAATAAATAAATAGTTACCATAAGTATGTCTCAGGAACAAAAATAGAAGATTAATGTCTGAGAATATTCTTGGAAAAGGAGAAAGCACACTTGTATAGGCACAAGACTTCTGTGGCAATACTGTTAAAAATAATGCTGTTTACATCCTTAAAAATGTACAGCAACCAGTACCCAGTGATGGTGGAGGTGTTGTTCCTTGCTCATTTTTGGTACCTGTGGAGTTATGAGAGAAAAATCAGCAACATTCCACTTTAATTAGCAGCAGAATATAATTGTTTCAAGGAAACTCTGAATGTTGCACTGTTCCTGCATTTTGAAGAGTGCCCATACCTGAACAAGAACAGTAAGTGCTCTTCTGAGGCCCTCACACAATCCTTAGCTGATTAGTCTGCTTGAAGTTTGAGGCAGCTGTGCTGGCAAATCTTTTTGCATCTGAATATGGATTTTTATGAGGCTACATAGCTTTAGTAAATAAGCCTGAAGAAATGCTACACCTGTGCTCTCAGAATGTTGTGAAAATTCATAGATGGCAGTTCCTTTTTGATTAAAGTGTATCATTACAAACTTGTTTTGAGACAGATCATTGCCTTAGCATTGCCCCATGTGTTCGAGGAATGTAAGCTCACAAATGAACTGTTCAGCAAATCTTGAAAATGGTAGTAGCAGGAAAGAAGCAACAGAAAATTCCCAAGACAGGGTAGTAACATACTATGTTGGGAAAAGATTTTTCAATACACAAGAATAAAAATGCAGCTTGAGTAGCAGCGTGCAAGTAGATTGGAAGGGAGCAAATCAGTGTGGTTCTGGGAAAGTGCCCAGATTCAGGAGTTAACTACATTGCACTAACTACCTTTGTGACCTTGACCGGTAGATTTACATCTCTTTCTAAACTTTTGTTTTCTGATCACTACTATCAATATGAAAGCAATAAATGCTTATATTACATTAAATTAAACAAAATAATGTATGTTACATCTCCAACTCTCTGTGGTCTTCCAGTAAATTGCATATACTCGTCCTTAGGATTTTTATGATGATTATGTAACATTCCATGTATCAAGGACATAAACCTTACCTGGAACATTAGTCAAGACATACTTCACCTCTCTCTGTTGGTCACATTCTACGGTATGTTCTATTGTACCAAGGTGATGTAGTTTCTTTACTAGCAAGAGGCTTGTTTTAGTGTTTTCTGACAGTGTCCTGCATTTTAATTTGGAAATGTTTTACCTTTGCTCGACTCTTTAGTGTTTGTGTCTTATGGATTTATTACTACACACTTGCAGAAAAGTAAAAGATAGCAGATATATTTTCTCTGTGAATTTTACAAACATGCCTACAAATGCTTTACAATATAAGGTTAAGTTTTTTCAAAATGAAACAAAACACAAATTATATATAGTGTGATTTATATTTTTAACAATTATTTTCCTAACTAGTGGAAGTATGGGTAAGTTTGATTTCCTTTTGTTGTTCTCTATTTCCTAATTTTTTTCATTATAATCAGAGAAAATATTGGAAGCATTTATCTGAGATAAGAGAGAACACTTTGTATTAAAGATTTGTTTGTTCTAAGGATTAGCATCCCCAAGTCCAAGGGCTCTGTGAAGCAATGTACATGATAAAAAATAATATTTTTATAAGTATTGTCAAAAGTGCAAAAAGACATGCTGAACAAAGAAAATAGTCAACGTGTGAGTAAATTTAAATAAACATTAGCCAAATAAACCAATAATCATGTTACATATATTGTGAATCAAATAAATTTAATTGAAATATTGAAAGTACATAACAGTGGCGAGAATGATTGGAGTTAAATAATTCAGAGGAACTGATCTCTGCCAATAACATGAAAGAGCTGGGAAGAGGACTCTTCCACACAGTCTAAACCTGCTGACACCTTGATTTCAGCCTCATGAGAACCCAGGCAGAGAACACACTCAAGCCTACTCTGGCTTCTGATCTACTGTTGTTGTTAGCTGCCATGGAGTCAGTTCTGACTCACAGCGACCCTGTGCACAACAGAACGAAACACTGCCCCATCCTGCACCATCCTCACAATCATTGTTATGATTGAGCCCATTGTTGCAGTCACTGTGTCAATCCATCTCTTTGTTGGTCTTACTCTTTTTTGCTGACCCTCTGCTTTACCAAACATGATGTCCTTCTCCAGGGACTGATCCCTCCTGATAACATGTCCAGAGTATGTGAGACAAAGTCTCATCATCCTTTCTTCTACGGGGCATTTGGGTTGTACTTCTTCCAAGACAGATTTGTTTGTTCTTTTAGCAGTCTATAGTATATTCAGTATTCTTCACCAACACCATAATTCAGAGGCATCAATTCTTCTTTGATCTTTCTTATTCATTGTCCAGCTTTTGCATGCATTTGAGGAAATTGAAAACCCCATGGTTTGAGTCAGGTGCACCTTAGTCTTCAAGGTGAGTAACACTTTAAGGAGGTCTTTTGCAGCAGATTTACCCAATGCAACGTGTCGTTTGATTTCTTGACTGCTGCTTCCATGGGTGTTGATTATGGATTCAAGTAAAATGAAATCTTTGACAACTTCAGTCTTTTCTCATTGGTCCGGTTGTGAGGATTTTTGTTTTCTTTATGTTGAGGTGTAAGCCATACTGAAGGCTGTGGTCTTTGATCTTCATCAGTAAGTGCTTCAAGTCCTCTTTCAGCAAGCAAGGTTGTGTCATCTGCGTATCGCAGGTTGTTAATGAGTCTTCCTCCAATTCTGATGCCCCTTTCTTCTCCATATAGTCCAGCTTTTCAGATTATTTGCTCAGCATACAGATTGAATAAGTATGGTGAAAGGATACAGCCTTGACACACACCTTTCCTGACTTTGAACCACACAGTATCCCCTTGTACTGTTCAAACGACTGCCTCTTGATCTGTGTACAGGTTCTTCATGAACATAATTAAGTGTTCTGGAGTTCTTTGCAATGTTGTCAATAATTTGTTGTGATCCATACAGTCGAATACTTTTGCATAGTCAACTTTTTCTTTGCATAGTCTATGCTGTTGCATAGTCTACTGTACTATGAGATAATAAATGGGAATTGTTTTAAACAACTAAGTTGTGGTAATTTGTCACAACTAATTCTGTACAGGAGCCTTGTGGCACAGTGGTTAAGAGCTATGGCTGCTAACCAAAAGGTGGACAGTTTGAATCCACCATCTGCTCCTTGGAAATCCTATGGGAGTTGGAATCCACCTGACGGAAACTTTTAAAAAAAAAAAAAATACTGTGTATCTTTAGTGAGGTTCTATTAGTATTAAATTTTTCTCTATTTTTTTCATACTTATTTCTAGGTAATTATTTTCCCCCAAATCTTTGAAGATATTTTCCCAGTATTTTATTTTAACCTTCCATTTGAATAGGTCAATTTGAATTTTATTTTGGCTCCTTTATGAATAATCTTTGTCTTAGCTGCTTTAACGGTCTTTTTTTAAATTTTACTGCACAATAATGTGTCTAGGTGTCGATTTCTTTTTCTCTGTTATCTTTCTCTCTCTCTCTTTTTTGTCCTTCTCTTTCTTTGCTTTTCTTTCTCCCTTTCTTTCATTCCCTGGGCATTTTAAAACATTAACTTGAGAAGTTCTCTGCTACTACATTAGTAAAGAAGATGAGCTGCATCATTTATAAATCCTGGCTTAATATAGGAGGGAGAGTCTCCAAACTGGATTTAGTTTTATGCTCATTTCCAAAGTTTTTTAATGATGCAGCCAAAATAAACAAAGGTCTAGGTCAATGGGGATTAGTAGATGACCGTAGAGGACATCCTTCTTTGCCACTTATTTACCTTTACAAATCTGTGCTTTAAATTTATTTTTGTTCCCTAAAGGTGTCCCTTACTTTCTTACCAGCTCAGTGGTGGCTTTACACAAATGGTTTCCTAAAATATTTTTGTAATAATTTTGTTCTTTTCTTTCATATGGAGAGTTTTTCAGGATATCCAGTTTTCTATATTTCCATATATATAAATGAAAGGTCTAGTATATTTGGTCTTAGTTTGATAGATGATGCAGAAGCAATGAAGAGTGTAAGGAAAAGTGATAACATAGGCAAATTTGAATTTTAAAGTCACACATTCAGTACTGTGGAGAGTAAAGTGTATGAGGTAAGGAACAGAAATATGGGAGACAAGTTCAAAAGCAATAACCATAATCTAAGGGACAGGGGATGAAAACCTTGTTCAAGAAAATGGTAGTTAAGATGCAAAAGAAAGGAAGATGTAATAGAATATTGGGTGGTAAACCCAACAAATTTTATAATTGTTGGATTTAAGGAGTAAGAAAAAGGAATGTTCCTAAATTTAAACAATTTCCTACTTATGTTAATGTTTTGATAGAGTTGTCACTAACTCAGAAAGGAATCATAAAATAAGGAGATTAATTAGGGTATAATAGTGGCCAAAAAATAATTATTTCAGTATGAATGTTTGGAAATTGGTTACTTCAAGGCAGAGTGTTCCCACTAGACAGTTGACATTACTGATTTGGAGCTGAGAAGAGAAATGACAGTGATGATTTTTTTTTAGAAACCTCAACAAATGGGAAAACTTGAAGCTTTATTAAAGGGTAATATTGCCCAGGCAAAGTTTATAGTAAAAAAAAAAGGTGAGGACCAGAGAGTTAGGGGTCAACACAGTTAATGGTTTACTGTCGGACAGGAATTTGACCACAAGAATTCTGGGAAAAATGAGAACTTCCAGTGATGTGTTCGCTTCTGTTCTACCTAATGAGTCTTTCTTTTCTAATAGTCGTTGATAATAGAGAGTAGACTGTGTTAATCCCCTGCATTGTTTATTGAATAAATACAAATCCCAAAAGTCAGCTTCAAACATGTAACTTCACTTTCAGTTACAATGGTGGGAAAAAAATGAGGTTGCACATTTTAGAAGTTGCAACCTTATCTCCCTCAAGAACATTTTAAACCTAAAACATCTTTTGAAAATGTATTCTACTCCATTACTCAAAGAATCTTTTTTTTTTTTGTTTTTTTTTTGTTTTTTACACAGGGCATTCTGTGATTGAATTGTACATTTCTATGGACAGTTAAATTCACTGTGTTTCTTCAGTCAAAAAAATAACACCGAATGCAGGATGTTTTTTCATGGAAGTACTTTGATTCCATGCTTGTTATGAATTCTGTGATACAGAATTATTCAAGATTGCTCACAAAAAGCAGAATAATTCATCCAAGTGCAAAAAAAAAAAAAAAATTGAAAGTGTTTTCCCCATCCATAATTCATTAGAAATACTATTCAGAGAATATTGAAGCTACGAAATGAAGTAAACCTTATAAAGTAATAATAAAATCATAGATAGTGGTGACCTAATTCAGGGAGAAATATCAAGGGTTTTACTCATACCTGCATGTGAATTCAAATAACATATGTTCTTATGGTATAACTTATCCTCAGTATTGCCTGGAGGATACTTTGGGATAAAAGTGCAAAGTTGCCTTCTGTTGAAGTCTCCAAAGCTTCCTTGTTTCTACCCTTTCTAAAGCTTTAGTTATTTACATCTTTTCACAGAACTTCCTCTAGTTAATGAACTTCCAACTGAGTTCATTTTATACTAACGAGCAAAAGCTCCTTTTAGCAGTGAGAATGCTCTACTATCCACCAACAGACGTGAACAGGTGCCAGTTTGTGTCATTGTAAACTAAGAACAAATACACTTACATGTGGCTTTTCCAAAACCAGCCTTTTATCACTGTACAGTTCCCACCCCACCCCCCCACCCCCGTATTCCATGTGATTTTCTGGCTTACTTTCCATTTTTGCTCAACTTACAATTATTTTCTATTTCTGCTGTTTTATTTTGAGCTTCCCCAGAAGAAGATCCTCAGATAAGAATGAGAGTGTAAACAGTATGTTTGATTCTGGAAAACACTAGTAGAGATGTGGGCAAGTGAGATGGGGACAGGAAGTCAACAAAAGGTGATCAATTACCACTAGAGAAACAGAAGTCAATCCCACTTTGAAACTCTGGAAAACAGTGGAGAACATGCATCTGAGTTATCCCAAGTGAAAAGCAAGAAATTTGGTGTGTATCCACCAACGCTCCTTCTGTCAGTTGTTGAAGGCTGACTTAGTGAGCTCCTACAACAACAACAACCACCACAACAGAAATCCTCACACATAGAGTCTCAGGTGTTTTTTTTACAGCAACATGTTAAAAAAAAATGACATAGCAGCACTTAGGAAAATACCTGGAAGGAGAGAAAAGGGGGAATTTGGCAAACAAATGTAGAAAGCACACATTATTTGCATAAAAATACAGTAGAATAATCATTTGCTTTCATGATTGTTTAACCCATCCCACTGAGTCAATTCCAATTCATAGCAACCCCACAGAACAGAGTAGAACTGCCCCATAGAGTTTCCAAGGCTGTAATTTTTATGGAAGCAGACTGCCACATCTTTCTTCCACAGAGCAGCTGGTGAGTTCAAACTGCCAACCTTTCAGTTAGCAGCTGAGCGCTTAACCACTGTGCCACTGTGACTCTCTTCATGATTGTTTTCCTCTGTCAGTTTGTTATTTATTGTTCATTTTGATCTTCTTCTTATATCCTTTGCTTTATTTTCAAATCTACTAAACATTTATAAAGCCTAAAAGTAATTTGGAGTGTTTCTGAGGCCATCTACAAACAGATTATCCAGGAAAAAAAAAATCTGATTGTTATTTATTTATTTTAGTACATTGCTTTAAAAATCAAAGTTTTATGGCTATACATTTTCCTCTGAGTATAGCTTTGCCCCACAGGTTTTAGTATGAGGTTTTGTTTTCTCATTTTTCCAGTACTTTACATTTTTTAATTTTTATTTCCCATTTGATAAAAGGATTATGTAAGGACAAGATTGTAATCTGAGAACATTGCCTGAATATATACCATTTAAAAAAAATTTTTTTTATTGTACTTTAGGTGCGATTTTACAGAATAAATAATTTCTCATTAAACAGTCAGTATACATATTGTTTTATGACATTGGTTAACAACCCCATGACACGTCAACACTCTCCCTTCTCGACCTTGGAGGACTTTTTATTTTCTGAAAATGTACATAGCCAAAGATACACCATTTCAAATATTTCTACATGTACAATTCGGTGACATCAATTACGTTCTTCTGGTTGTGCTGCTATTCTCACTATCCTTTTCCAAATTATTCCATCACCATTGTCTTCAACTCACTGTCCCCTAGGCTTCCCATCAAAACTTTTGAGTTGCTCTTGTCAATTTGATCTCACATAGATAATTCTTTTTTTTTGTGCATTAGATGAAGGTTTACAGAACAACAAAATATTTTCTCATTAAGCGGTTAGTACACATATTGCCCTATGACAATGGTTAACAACTCCACGACAGGTCAACACTGTCCTTACTCAACCTTGAGTTCCCTATCACCAGCTTTCCTGTCCCCTCCTCCCTTCTAGTCCTTGTCCCTGGACTGCTGTGCCTCATTAGTCCTGTTTTGTTTTATGGGGCTGTCCAATCCCTGGCTGAATGGTGAACCTCAGGAGTGACTTCACCATTGAGCTAAAAGGATGTCTGGGGTACATACTCTCAGGGTTTCTCCAGTCTCTGTCATGCCAGTAAATCTGGCCCTTTTTTGTGTGTTAGAATTTTGTTCTACATCCTGCTCCAGCAATGTCCAGAACCCTCTGTTGTGATCCTGGTCAGAACAGTCAGTGGTGGTAGCCAGGCAACATCTAGCTGTACTGGACTCAGTCTGGTGGAGGCCTTGCTAGCTGTG
>NW_004443952.1:17922365-17935521 GCF_000243295.1 Trichechus manatus latirostris
CTCCAACATTTGTTATTTCCAGTGTTTGATTCGTGCCATAATGCTGGAGTGAGATGGTATCCCATTGTGGTTTTAATTTGCATTTCTTTAATGGTTAGTGATTGCGAGCATTTCCTCATGTGTCTGTTGGCAGCTTAAATGTCTTCTTTGGTGAGGTGTCTGTTCCTTTCCTTTGTCCATTTTTTAATTGGATTATTTGTCTTTTTGTTGTAGAGGTGTTGGATTTTCTTGTAGATTATATAGATTAGACCTTTGTCTGACTTGTAATGTCCAAAAATTTTTTCCCAATCTGTATGTTCTCCTTTTACTCTTTTGGTGAAGTCTTTTGATGAGCATAGGTGTTTGATTTTTAGAAGATCCCAGTTATCTCACTTATCTTCTGGAGTTTGTGTGTTGTTGATTATGATTTGTATCCTGTTAATGCCGTGTATTAGGGCCGCTAACATTGATCCTATTTTTTCTTCTATGAACTTTACATTTTTTGGCTTTATACTTAGGTCTTTGATCCATTTTGAATTACTTTTGGTATATAGTGTGGTGTATGGGTCCTGATTCATTTTTTTGCAGATGGACATCCAGTTTTGCCCGCACCATTTGTTAAAAAGACTGTCTTTTCCCCATTTGATGGACTTTGGGCCCTTGGTGAAGATCAGGTGACTGTAGGTGGATGGATTTACATCTGGGTTCTTAGTTCTGTTCCATTGGTCAATGTATCTGTCATTGTACCACACCAGGCTGTTTTTACTACCGTAGCTATATAGTAGCTTCTGAGATCAGGTAGTGTCAGTCCTCCTACTTTATTATTCTTCTTCAATAGTAATTACTTATTCGGGACCTCTTCCCTTTCCATATAAAGTTAATGATTAGTTGTTCCATCTCTTTAAAGAATGTTGTTCGCATTTGGATCGGGATTGCACTGTATTTGTAAATTGCTTTGGGTAAAATTGTCATTTTCACTATGTTGTGTCTACCTATCCGTGAGCATGGTGTGTTTTTCCATTTGTGTAGATCCCTTTGGGTGTCTTGCAGTAGTGTTTCGTAGTTTTCTTTGTATAGGTCTTTTACATCCCTGGTTAGATTTATTCCTAAGTATTTTATTTTTTTAGGGGCTATTATAAATGGTATTATTTCCCTGATTTCCTTTTCATCATTCTCTTTATTGGCGTATAGGAATCCAACTGATTTTTGTGTGTTTATCTTGTATCCTGCTACTCTGCTGAATCTTGCTATTAGTTCTGGTAGTTTTCTCAGGGACTCTTTAGGGTTTTCTATGTATAGTATCATATCATCTGCAAACAGGGACAGTTTAAATTCTTTGTTACCAATTTGGATGCCCTTTATTTCTTTTTCTTGCCTTATTGCTCTAGCTAGGACTTCCAGCACAATGTTAAATAGGAGTGGAGATAAAGGGCATCCTTATCTTGTTCCTGTTCTCAAGGGGATTGTTTTCAGCCTCTTTCCATTAAGAATGATGTTGGCCTTTGGTTTTGCATAGATGCCCTTTATTATGTTGTGAAATTTCCCTTCTATACCTATTTTCTTGAGAGTTTTTATGAGGAATGGGTGTTGGACTTTGTCAAATGCCTTTTCTGCGTCAACTGAGATAATCATGTTATACATTTTTTTTCCTTTATTTATGTAGTGGATTACATTGATTGATTGTCTAATGTTGAACCATCCTTGCATACCTGGTATGAATCCTACTTGGTCATGGTGTATTGTTTTTTTGATATGATGCTGAACTCTATTGGCTAGAATTTTGACATCTATATTTATGAGAGATATTGGTCTGTAATTTTCTTTTTTTGTGGCGTCTTTGCCTGGCTTTGGTGTCAGAGTTATACTGGTTTCATAGAATGAATTCAGAAGTATCTCTTCCTTTCCTATGTTCTGAAATAGTTTGAGTAGTACTGATGTAAGCTCTTCTCTGAATGTTTGATAGAATTCTCCAGTGAAGCCATCTGGGCCAGGGATTTTTTTCTTGTTGGGAATTTTTTTCTTGGGAATTTTTTTCATTACCTTTCCAATCTCTTCTCTTGTTATGGGTCTGTTCAGATTTTCAACATATTGTGATAGTTTGGATAGATAATGTGTTTCTAGAAGTTTATCCATTTCCTATAGGTTTTCAAATTTGTTTGAGTATAATTTTTCATAGTACTCTGTTACGACCCTTTTGATTTCAGTTGGGTGTGTTGTAATGTTCCCCATTTCATTTCTTATGTGGGTTTTTTGCGTCCTCTCCTGTTTTTTTTTTGTCAGTCTAACCAGTGGTTTGTCAAATTTGTTGATTCTTTCAATAAACCAACTTTTGGTTTTGTTGATTCTTTCTATTGTTTTTCTATTCTCTGTTTCATTTATTTCTGCTCTGATCTTTATTGTTTCCTTTCTTCTGGTGGCCGTGGGCTTTTTTTGTTGTTCTCTATTTGTTCAAGTTCTGTAGTTAATGTTTTGATTTTGTCCCTTTCTTCTTTTTTGATGAGTGCATCTATTGCTATAAATTGTCCTCTGAGGACTGCCTTTGCTGCTTTCCAAACGTATTGGTATGATATGTTTTCATTCTCGTTTGATTCTAGGAATTTTTTGATTCCATCTCTGATTTATTCTATTAGCCAGTGATGTGTAAGCAGTGTGTTATTCAGTTTCCATGTAATTAATTTTTTCTCCGTTGGTCTTCCTGTTGTTAATTTCTACCTTGATGGCATTGTGGTCCGAGAAGATACTTTGTATTATCTCAGTGTTTCAGATCATGTTGAGGATTGCTGTGTGGCCTAAGATGTGGTCCATCCTGGAGAATGTTCCATGTGCATTGGAAAAGAATGTGTATTTTGCAGCTGTAGGGTGCAGTGTTCTATATATGTCTATGAGGTCAAGTTGGCTGATTGTGCCATTTAGGTCCTCTGTATCTGTGTTGAGTGTCTCTTTAGATGTTCTCTCCTTTACTGAGAGTCGTGTGTTGAAGTCTCCTGCTATTATTGAGGAACTGTCAATTTCTCTTTTCAGTGCTGTTAGAGTTTGTTATATGTATTTTGGAGCCCTGTCATTGGGTGGTTAGATGTTTATTATGGTTACATCTTCCTGACAGATTGTCCCCTTAATCATTATATAGTGTCCTTCTTTGTCTTTTATGGTGGATTTTGTTTTAAAGTCTATTTTATCTGAGATTACTGTTGCCACTCCTGCTCTTTTTGGTAGTTGTTTTTTTGATATCTTTTCCCAACCTTTGATTTTTTATGAATTTACGTCTTTGTTTCTAAGGTGTGTCTCTTATAGACAACATATGGATGGATACTGTTTTTCAATCCATTCCTTCACACTCCATCTCTTTATGGGTGCATTCAGGCCATTTACATTCAATGTAATTATTGATAGGTGTGAGTTTATTGCTGTCATTTTTTAGTGCTTTTTTTGTGGTGCTGACATTTTCTTTGTTCCTCTTACTCTCCTGTGCTGAATTCCTTTTGTTTGTGGATTTTTTTTCATTTCTTTTGTTTTTGTAGGTTTTGTTTTTACTGAGACTTTATGTTTTTCCTCTTTAGTTTGATGAGTAGGTTCATTAACTTTCTTTGTGGTTACTGTGATATTTACCCTTATCTAAGTTTGAAGCAGTCTATTGTTACTTGGTTATCGCCTTGCCTTCTTCTCCATTAGAAGGTTCTATTCCTACCCCATTTCTTCCCTCTTTTATTGTTCTGATGTTATTGTCATTTACAGATTAACTGCTCTGATTCCCTGTTGTATTTCTTTTGGTTTTGGATAGTCCTTGAGATTTCATTTTCTAGATTGGTATCTGACTGGTACGATCCTGTGTCCTAGATTCAATCTGTGAGCTGATGTTGTTTGTTCTCAGATCAAAGGACTCCCTTTAATCATTCTTGTAAGTTTGGTTTGGTTTTTACATAGTCCCTTAATTTCTGTTTATCTGGAAATGTCCTATTTTCAGCATCATATTTGAACGAGAGTTTTGCAGGATATATTATTCTTGGCTGGCAATTTTTTTCTTTCAAGGTTTTATATATGTCATCCCATTGCCTTCTTGCCTGCATGGTTTCTGCCGAGTAATCTGAGCTTAGTCTTATTGTTTCTCCTCTGTATGTGACTTCTTGTTTTTCACGAGCTGCTCTCAGGATTCTTTGTTTGTCTTTGGTTTTGGCAAGTATGATTATGATATGCCTTGGTGATTTTCTTTTGGGGTCTATCTTATGGGGTTCATTAAGCTTCTTGGATGGTGAGCTTTTCATCTTTCATGATATTGGGGAAGTTTTCTGTCAGCAGTTCTTCAATGATTCTCTCTGTATTTTCTGTTCTCTCCCTGTTTTGGAACTCCAATCACTCATAAATTTTTGCTTTTGACTGTATCCCACATAATTCTCAGGGTCTCTTCATTTTTCATCATTCTTTTTTCTGATTTTTCCTCAGAGTTGTATTCAAATGTTTGTCTTCAATTTCACTGATCCTGTCTTCCACCATTTCAAACCTGCTTCTCAGTCCTTCTGTGACACTGTCCATTTCTTAAATCTTGTTTATCTTTTGGATTTCTAATTGTTGTTTTTGTATGATTTCTAGTTGTGAATTTATTTTGATATTTTTTCCTGCATTATTTTCCTTAATTCTTCCATTTTTTTGGTCTGTCTTTTCCATGAATTTGTCTGCCTTTTCCATGAATTTGTCATTTTTTCCTCATTTTTTTCTGCTTTTTGCTTCAACTCTTGAATAATTCTGAATATTAGAGATTTAAATTCCCTATCAGGTAGTTCTAGTGCGTTTTCTTCTACTGGAAAGTCATCTGTTGTTTTATTTTGAATGCCTACTGGAACCACCCTGTCCTGTTTTTGTATATGTTTTGTTATAGTCTGCTGTTTTCGGGGCATTTGGTAGTTATTTTTCTCGTTTATTTATTGTAGATTTGTTTGTGTTATCCTGCTTTTTTTTTTAAATTTGGCTATTTCCGAGCAGGTGGGCTGTGTGTTCTTTGTTGTTTGCTCATCTGTGGGTGCGATAATTTTTGCCTCCTTCTCCAATTGGCAGGGTCAGTCACTCAGATATGGTACAGCAAGGTAGGTCTAACTGAAGAGGAGTTGCTGGGATGGGTTGTTTGTGGCACTATGGCCACCAGGACGGGCCGGTAATCAGTGCAGGGCAGGTTCTGGTAGGCCATGACTGGGATGCTTGGTAGTGTGATATTCAATGCATGGTGCAGGTAGGCATGATGGGGGGGGGGAGATTGTGATGTGTGGAGCTAAGATGGGTATGGGAGAGAGGAGAGGGGAACAGGAGCCAAAAACATACAAACAAACTGAAAAGAGTGCTAGGGGAGCTTGCCATTGGAGTGAAGATATGACAGACTATGGAATGGAGAAAAACAAAAAGGAGAAGAAGAAGAAAAAAATAAAAGGAAAGAAAAAATGAATAAATAAAAATTAGAAAGAAAAAAGAAAAACAAAGCTCCCAGAGATTCCACCGGTGTGGCTGTGAGGTCTGGGGAAGTTGCTCTGAGGCCGTGAATTATAGCCTGGCTAGAAGGGGCAGAGGTGTCACTCAGTGCCATATATTCATGGAACAGGATGAGAAGGAAGTATAGAGAGACGAGAAACTGAATAATGAAGAAAGACAAAAAGAGGGAAAGGAAAACAAAACAAACAAATTCCAAAAAAAACAAGAACTGCCCCCCCAAAAAAAGCAGAAAAAGAAAAAACAAAAAAAGGAAAAAGAAATGCCCCCATGGATCCCTCTGTGTCTGCATAAACTGGGGGGATAGGTCCTAAGCCACGCAGTACAGCCCAGCTAGAACGGGATCCCAATTCAAAAAAAGATAAAACAAACAAACAAACAATTCAGAACAAACAAAAGCCCCAGGATCCCAACTGTGTGGCAGCACAGGCTGGGAAGAAGTCTCACATTCGAGTGGTGTTTCACAGCCTTTCAGGAAGAATCAAAGATGGCACACAGAGCCAGGTATTTGAGAGAAAGAAGGGGGATGTGGTGAGGGGTAAGGAAGAAATCTAAAGAAGCAGAAAAAAGCAGCACCAGCAGCCAACAAGTGGCACTTAGGGAGCTGGCCAGTGCAGGTGGGTAGAATCCAGTGACACCAGGGTGAAGCTAGTGCTTCCCAGCCAACAGACTGTGGCCATAGGAAGCAGAGGAGGCCCAGTGGGGTTGAAGAAGGGTGTGGGGTAGGAAAGCGTATATCACTGGTTACCCATTATTCTGTCTCCTGCTGGAATCCCCATGAAGCTGCTTTCTCATACCCCCTGTTTGCTGGTCTCTGAAAGGAGTCCAAGATAGAGGGTTCGTGCTGCGTTAGCTGATGGGGACCTCTGCATGTATCTCTCCTCACTCTCTGTTCTTTGTCAGTTTCTTATTCCATTCAGTGTTTGGCTGAGTTCTTTATCTCTTCATTTGATACTTAGGGTTTCAGGATTGCTGTTTTTTCTGTTTGGCTTAGTTTTTTGGATCTTCACTGTGGAGGGACGGTATAGTGCTTCTGCCTATAGCACCATGTTGCCCGGTGAATATGAACAATTATTAAATGTTTTTCTTATGTCTATTTTGAGCATTTTTATAAATTTTCGATGGACATGCTATATATTGTTGACTGTCTAGTATGATAAGGAGCACTGGTGGTGCACCGGTTAAAGCACATGGCTTCTAACCAAAGATTTTCCTGCCTTTAGTCACAGATGATATTTTTAATTCCAGGATCTCTAGGTCAAATATTAAACAAATCATCTTTTTTAAAACAGTTTGTAAGAAAATGTGGAACTTTCAATTCCTTGTTACTCGTTACTCCATGGACTTCATTATCAAGAACAAAGCTCCCACCTTAGCCTAGGATTCTAAGACAAAGAAATATTTAATCTCTCTATCCCTCTCCTTCTCTAACTCTCTCTCTTTCTCTCTGCTGCTATCTCTCTTTCTCTATCATCTAACTAGCTAGCTATCTTTATCCTTTCTAAATGGGAAATATCTGTTTATCTTTTCTTGTAAAATTGATGATTTGGTCATATTTAAGATCATTTTGAGACATAGAGGGAGAAGAACTATTTATCCCAATATACCTGATAGATTTCAGGGTCAGTAACACAACTGGAAAGTCAATGACAGAAAATATTGAAACAATTATATTACAAATAGTTTATAAATATTTGAGTAATATTGCTAAGCAATACCATAATAATTCTTATCCCTGGTAGTCAGAGAAAAGACTCTTTTTGATAGGGAGAAGGAATGTAAAAAAAAATCTAAACTGTCACATTTATAAAACCTTTTAGTCATATGCTTTATTAAATATGCTTTTGCAACTTTTAGTAAGAGGGATTTTATAATGCATTCGGTACTGACAAATGCCTAATAATTCCCCAATGTGCATAGAAGAACAAAATAACACTTCCAACCTTTAAGACCAAACCCTTCAGTAAATAGCACAGATGCCAAATTGCTCTAACAGGTGCTAAATTGCTACTGGTTTATCACCTTGGGATATGATGAAGATAAATGGAACACTGCATTTTCCCAGTGTTCTACAATTACTGGAACACCTGTGTTAAATGATGTGGTGCTAATACACATAAACATCTTCACAATGCTCAAAGGACCTCCTAGTTTCACATTTCAACTGGCTTAGCAGTGCCTTAGCTTAATGTAGGTTTTGGAAGACTTTCACCTTTCCTTAACATTGTTACTACATAATGACATAGCAGTGCCATGTCAGTGGAAGATGACTTTCTTTTCTGTCTTTCAGCATTTATTTCTTCCTTCCCTTCCCTTATTCACTATAATGTTTCCTTCTACCTGTCAAAGAAGATTTCATACTCTGTTAGGAGTAAAAGAAGGGAGTTTTATTGAGGAATACTACAGCTCAAGCTGGACAGAACTAAGGAAAAATACAAAATATTCCACTGTCTCTATTGAGTTAGAGGCTTTTATGCACAGAGAACAAAGGAAAGATAGGAGGTTAATGACTGATTCAGCTTCAGCTTTGGAGTCCTTTGAAATGTAAAGGTAGGCTATTTGGCTAGCGGGGAGTAAGTTTTACCCTTAGGTGACTGGTGCCAGCCTGTTCTCTTATACACATTCTTCCTAGGAACAAATTGTTTACATCCTGACCTTTTGCTTCCTGGGAATGCATGTTTATCCCGCCATGCCTGTCCTGTGGTGAGTGCCTCCATGTTTGAAAATTTCCATCTGCACACTCTTTATCTTATTGTTTTTATTATAAGAGATTGTGTGTCTTGCTTTGCTGCAGATGAATTCTCTTCATCCCTTCATCAATGAGCTGTATCATTGTCAGCAACGCTGTTATCACTGTAGCTTCAGTGCCTCTGTTTTTTCAGTAAGTCAGCTTTGGCACATGTAAGCCCTAAGAGGCAATATGGAAGCTTTAGAGATTATAAAAACATGTCAAATGAAAATGCCTGAAAATATATTTTTGATAGTTGTGAACCTGGCAAGACTGCCTTTTTTTTTTTCTTTTCTTTTCTAATGTTTGGGTTTATTTTACCAAATCTATCTGTTACAAAACAAATAGCTGTGTGTGTGTATATGATAACAACTCCTATAGTTATTATGAATTAAGCTTCTCCTAATTCTGTTATGGATTTTTTTTAAACAAATTTTTTGAGGCTTAATTTATATGCTATACAATTCAACATTTGAAAGTATAAAATACAGGGTTTTTTAGTGTAATCACATAATTGTGTGACCCTTACCACAATCTAATTTTGTAATGTTTTTGTCCCATGAAAAAAGAAACCCCTATACCTACTAGAAAACATCACCTGTTCTCCATACAGACAACCCTCCAGCCTTAGGCAACCGTTAATCTATTATGCATCTCTATAGATTTGTCTATTCTAAACACTTCGTATCAATGGAATTATACAATATGTAGTTTTATGTGATTGCATTCTTGCACTTGTACTACTTGAATTTATTTTATACTTTGACATTTTCTATTTTTTTAAATAATGACATCATTTTTGTCAAAAGAACTGTTAGTGCTATACTAAAATATTCAGTATTTCCTGATGCTCACCTATTAAATCAGTATTACACTATCATAATCCCCTGAAAATCAAAAAAGAACCTATCAAAATCATTACTCAAAATTACTAGTTACAGAAATGTATTATAAATTTACTATGGAAACCACAAATCAGGAATGATACTTTGAACAGCTTCTATGACATGTACACAAAATAACTCACTGGAGTCACAAGCCCAATTAAATTATAGCACAGTGTTGTAATTTCAGTTCATATCATATTTAGGTATCCCCATTATAATTGTAATTCATTTTTATCCCAATATAAAAACACAGAAAAATTCACATATTTTTAAATATTTGGTGTTTAATAATGCATATTAGTTAATGTTATATGCAGTGTTCTATGTTGCATAAAATCTTTCAGATAATTAATATTTTTGTCTGCTTGTTTTACCATTATGTATTACTCTTCATCACTAAAAATAACCTGTTTAATAGGGTTTTAATTTTTTTTTTTTTTGGCCTGATAATGTGACTAGACCAGCTTTCTTATTAGTTTTCACATCACATATTTTTATCCCAGGTTTGACTCTTAATTTTTCTTATCTTTGTGCTTTGATGTGTCTCTGTAAACATTATTTAGTTAAGATTTATTTTTTGATCCGGTTTGAAAATCTTTATGTGTTAATTGATGTATTCATTCCATTTACATGAAAAGCAATGCTGATCTATATTGTGTCTAAATCTACCATTTACCATAAGATTTATTTTTGGCTTTCCTAATCTAAGTTCCCCCCCGACCTTGCCTTCTTTTAGAATGAGTAAATATTTTCATTGCTCTATATTCCCTGTATGAGTTTGGATTATATGATCGTCTAGAGTTTGCACCATGCATCTCTGAATTACTAAGTCTAATAGTAAATAGTACTTATATTTTCTTCCTAGACAAAGCCAGGATCTTAAGACACATTAAATCCATTTACTATATACATTTATGCAATTGATATTATGCATTTTAATTCTATATGTCACTGAGTATCTTTAAGGCATTATTAGTATTGTTTCATGAAGATAGCATTCATTGAAATTCACCCATATTCATGTAAATTCACATTTTCTTTTGCTCTTCCTGCATATCTTCCTGCAGAAGCGCTTGAAGAACATCATTAAGTATTTATTTTCATTGCAGATCTGCTGGTACTGAACTCTCTCAGTTTTTATTTCTTTCAAAATCTCAATTTTTAAACACTACTTGATGCATATTTTGAGGATAGAAATCTAATATAGTAATCATAATAGTCAGCACTTTAAACTTATTGTATTATACTCTGGCTTGCTTTAGTGTAGATTTACTTGTGTGGCAAAATGAGGTCTCTTTGTATACAGTCTGTCTTTTTTTCTTTATGGCTATTTTTAAGGTTCTCTCTTTTTCTTTCCTTTTCAGCACTCTTATGTGTTTAAATGTGAATTTCTTCATTTTGTGTTTTCCATGAGGTTCATACAACTTTTGGAATCATAGATCCATATTTTGTTGTCATTTTATAAAATATGTCTTCAACTATTGCTTCTGCCTTACTCTCCTTTTTAACATGTTTGTGAGACCTCCTTGATGTTCCACCTCTCTGCCTCTCTCTCTCTCTATATATATATGTATGTGTATGTGTGTATACATATGTCCTCGGATTTCTATCTTCCCAGAATTTTCTCTTTTCTTACCATTCCATGCTGCACTCTGGGTATTTGCTTTAGCTTATCTTTGAGTTAATCAATTCTCTTTTTAAGCAACATCTAATTTTCTATTAAAATGTTTTACTCAGTTTTAATTTAGATTTTCCAGGTTTAGAATGTCTGTTTATTGCTTTTAATATTTTGATTCTTGATGAAAATCTCAATCAAATATTTTATTTTCTTGACCATAATAAGAATAATTATTTTAAAGTACATGTATTATTTCAATATCTGGAGACCTTGCAGTTCTCTTTTTATTATCTGTATTTTTTGTTGAATTGTTTTAAGGAGGTCATTTCTCCTCATTATAGTCTTTATCATGATATTTATTTGATATTCTTTATCTGATATTATTTTGTTGTGTCTTGAATATCTTATTTGAAAATTATTTTTAGAAATTATTTGAGGACTATAATGATGTTATCTTACTCTAGAAATTATTTACAATTGTTTCACCAGATACCTTGAGTTACTAGTAATCCAGGATTGCTCAATTATATGAAATAACTCAGTCTCATTTCAAATAGTGAACTGCTTCAGAGTTGAACTGCTGCAGTCCCTGAAAGGTCCTATCCCTCCTAATTGACAATTACTTCTTAGCTGCAGCCCGTAAGAGTCCCAGACTGAAGGAGAAGGTTGTTATTGGTTTGCACTTTCAATATTACCTATTCTATTGCTAATCTTTTATTATAAGAATGTTTGCAAATCTTCTTCTCATAATATAGAAATGAAGTGTTATATCATTCTAACTCTATTGTTAGAACTTTTTTCCTAGTTGTATGCCAACATTACAGCAATCAATTACTAAAAGTTATTTTTCATAATCTATCAGCCGACAACTTGTGTAGGCATCTCTTTATTTGGGCTGAAGCAAAGAATTGAAACCAACATGAGATGTTACTCAAATTTTCCAGTCATTTATTTTCTCACCTCTTCAGAGCTTTCTTTCTCTATATCATATTTTGTTGTTCATTTGTTGAGATGACTATGAGTTTGTACATCTCTGTAAATTTATTAATATGGCTAATTCTATTGATTGATTCTAGAGTGTTACAATATCATATTCCTGGAAAAAGTGGTTGGGATTTATTAGATGTTTAAAAAATATTCTTGGGGACTTCCGGGAAACATGGTACTGTAGTCAGAAGCACCACACTGTCCCTTCACAGCGAAGATCCAAAAAACTAAGTCAGACAGAGTCACATGTCAATCCTGAAACCCTAAGCATCAAATGAAGAGATAAAGAACTCAGCCAAGCACTGAATGCAGTAAGAAACTGACTGAGAACACAGAGTGAGGAGAGATACACGCAGAGGTCCTCTATCAGCTACTGCAGCATGGATCCACCATCTTGGACTCCTATCAGAGATCAGCGAACAGGGGATAATGAGAAAGCAGCTTCATGGAGCTTCCAGCAGGAGACAAAACAACTGGTAACCAGCGATATATGCTTTCCCACCTCCCACCCTTCTTCACCCCCACTCGGCCTCCTCTGCTTACTGCAGCTATAGTCTCTTGGTTGGGAAGCACCGCTTCACCCCGGTATGGCTTGGATTCCACCTGTCCGCACTGGCCAGCTCCCTGAGTGCCATTTGTTGGCTGCTGGTGTTGCTTTTTTCTGCTTTTTTAGATTTCTTCCTTACCTCTTACCACCTCCGCCTCCTTTCTCTCAAATACCTAGCTCCATGTGCCATCTTTGCTTCTCCCTGAAAGGCTACAAAACACCGCTCGACTGTGAAACTGCTTCCTGTCCCATGCTGCCACGCTGGTGGGACACCTGAGGCTTTTTTCTTTGTTTGCTCTGATTTGTTCTGTTTTGAATTGTTTGTTTGTTTTCTTTTTCTTTTCTTGGCTTAGGAGCCCCTACTGGCTGGGAAGTACTGCACAGCTTGGAAGCTTCTCCCTTACTCCATGCAGACACACAGGGACATCCCTGGGGGCATTTCTTTTTTCTTTCTTTTTTTTGCTTTTCTTTGTTTTTTTCCTTCTCTCTCTTAGTCTCTTTCTCTTTCTTCATTTCCAGTTTCTCGATTTACTCATTTTTTATTTTATCCTTTTTCTTTTTTCATTTTTTCCCCCATTTCCCAGTCTCTCATCTCTCCGCTCCAGTAGCAAGCTCCCTTAGCTCTCCTTTTTGTTTGTGTGTATGTTTTTGGCTCCTATTCCACTCTCCTCCCTCTCATCTTTCCCATACCCATCTTAGCTCCACACATCACAGCCCCCCCCCCTTCCTGCCTACCTGCACAGTGTGCTCAACATCACACTCCCAAGCAGCACATGCAGGATCTACTGGAATCCGCCCTGAACCGATTGCTGAACCGCACTGTCAGCCCAAGTATGTGCCACAAACAACCCATCCAGCATCTGCCCTTCAGCTGGACTTGCTCTGCTGTACCATACCTGAGTGACTGACCCTGCCCATTGGAGAAGGAGGTGAAAAGTATC
>NW_004443952.1:17935621-17936890 GCF_000243295.1 Trichechus manatus latirostris
AAAAAGCAGACAAAAATGAGGAAAACATAGACAA
Source organism: Trichechus manatus latirostris (assembly GCF_000243295.1). Taxonomy (NCBI): domain Eukaryota; kingdom Metazoa; phylum Chordata; class Mammalia; order Sirenia; family Trichechidae; genus Trichechus; species Trichechus manatus. The sequence goes on from NW_004443952.1 coordinate 17,935,656, forward strand.
ATTCTTGGAAAAGGCAGACAAATTCATGGAAAATACAGACAAAAAAATGGAAGAATTCAAGAAAATAATACAGGAAAAAAATGCTAAAATAAATTCACAACTAGAAATCATACAAGAAAACAATCAGAAATCCAAAAGAGAAATAAGATTTCAGAAATGAACAGTGCCATAGAAGGGCTGAGGAGCAGGTTTGAAACTATAGAATATGGGATCAGCGAAATTGAAGACAAACACTTGAATACAATTCTGTTGAAGGAAAAATTAGAAAAAAGAATGAAGAAAACTGAAGAAACCCAGAGAACTATGTGGGATAAAATCAAAAGCAAAACTCTGCGAGTGATCGGAGTTACAGAACAGGGGAAGAAAACAGAAAACACAGAGCGGATCAATGAAGAACTGCTGACAGAAAACTTCCCCAATATCATGAAAGATGAAAAGCTGACCATCCAAGAAGCTCAACAAACCCCGTATACGATAGACCCCAAAAGAAAATCACCAAGGCATATCATAATCACACTCGCTAAAACCAGACAAAGAATCCTGAGAGCAGCTTGAGAAAAACAAAAAGTCACATACAGAGGAGAAACAATAAGACTAAGCTCGGATTATTTGGCAGAAACAATGCAGACAAGAAGGCAATGGGATGACATATATAGAACCTTGAGAGAAAAAAATTGCCATCCAAGAATAATATATCCTGCAAAACTCTTGTTCAAATATCATGGTAAAATTAGGTAATTTCTAGATAAACAGAAACTAAGGGACTATGTAAAAACCAAACCAAACTTACAAGAATGATTAAAGGGAGCCCTTGGATCTGAGAACAAACAATGTCAGACCACAGGCTGAATATAGGACACAGGATTATACTAGCCAGATACCAACCTAGGAAATGAACTCTTAAGGACTACCCAGAGCCAAAAGAATTACAACAGGGAACCAGAAAGGTTAATCTGTAAATGACAACAGTATCAGAGCAATAAAAGAGGAAATAAACGGTATAGGTATAGAACCTTCTAAGGGAGAGGAAGGCAAGATGCTACCAAGTAATAATAGAATGGTTCAAACCTAGGAATATCAGGGTAAATTTCAAGGTAGCCACAAAGAAAGTTAACAAACCTACTCTCAAAATAAAGATGAAAAACATAAAGTCTCAGTAAAAACAAAACCTACAAAAACTAAAGAAATGAAAAAATATCCACAAACAAAAGGACCTCAGCACAGGAGAGTAAGAG
>NW_004443952.1:17937664-17948328 GCF_000243295.1 Trichechus manatus latirostris
GTCAAAACAGCCTGGTACTGGTACAATGACAGATACATTGACCAATGGAACAGAATTGAGAACCCAGATGTAAATCCATCCACCTATGTTCACCTGATCTTTGACAAGGGCCCAAAGTCCATCAAATGGGGAAAAGACAGTCTTTTTAACAAATGGTGCTGGCAGAACTGGTTGTCCATCTGCAAAAACATGAAACAAGACCCATACCTGACACCATACACAAAAACTAATTCAATTTGGATCAAAGACCTAAGTATAAAGCCAAAAACTATAAAGTTCATAGAAGAAAAAATAGGATTGATGCTAGAGGCCCTAATGCATGGCATTAACAGGATACAAACCATAACCAACAACACAGAAACCCCAGAAGATAAGCTAGATTACTGGGATCTTCTAAAAATGAAACATTTACGCTCATCAAAAGACTTCACCAAAAGAGTAAAAAGAGAACCTACAGACTGGGAAAAAAATTTTGGACATTAGAAGTCAGACAGAGGTCTAATCTCTAGAATCTATAAGATAATCCAACACCTCTATAACAAAAAGACAAATAATCCAATTTACAAATGAGCAAAGGAAATGAACAGACACTTCACCAAAGAAGATATTCAAGTGGCCAACAGACATATGAGCAAATGCTCGCAATCACTAGCCATTAGAGAAATGCAAATTAAAACCACAATGAGATACCATCTCACCTCAGCATTACTGGCATGAATCAGAAACATTGGAAATAACAAATGTTGTAGAGGCTGTGGGGAGATTGGATCTCTTATGCACTGCTAGTGGGAATGCATAATGATACAACCATTTTGGAAAATGATATGGTGCTTCCTTAGAAAGCTAGAAATAGAAATACCATACGATCCAGCAATCCCACTCCTAGGAATATATCCTAGAGAAATAAGAGCCGTCACACAAATAGATATATGAACACCCATATTCATTGCAGCACTGTTCACAATAGCAAAAAGATGGAAACAACCTAGATACCCATCAACAGATGAATGGATAAACGAACTATGGTCCATACACACAATGGAGTATTATGCAACAATAACAAATAATGATGAATGTGTGAAGCATCTCATAACATGGATGAAACTGGAGGACATTATACTGAGTGAAATAAGTCAATCACGAAAGGACAAATATTGTATGAGACCTCTACTGTAAAAACTCATGTAAAAGTTTACACGCAAAAGAAACAATCTTTTTTGGTTACGAGGGATGAAAGGGGTGGAAGGGGGAACTAAATAGACAATAGATAAGCGGTGACTTTGGTGAAGGGTAAGACAGTACACAATACTGAGGAAGCCCACACAACTTGTACAAGGAAAGGTCATGGAAGCTCCATAGACATATCCAAGCTCCCTGAGGGACTGAATTGCTGGGCGGACGGCTACGGGGACCATCGTCTTAGGGAACATCAAGCTCAACTGGCATAACACAGTTTTTAAAGACAATGTTCTACATTCTGCCTTGTTGAGTAGTGTCTGGGGTCTTAAAATCCTGTGAGCAGCCATCTAAGATACTCCACTGGTCTCACCACTTCGGAAGCAAGCGAGAATGAAGGGAACAGGATACAAGGAAAAGATTAGTCCAAAGGACTAATGGACCACAGATACCAAGGCCTCCACCAGACTGAGTTCAGTACAGCTAGATGGTGACAGCTACCACCAATGATTGCTCTGACCGGGATCACAATAGAGGGTTTTGGACAAAGCTTGATAAGGATGTAGAACAAAATTCTAACTCACCAAAAAAAGACCAGATTTACTGGCCTGACAGACTGGAGAAACCCCGAGAGTATGGCTCCCGGACACCCTTTTAGCTCAATGGTGAAGTCACTCCCGAAGTTCACTGTTCAGCCGGGGATTGGACAGCCTCATAAAATGGGACTAATGAGGCACAGCAGTCCAGGGACCAGGACTAATAGGCAGGAAGGGACAAGAAAGCTGGTGAAAGGGAACGCAAGGTTGAGATGGGAGAGTGTTGACATGTCATGGGGTTGTTAACCATTGTCATAGGGCAATATGTGTACTAACTGTTTAATGAGAAACTATTTGTTCTGCAAACCTTCATCTAAGGTACAAAAAATAAAGAAGAATTATCTATGTGAGATCAAATTGATAATATCAACTCAAAAGTTTTGATGGGAAGCCTAGGGGGCAGTGAATTGAAGATAATAGTGATGGAATAATTTGGAAAAGGATAGCGAGAATAGCAGCACAACTGGAAGAAAGTAATCGATGTCACTGAATTGTACATGTAGAAACTTTTGAAATGGTGTAACTTTGGCTATGTACATTTCCACCAAAAAAAAAAAAAAAAACAAAGCTTGTCCAAGGTTGAGGAGAGTGTTGACATATTGAGGGGTTGTTAACTAATGTCATAAAACAATATGTGTACTGACTGTTTAATGAGAAACTATATGTTCTATAAACCTTCATCTAAAGTACAATAAATAAATATATATATATATATGTATATATATATTCTTGGATTCATTTTGCTAGTTAATTCATCATAGAACCCCTAAACTTCTCTCTTCTGAATTGTCATACTTCTTTACTTGTATCTCCCGTGTGACACTTCATGCTTTGAACCTTGAACATAATTATTTTGGTACTTTTCTCCACTGAACTCTAAACACATGCCCATGTTCAACTCATTATTTTATACCCATTGTATTTAGCATATTGCATGCAACTCAATAAGTATTTGAAGAATTTTTTAATGTGTTTTTCCCTGTACTCATTACATTTCAGTTACTATAAGATAAACTGGAAAAAATTTGAGGGCATGAAATATTTTAAATTTTGGGGGAAAAAAACTCTAAGATATTGTGAATATATATATATATGTATGTGTATGTATTTGAAAAAATTCATTAAAATTTACAAAAGATCAAAAATTAAATGTGGAATGAACAAATGTCAAATATTTAGATTTATTTAACTATATAAAATGGCAATTTGTAGTGCAGTGTTTAGCATCAATAGAATAGTTGTAACCCTTTTGAGTTTTTACTCTTTGTCTATAAGTGTAGACAAACAGTGATTTTCTACATGCTTCTTTCTGTATCTGATGTAATAACATAATAAATCAAAAATAATAAACAAATATCATTGTCAGTGACTTCAAAATGAAACAGATCATATTTGATTCCGTTGTTAGTTTAATTTGGGATAAATAGTGTTCAAACCAGCATTTGAATTACTAGATTACAGTGTTCATCAATGCCTGTCTAACACTCACTAACAATCCTCTCTCTTGGAGTGAGTTTAGGAAGAGGAAGAGATAGTCAGACATCTAACAAATGGTTCTATAATCCATCATTTAAGAGGAATTTCAAAGCCTGGTATTTGGAAATATTTCAAACCCTGGAGTTCTCTGAGCCTAAAAATAAGATTAATTAGAAACACAATACCCTTTTCCAGCAAAAGAGCTTGGAACATATTTAACCAGAAACATCTTTCCACCATGTTTAGGGTATTTTGCATATTCCCTAAAGAGAATTTCCCTTTATTCATCTATATTATTTTTAGGTTAGATATGCCTTGCCATCAGTAGGTATCTTTGTATAGCCCTTATCATAGACTACAGTTCACAGCTGAGGTAACTGCATTTTAAATTTCATCTTTTCAGGGTTGAGACATGTTGTATTTTAGATGCTCCATTTTTGTCAGGAGCAGTAGTAGGAAAATCAAGAGAAATTCTGAGACACTATAAATTTCGTGTATGCCAGAGTCCAAACTTTTTTTTAATGGATTTAGTTTGAATAACTTACAGAGCTTGTGACTTTCTCTGCAATAAACACAAAGGGATCCCTATGAATTTAGGACATAGCAAGCTTTTATCTCTCCAACTACCAATGCTGCTTGTTTATTTATCTTGTTTTTCATATCCTGATTTGAAAGCAGGAAGCCATTGTGTCTTTCCATAAAAAGAAAAGGTCACACAGAGTCATGGACTACTTTATCACAATAGATTCCAATGTCTTTGAAATCTGAAATATTTCTCAGAAGTGGGTTCAGAAGGCACTATCTAGCCTTATCTGGGAAATAATAATTCTTCAAAAATGATGATACGGTGAGGAAAGATTTGATGATCCCAGAATCTATAGTATAACTCTAACAATTTTAAACTCCAAATATGTAAACCTGAATCCACAAGTGTAGACAAAACAGTGGAGAAGCAACCTTTACTGAACAAGTGAAAACAACTTACTAATTAACTACAATATCTGAAACTTGCACTGTGAACTTAGTATTTGAAATGAATAATGCTGAAATAGGAAGTTTATTACTAAAAGGAAAATTTTTCATCAGATACCCATGCAAACAGAAAATAGTATGAAGTGTTCATGAGAGGTTAATGGAATTCTGTTTGAATATGGTAATTATTGATGTTTGTTTGAAGGTAAACACTATTCCCTTTAGAAGATGCGTAATAAAGTCAATGACATCTCAAGTTTAAAAAAATAAATAAATAAGGCAACTAAGAGCCCATTTCTCTCACTCATTCATTCATTCAGTAAACGCTTAAGACCAGTCCTTATGATTCACATTTTAGTAACCAATCTACTACACCAACTTCTTGCTTTCTGAGTCTGCTTTAAGAAATGAAATAGCAGAGTCAGTGCATATTAAGATCTGTGAGCAAACAAGCAAATGACAGTGAGCTGAGTAGTCACAGAGGAACTGACAGAACTACTCTGTATCTTATTATCATAATGCCACTTTTTTTATCTGAAGAAAAGTCCATTTCTTGAATGAGTTTTAATAGTTTAATCATGCTGAAGAATGACATGAGTCAAAATAATCACCTCAGAAAGTTAAATGTGTTCAACTAAAAAGGTAATGAACTGAAAAGAAGCAGAGATTCAGTTCTATTCTGGGAAGTGTGCCCAAGTTTTCAATAAATGAATAATGGAAATGTTTGCATAATAATAATCAATCCTTCCAATAATGAGTCTGCTGTCACTATATAATTGTGTTGAGTAATTAAATTCCAATGAATTCAGTTGCTAGGTCATGCATATGCTTTGAGTTATCAGCATGGCCATGGACCTCTCCCAGGTGCCTGCCTTGAGCCACTTGCTTGAGTCAGGTTAGAAGAGTTTCTACACTAATTGCTACAATTTTCATCTATAGAAGATTTGTTCATTATATCAAGTTATTAACCAGTGCCTGCTATGAGAAGGAAGAGAGGAATGAGCCAGAGAGACAGGATCTATAAGTCTGCCCATGTATGCCATGCAGCCAGCTTATAGATCACTACCCAAATCTGGGTGCCTAGTCTTGTGCTTCTCTGGGTGGTGCAAACAGTGTTTGGCTCTAATCAAAAGTTGGTGGTTTGAGTCCACCCAAAGGCACCTTGAAAAAAGCCCTGGTGATCTACTTTTGAAAAATCAGCCATTGAAAATGCTGTGAAGCACAGCTCTACTCTGACATACATCGGGTCACCAAGAGTAAAAATTGACTCAGAGGCAACTGGTCTTTATATAGTATGCTTAGAATAATTTAGTCCTCTCTCTCTTTTCTCTCTCTCTCACGCACACACATTTGCACAAGTACACAAACTCTCTTTTATTCTCTTGATGTAATTTAATTCATTCTTTGATTCTCAGATTATAATCTCTATGGACTAATCTAATGAAAATATATTCCTAGACAAAATGGATATCTTGTAAAAAGAAATGCTTGTAGACTCTATCCAGGGTTCATATATATCCGTACACAACTTTACTAGGTTGTTGTTAGATGCTGTCGAGATGGTTCCAACTTACAGTGTCCCTATATACAACAGAATGAAATACTGCCTGGTCCTGCGCCATCCTCACAATCCTTATTATGCTTGAGCCCATTGTAGCCACTGTGTCAATCCATCTCGTTGAGGGTCTTCCTGTTTTTCACTGACCCTCTACTTTACCAAGCATGATGTCCTTCTCTGGGAATTGATCCCTCCTGATAACATCCCAAAGTCATCAATTCTTCTTCAGTCTTCCTTATTCATTGTCCAGCTTTCACATGCATATGAAGTGATTGAAAACACCATGGCTTGGGTCAGGCACACCTTAGTCTTCAAGGTGACATCTTTGCTTTTCAACACTTTAAAGAGATCTTTGACAGAAAATTTGCCCAATGCTTTGCATCATTTGATTTCTTGACTGCTGCTTCCATGGGTGTTGATTGTGGATCCAAGTAAAGTGAAATCCTTGGCAGCTTCAGTATTTTCTCCGTTTGTCATAATGTTGCTTATTGGTCCAGTTGTAAGGATTTTTGTTTTCTTTATGTTGAAGTATAATCCATACTGAAGGCTGTCGTCTTTGATCTTCATCAGTAAGTGCTTCAAGTCCTCTTCAATTTCAACAAGCAAGGTTGTGTCATCTGCATAACGCAGGTGGTTAATGAGTCTTCCTCCAAACATGATGGTGCATTCTTCTGTATGTAGTCCAGTGTCTTGGATTATTTGCTCAACATACAGATTGAATAAGTATGATGAAAGGACAAAACCCTGATGCACACCTTTCCTGACTTTAAGCCACCCAGTATCCCCTTGTTCTGTTCTAACGACTGCCTCTTTATCTATGTACAGTTTCCTCACGAACACAAAGAAGTGTTCTGGGATTCCCATTCTTTGCAATGTTATCCATAATTTGTTATGATCCACACAGTCTAATGCCTTTGCATAGTCAATAAAACAAAAGTAAACATCTTTCTAGTATTCTCTGCTTTCAGCCAGGATCCATCTGACATCAACAATGATATCCCTGGTTCCACGTCCTCTTCTGAACCTGGCTCTTCTGAATCTGGGAGTTCCCTGTCGATACACTGCTGCAGCCACTTTTGAATGATCTTCAGCAAAATTTTACTTGCATGCAATAGTAATGATATTGTTTTGATAATTCCACATTTTATTGGATCACTCTTCTTTGGAATAGGCATAAATATGGATCTCTTCCAGTCAGTTGGCCAGGTAGCTGTCTTCCAGATTTCTTGGCATAGACAAGTGAGCACTTCCAACTCTGCTTCCGTTTGTTGAAACATCTTAATTAGCATTGTATCAGTTCCCAGAATTTTTTTTTTTTTTTTTTTTTGCCAATACCTTCAGTGCAACTTGACCCTCTTCCTTCAGTACCATTGGTTCCTGATCATATGCTACCTTCTGAAATGGTTGAACATTGACCAGTTCTTTTTGGTATAGTGACTCTGTATATTCCTTCCATCTTCTTTTGATGCTTCCTGCATCGTTTAATATTTTCCTTATAAAATCCTTCAACGTTCCGACTCAAGGCTAGAATTTTCTCTTCAGTTCTTTCAGCTTGAGAAATGCCAAGCGTGTTCTTAACTTCTGGTTTTCTAATTCCAGGTCTTTGCACATGTCATTATAATTTGTCTTCTGGAGCCACTTTTTGAACACTTCTGTTCGAGTCTTTTACTTCATCATTTCTTCCTTTTGCTTTAGCTACTCTACATTCAAGAGCAAGTTTCAGAGTCTCCTCTGACATCAGTTTTGGTCTTGTCTTTACTTTCTTTCCTGTCTTTTTAATGACCTTTTACTTTCTTCATGTATGATGTCCTTGATGTCGTTCCACAACTTGTCTGGTCTTCAGTCATTAGTGTTCACCGTGTCATATCTATTCTTGAGATGGTCTTTAAATTCATACAGGATAAAATTTCATAATTTGGGTCTCATGGACATGTTCTAATTTTCTTCAGCTTCCACTTGAACTTGAATAGGAGCAATTGATGGTCTGTTCCACAGTTGGCCCCTGGCCTTGTTCTGACTGATGATATTGAGCTTTTCTATCATCTCTTTCCAAAGATGTACTCAGTTTGATTCCTGTGTATTCCATCTGGTGAGGTCCACGTGTATAGTCGCCATTTACGTTGTGGAGAGAAGGTACTTGCAATGAAGAAGTCATTGGTCTTGAAAAATTCTATCATGTGATCTCCAGTGTCATTTCTATCACCAAAGCCATATTTTCCAACTACCAATCCTTCTTTGCTTCAGACTTCCACATTTCAATCACCAATAATAATCAATGCATCCTAATTGCATGTTTGATGAATTTCAGACTGCAGAAGTTGGTAAAATCTTCAATTTCTTCATCTTTGACCTTAGTGGTTGGTGTGTAAGTTTGAATAATAGTCGTATTAACTGGTCTTCCTTGTAGGTATGTGGATATTATCCTGTCACTGACAGTGTTGTACTTCAGGATAGATCTTGAAATGTTCTTTTTGATGATGAATGCAACAACATTCCTCCTCAATTTGTCATTCCTGGCATAGTAGACCGTATAATTGTCCTATTCAAAATGGCCAATACCAGTCCATTTCAGCTCACTAATTCCTAGGATATCAATGTTTATGAGCTCTATTTTGTTTTTGATGATTTCCAATTTTCCTAGATTCATACTTCCTACGTTTCACATTCCAATTATTAATGGATGTTTGCAGCTGTTCTTCTCCTTTTGAGTCATGCCACATCAGCAAACGACTTGGCTCCATCCACATTATTAAGGTCTACTTTACTTTGAGGAGGTAGCCCTTCCCTAGTCGTATTTTGAGTGCCTTCCAATTTGAGGGGCTCATCTTCCAGCACTATATCAGACAATGTTCTGCTGCTATTCATTAGGTTTTCACTGACTATTTCTTTTTAGGAGTAGACTGCCAGGCCATTCTTCCTAGTCTGTCTTAGTCTGGAAGCTGAACTAAAAACCTATCCACCATGGGTGACCCTGCTGGTATTTGAATATCGGTGGCATAGCTTCCAGCATCACAGCAACACGCAAATCCCACAGTACAACAAACTGACAGAGATGTGGGTGCAAAGACAATCTAATGGAAAGTATTAACACCTACTTTATTTTTTTTCTGTATCAATATTAGTATCCCAGGGAGTGCTTATAACATGCCTTTACATATTTATATACTTTGAAAATAAATAAACTATTTATTGGACTTTTTTTTATTTGAAAATACATGTAATTATGGGTGTTGTTGTTTGCCATCAAGTTGATTCTGACTCATAGTAACCCTGTTGTTGCTGTTAGGTGCTATCAGGTCAATTTCAACTCATAGCAACCACATATGACAGAGTAGAACTGCCCCTTAGGGTTTTCTCATTGGTAATCTTTACAGGAGCATATTGCCAGGTCTCTCTCCTATGGAGCCACTGGGTAGGTTCAAACCACCAACCTTTGGATTAGCAGTCAAGCTAATAGTGACCTTATAATTTGTCCTTATAGTGACCCTAGCAAATTGATATTACATTTTATTCTTAAACAATTACCATAGATGAAAAGGTTATTTTTAACTTTTTTCCTTAGTATATCTTCAAATATCTTTGACGTGAACATAGTATTCACTGATTTAAGAACCTTGAATTTATGCTCTTTGTATGAAAAGAATATGTATTTTCATAGTTTTACATAAATGTAATTTATGTAAGAGGCTAAATGCAACCTATCCAGGTAAAGGTTAATATGCAGTTTCATTGGAATGTGTAGGAGGAAATTTGATGTATTTATTATATATATATTTTTATTGTGCTTTAGGTAAAAGTTTGCAGCTCAAGTTTGTTTCTCATACAAAAATTTATACACACATTGTTATGTGACCCTAGTTGCAATCCCTCTAATGTGACAGGACAGCACACTCCCAATTTCCACCCTGCGTTTCTCATGTATGTACCATAATTTGTTTAGCCATTCATCTGTTGATGGGCACCTAGGTAGTTTCCATCTTTTTGCTATTGTGAACAGTGCTGCAATGAACATGGATGTGCATATATCGATTCGTGTGACGGCTCTTATTTCTCTAGGATATATTCCAAGCAGTGGGATTGCTGGATCGTATGGTACTTCTTTTTCTCACTTTTTAAGGAAGGGCCGAATCGATTTCCAAAGTGGTTGTACCGTTTTACATTCCCACTAACAGTGCATAAGTGTTCCAGTCTCTCCACAACCTCTCCAACATTTATTATTTTGTGTTTTTTGGATTAATGTTAGCCTTGTTGGGGTGAGATGGTATCTCGTTGTAGTTTTAATTTGCATTTCTCTAATGGGTAATGATCGTGAGCATTTCCTCATGTATCTGTTAGCTGCCTGAATGTCTTCTATGGTGAAGTGTCTGTTCATGTCCTTTGCGCATTTTTTAATTGGGTTATTTTTCTTTTTGTTTTTGAGGTTTTGCAGTATCTTGTAAATTTTAGAGATTAGACCTTGATCGGATATGTCACAGACAAATTTTTTCCCTAGTCTGTAGTTTGTCTTCTCACTGTTTTGCTGGTCTTTTGATGAGCATAAGCATTTGATTTTTAGGAGCTCCCAGTTACCTAGTTTCTCTTCTCGTGTTTGTGCATTGTTAGTTATGGTTTGTATCCTGTTTATGCCATGTATTAGGACTCCTAGCATTGTCCCTATTTTTTCTTCCACGATCTTTATAGTTTTAAATTTTATATTTAGTTCTTTGATCCATTTTTTGAACATGGTGTGAGATATGGGTCTTGTTTCATTTTTTTGCAGATGGATATCCAGTTATGCCAGCACCATTTGTTAAAAAGACTGTCTTTTCCCCCAATTAATGGACTTTGGGCCTTTGTCAAATATCAGCTGCTCATAGGTGGATGAATTTATGTCTGGATTCTCAATT
>NW_004443952.1:17951912-17994799 GCF_000243295.1 Trichechus manatus latirostris
TGGTTTCTGCCGAATAATCTGAACTTAGTCTTATCGTTTCTCCTCTGTATGTGACTTCTTGTTTTTTACAAGCTGCTCTCAGGATTCTTTGTTTGTCTTTGTTTTTGGCGAGTGTGATTATGATATGCCTTGGTGATTTTCTTTTGAGGTCTATCCTATACGGGGTTCGTTGAGCTCCGTGGATGGCCATCTTTTCATCTTTCTTGATATTGGGGAAGTTTTATGTCAGCTGTTCTTCAATGATCCTCTCTGTGTTTTCTGTTTTATCCCCCTGTTCTGGAACTCCAATCACTTGTAGATTTTTGCTTTTGACTGTATCCCATATAACTCTCAGGGAGTCTTCATGTTTCTTTGTTCTTTTTTCTGAGTTTTCCTCAAACAGAGTTGTTCCGAGTGTTTGTCTTGATTTCCACTGATCCTGTCTTCCACCATTTCAAATCTGCTTCTCAGCCCTTCTATGACACCGTCTATTTCTGAAATCTTGTTGTTTATCTTTTGGATTTCTAATTCTTGTCTTTGTATAGTTTCTAGTTGTGAATTTATTTTGGCATTTTGTTCTTGCATTATTTTCCTGAATTCTTCCAATTGTTGGTCTGTATTTTCCATGATTTTGTCTATTTTTTCCTCATTTTTGTCTGCTTTTTGCTTCACCTCTCGGAGAATTCTGAGTATTAGAGATTTGAATTCCCTATCAGGTATTTCTAGTGCCTTTTCTTCCACTGGAAAGTCATCTGGTGTTTTATTTTAGATGCCTACTGGAACCATCCTGTCCCGTTTTTGTAAATTTTTTGATATTGTTTGCTGTCTTCGTGGCATACAGTAGTTTTTATTCTCATTTATTGATTGTAGATTTGTTTGTTTCATCCCTTTTTTTATAATTTGGCTATGTCTGAGCAGGCGGGCTGTGTGTTCTTTGTTGTTTGCTCGTCTGTGTGTACAATACTTTTCACCTCCTTCTCCAATTGGAAGGGTAAGTCACTCAGACATGGTACAGCAGGGCAGGTCTAGCTGAAGAGGAGTTACTGGGATGGGTTGTTTGTGGCATTTACTACAGCCACCGGGGTGGCCATGCCCGTGCTGCTTGGTGGTGTGATGTTAAGCACATGGTGCAGGTAGACAGGATGTTGCGAGGAGATTGTTATGTGTGGAGCTAAGATGGATGTGGAAGAGAGGAGAGAGGATAGGAGCCAAAAACATACAAACAAAAAAGAATGCTAGGGGAACTTACCATTGAAGTAGAGAGATGAGAGCCAATGAAATGGAAAAAAAAACAGAAAGGGGAAGAGGAAGAAAAAAAACAAAACAAAAGAATGAATAAATAAAAATCGGAAAGGGAAAAGAATAGGAAAGTTCCCAGGGATCCCACTGTTGCAGCTATCAGGTCTGGGGAAGTTGTTCTCAGGTGTTGCAGTACAACCTGGCTAGAAGGTGTGGAGGTATACAACACCAGGTAGTCAGGGAACAGAAAGAGAAGGAAGATATAGAGAGATGAGAAACTGTGTAGTGAAGAAAAGGAAAAAGAGGGAAAAAAAACCAAAACAAATTAAAAAAAAAAAAGAACAAGAAAAGCCCCCCAAAAAACAAACAAACAAACAAAAAACAATGAAAAAAGAAATGTCCTCAGGGATCCCTCTGCACATCTGTGCAAGCCGAGGGGTAGTTCCAAGCCACTCAGTACCGCCTGTCGAGAACAGGCTCCCAAATCAAGAAAAGAAACGAACAATTCCCAAGAAACAAATGAACAGAAGCCCCGGGATCCCACTAGCACAGCAGCCCAGACTGGGAAGCAGCTCTACACTCAAATGGAGCCCCGCAGCCCCTCAGGAAGAAGCAAAGATGGCGCACGGAGCCAGGTATTTGAGCAAAAGGAGAGGGAGTTGGTGAGAGGTAAGGAAGAAATCAAAAGCGGAAAGAAAGCAACACCAGCAGCCAACAAATGGCACTGAGAGAGCCGGCCCGTTTGGGTGGGTTGAATCCAAGCAGCTGTTGCTTCCCGGACAAGAGATGGTGGCCACGGGAAGCAGAGGAGGCTGAGTGGGGGTAAAGAAGGGTGGAGGGTGGGAAAGCGTATGTCACAAATTACTGGTTGTTTTGTCTCCCGCTGGAAGCTCCGTGAAGCTGCTTTCTCGTACCCCCTGTTTGCTGGTCTCCGATAGGAGTCCATGATGGCGGATCCGTGCTGCATTAGCTGTTAGGGGACCTCTGCATGAATCTCTGCTTGCTCTCCATTCTCTGTCAGTTTTCTCACTCCATTTGGTGCTTGGCTGAGTTCTTTATCTCTTCATCTGATGTTTTAGGGCTTCAGGATTGTTGTTTTCTCTGTTTGGCTTAGTTTTTTGGATCTTTGCTGTGGAGGGACAGCGTGATGCTTCTGCCTAGAGCACCCTTTTGCCAGAACTCTCTGTTCTACCTCAGTTTGTGTTAGTTTGGGTAGGTAGTGAGTTTCTAGAAATTTGTCCATTTCCTCTAGATTTTCTAATTTGTTAGAGTATAATTTTTCATAGTATTCTGTTATGATTCTTTTATTTTCATTTGGGTCTATTGTGGTATCACCTGTCTCATTTCTTATATGGGTTATTTGCTTCCTCTCCTGTCTTCTTTTGTCCGTATCAATTTTGTCGATCTTTTCGAAGAACCAGTTTTTGGTCTTGTTAACCCTTTCAATTGTTTTTCTAGCCTCTATTTCATTTAATTCTGCTCTAAGTCTTATTATTTCCTTTCTTCTGTCACCCAAGGGCTTCTTTTGCTGCTCTCTTTCTACTTATTCCAGTTGTAGGCTTAATGTTTTGATTTTGGCCCTTTCTTCTTTTTGGATGTGTGCATTTATTGCTATAAACTGACCTCTGAGCACTGCTTTTGCTGTGTCCCAAAGGTTCTGGTAGGATGTGTTTTCATTCTCGTTTGATTCTATGAATTTCTTTATTCCATCATTAATTTCTTCTATAATCCAGTAGTTTTTGAGCAAGGTGTTGTTCAGTTTCTATATGTTTGATTTTTTTCCCTTGCTTTTTCTGTTATGGATTTCTACTTTTATGGCTTTATGATCAGAAAAGAAGCTTTGTAATATTTCAGGGCTTTGGAGTCTGTTAAGGCTTGCTTTATGGCCTAATATGTGGTCTATTCTGGAGAATTTGCCATGTGCTTCAGAAAAGAACGTATACTTGGATGCTGTTGGGTGGAGTGTTCAGTATATGTCCATAAGATCAAGCTGGTTGATTGTAGCATTTAGGTCTTCCGTGTCTTTATTGAGCTTCTTTCTGGATGTTCTGTCCCTCACTGAAGGTGGTGTGTTGAAGTCTCCTACTATTATTGTGGAGTTGTCTGATTCTCTTTTCAGTACTGTTAGAGTTTGTTTTATGTATTTTACAGCCGTTTTGTTGGGTGTGTAAATATTTATTATGGTTATGTCCTCCTGGTGTATTGACACTTTAATCATATAGTGTCCTTCCTTATCGTTTGTGGTGGATTTTACTTTAAAGTCTGTTTTGTCAGAGATTAATATTGGCACTCCTGCTCTTTTTTGAGTGTTGTTTGTTTGACATATTTTTTTTTCCAATCCTTTGAGTTTTAGTTTGTTTGTGTCTTTAAGTCTAAGGTGTGTCTCTTGTAGGCAGCATACAGATGGATCGTGTTTTTGATCCATTCTGCTGCTCTCTGTCTCTTTATTGGTGCATTTAGTCCATTTCCATTCAGCGTAATTATTGATAGGTATGAGTTTATTGTTGTCTTTTTGATGTCTTTTTTGTGTGTTCTTCAGAGTTTCTTTGTTCCACTTAATTTTCTGTGCTGAGTTGTTTTTCTTTATGTATTTTCTTTTCATCCTTTTCATTGTTGTTGATTTTGTATTTGCTGATTCTTTATATTTTTCTAGTTTTTTATTTTGACTTGTAGGATTATTAGTTTCCCTTGTGGTTACCTTAATATTTACCCCTATTTTTCTAAGTTTATACCAGTCTTTTATTTCTTTATATCACCTTGACTTCCTCTCCGTATGCAAAATCTATGTCTACATTTTTTAAGTCCCTCTTTTTTGTTTTAATGTTGTCATCCTTTACATATTGACCTCTGTTTCCCTATTTTTAGTGTTTTAGCTTTGATTTACTTTTGTGACTTCCCTGTCTGGGTTGATATCTGGATGCTCTGTCCTGTGTTCTATTTTTGGGTTGTTATCCAATGTTACTGATTTTCTAACCGGAGGACTCCCTTTAGTATTTCTTGTAATTTTGGCTTGGTTTTTGCAAATTCCCTAAACATCTGTTTATCTGTAAATGCTGTAATTTAACCATTATATTTGAGAGACAGTTTTGCTGGATATATAGTTCTTGGCTGACCATTTTTTTCCTTCCTGGCTTTATATATGTCATCCCATTGCCTTCTTGCCTGCATGGTTTCTGCTGAGTAGTCTGAGCTTAATCTTATTGACTATCCTTTGTAAATGACTTTTTGTTTATGCCTAGCCGCTTTTAAAATTCTCTCTTTATGTTTGGTTTTGGCAAGTTTGATTATAATATGTCTTGGTGACTTTATTTTGGGATCTACCTTATGTGGGGTTCAATGAGCTTCTTGGTTAGATATCTTCTCATCTTTCATGATATGAGGAAGCTTTCTGCCAACAAATCTTCAACAATTTTCTCTGTATTTTCTGTTATACCCTGTGTTCTTGTACTCAAATAACTCATAGATTATTTCTTTTGATAGAATCCCATATAATTCTTAAAGTTTCTTCATTTTTTAAAAATATTTTTTTTCTGATTTTTCCTCAAATAAGTTGGTGTCAAGTGCATTATCTTCAGTCTCACTAATTCTGACTTCCGTTGCCTTAATTCTGCTCCTATGGCTTTCTATTGAGTTGTCTAATTCTGAAATTTTATTGTTAATCTTTTGGATTTCTGTTTGCTTTCTATGGATTCTTGCAGCCTGTTAAATTTGTCACTATGCTCTTGTATAACTTTCTTAAGTTCCTCTATTGCTTTGTCTGTGTGTTCCTTGGCTTGTCTGCATTTTGACTTATCTCCTTACTGATATCTTGAAGAGTTCTGTGTATAAATCTTTTGAATTCCAGCTCTGGTAATTCCAAAAATCTCTCTTCCTCTGGAAGGTTTCTTTGTTCTTTGTTTTGGTGGCTTTCTGAAGCCATCATGGTCTGCGTCTTTATGTGATTTGATATTGACTGTTGTCTCTGAGCCATGACAAAGTTATTATATTTATGTTTGCTTACTGTGTCCTAGCTTCTTGTTTTTTTTTTGTTGTTGTTTGTTTTGTTTTGATATGCCTGAATAAGCTGGTCGTGTGAGCTAGTTTGATTATTGGTGTCTTTGATGCTCTCACGTCCTGTTTTCAGGTGGCTAGTGCTGTTACTAGGTATGTGAGCACAGAGGTCTGTTTACTTTTCTTGTGCGGATTCAACTCAGGTGTCCAGGTCATTGGTCACTGAGTGTGTGGTGCAGGCTCTCACCTACACTCCTAGATAGGCAGGGATGATTGGAGTAGGCACAGGCATCTGGCTGCAGTAGAGGGTCATGTGCTGATTAAAGCAGGGGCCTGAATGCTGCCCCTGAGTGTTTTAGTGGAAGGCGTGTCCCTGTTCGCTAGAGCACATAGGTAGGTGGGTTTTGCAGCTGGACTATGGGCACCCAATGCTGTTGGCTGTAAGGACTAGGAGGCAGCACTTATTCTTGGACCACATTGGGGGTGGCTCGGTGGTGTGGATGGAGCCACCAGTTTCAGGCCCTTGATGTGGGTAGGTAAGAACCCTGCTTAATGGACAGTGTGGTGTCAAATGTCACAAATCTGCAACTCCCCCTTATAGCTGATACAGATGAAAATAGGTTTCAGGTATGTACCCTGTTATACTATGCTAATGAGGGCCTATGCTGTTGAAAAGGGCCCGCACAGGTCTGTGCAGGGGTAAAAGGTATTCAAATTCCATGGACCCCTTATGCCTCTGCCTAGACAAAAGGGCTGTGCCTGCCCTGAGTTCCTGATTTAGAGGAGCTGGCAGATTTTTTTCCCTGTTTGTTAATTTGTTCCCTCTCCAAAGCCAAGAGAATGGCTCAGGGTGCGCAACGGTTCCTACTTCTGGTCTAGGGGATGCAGCAATCACTGAAGCTGGACCGGGCCCTGGAGCAGAGTGGGGAGAGAGCAGATAAATGGGAGAGAGGTACTTCCCAAAAGAGGTTTGTTTTTTTTTTTTTTTTGATCCACATGGTAGATTAGATGCTTGTACTTATCTTTTGCCAATTGTGCGCCGTTTCTTGCTGGTTCTGGAGGATTGAGCAGACTCTCCACCACTCGGTCTCCTGATGTGGAAAACGCATCCTGAGCAACACTCCTTGCCTCACTCCTCGCATGCTAGCTGATCCAGCATGTAAGGTGCCAGTGCTGGCCAGGTCAGGTCTGGAAACACCTCGCTGCTTCTGAACCGTCTCTCCCTCCCCCTGGCACTTAGTCTGATTCCTCAATGTTGTCTTTGATGTTCAGGGATCCTAGATTGTCATACATAATTGATTCACTCGTTCTTTCTGGTCTTTGTTGTAAGAGGGACTACAGGAAGTGCCTGAATACTCCATCTAGTCCCCGCGTCCTATTACGGTTTTTAAAAAACAATGTGTTTTTAATCTATTATTCAGTCACTCCAAAGCATTCTTATTACCATTAAAAAAACCTCTTAAAATTACATTATGTATGAAGTTTTTGTAATTAATATATTTTTACTTTAGAAAAAATTGCAGCTATTTTTTCCCCAGAGATAATGTTTTTAGGAAAACATATACTAATTTTTTTTAAGATAACCAAGTTACTTGCTCTGAACCTTGTCAATGTCTGACTTCTCCCAAGTATTATACCAAAAAAATAAATAAATGAATAGCTATTGGCTGTTTTGTAAATCTGACATGGGGTTTTAAGCTCTGTGAATTATATTTTATCTTCCTTTCATATTTCTTAGTTCTAGCATTCTTTTTCCAGTTAGAAGAATTAAAAGTTGTTTTCTTGATTCTTCCATTTCCAGAAAGCTGTCGTAGACATACTTTTCTCTATTCCTTCCACTAAGCTCAACCAAAAACCCTGGGTATTATTTATAAAGCAGACATAAGATGATCGTGAAAGGCAGAGAGAAGAAGGCAGTTTGACCAGAGACTTCAGGACATGAGGAACAACGTGGTGGTGGGTTCTCTGGGCTTTTTGTTTTTGCCTCATTGATCCCATGCTTGGAGCTGAAGAAACCAGAAACCCGGAAATGCCAATACGTGAGACAAAAACAACAACAACAAAAATACACAGTAACAATTATATATTAAAAATAGTTTAATTTAGAAAGAAAACAATAACTTAGTATTTTGTGACAAAAAGTTAATTTCTCATTTTACTAGTTTCCTTACATCTTATTAAACAAAACATTTAGTGTGAACAAAAAAATGAATTTATTCAACAAATATTTTATTGAAAATTTTATTGAGATAATTATAGATTCACAAGCAATTTTAAGAAATAATGAAGAGGAATCCTGTAAACCCTTTACCCAGTTTCCCCAATGGTTATTATTGTTATTGTATAGTGGTGTATTTGTCATTGTGTTGAGTTGGTACTCTTTGAGAAAACTATAATACAACATCACAGCCAGAATATTGACATTGATACCATTCACTGATCTTACTCAGATTTCTTCAGTTTTACTTGGTATGTGCATATGTGTGTGTTTGAATGTGTATGTGCATTTAGTTCTATATAATTGTATTACATGTGTATGTAACTGTATGAACAACCATAGTCAAGAGACTGAATAGTTCAGTCACCACAAGGATTCCTCATGTTGCCCTTGTATAGCCACACACACGCCTCCCTGCCCTATCTCTAACCCCTGAAAACCGGTAATCCGCCCTCCATTTCTAAATTTTGTCATTTCAGAAATGTCATAAAAATGAAATCCTACAATATGTAACCTTCTGGGATTTGCTTTTCTTCCTCAGCATAATTCCCTATAGATCCATGAAAGTTGTTGCATGTCTCAACAGCTCATTCCTTTTTTATTGTTTAGTAGTGTATTTGACAGTTTAATTAACAAACTGTCGTTTGAAGGTATCTAGGCTCTTTCCAGTTTTTGGATATTTGTGTACAAGGTTTTCTGTGACCATAAGTTATAATTTCTTGGGAAGAATGCCCAGGAGGACAATTGCTGGATCATATGGTAGTTGCATGTTTAGTTGTATAAGAGGCTTTCCAAATGTTTTCTAGAATGGCAGCACCACTTATATTCCCACCAGCAGTGTATGAGTGATTCTGTTTCTCTGCATCCTCCCCAGCATGTGGTGCTATCACTATTTTTAATGTTATCTATTCTGATAGGTTTATGGTGATATCTCATTGTGGTTTTGATTTGCATTTCCCAGATGGTTTTTGTATTTTTTCACTTAAGTTTGTGAACCATTTTGAGTTAAATTTTGTGTAAGTTCTAAGGTTCAGGTTGAGGTATTTATGTATATATTTATGTATTTACTCATTTTTATCTGTAGATGTCTAATTGCTCCGGGCATGACTTGTTGAAAAGGCTACTCTTCCTCCATTGAATTGCTTTTATATCTTTGTCAAATCATTTGAACATATTTGTGTGAGTATATTTCTGTGTTCTCTATTCAACAAATATGTTTTAATGATTTTCAGAATTACATAAGGTATTGCAAATTCTGAAGTGAATAAATCATGGTCCTTGTCTTCAGTGTGCTAGGATGTTACGGGACAGCAGACTTAAGCAGAGGTTTTAGAATTATATAAAAGAGACTGAGTTTGACATCTGTATCAGATATATTTGGGCACAGGGAAAGAAGGAGACAGTTCTGTATAAGGAAGGAACTGTCAGGAAGGACTTTAAAGAACAGGCTTTAATTGAATGATGAGTAAGTGAATAAGAGAAGAGCATTCCAGGTCTAAGAAGAGGCCAATATCTTTAAGAGTTTTAAATATACAAATTTATAGAGGTTTGAAATGGCCTGAGACATTGGGAGAACTGCAGATAGTTCAGTATGGCCTCAGCCTAGAGTCCACAAAGGCCTAATGAGAGATGAAGATAGAAGTATTAAGAAGGCAAAGCGTGGGAAGCCTGTTTAACATTCTAAGGATCTTACAAAAGGGAAACGTTGAATAATTTTAAGCTAAGAGTGAAATGATCAGTATAAAAGAAACTATTATAGACCTCATATTCCTTTCTTAAAATCAATTATACCATATATTTGTAGTAGCCACTGCCCTTTCTCTTTTATTTCTTAAAAATGGATTTCTTTAGCCCCTGCACTTTCTGATTCAGTTCATACAAATAGAATTCTGCCCATAGCCTTGAAAATGAAGGCCCTACAAATGACAGATAAGGGAAGAAAGGGCTATTGATGCAGGTACAGAAAGGCAAGAAATTTTAAAATTATAGTCAGTTAGATGAATATTTAGATAAAATCAGAATCTAAAAACAATTACACAGATGGAATCCTGTTCAGTATTTAGCAACCCTGAAATGGGCCTTGTAAAGTTATTGTATGGTTCCCTTTTGAAGCAAATGGATTCAAGTATCTCCTGTGTGAAATTGCTGTTTCTCTCTAAAGGCCTTTTATATTAATTGTTCTTCAAAAATGAGACTAATCAAATCAACACATGGAGTAACTTTAAATGGTTTCTTTGGTAGAAGACTCTCAGAACTCTATTTTTACCCTCTTTGTGCATAAATTTAAATTCACTGATTACTGTTAAATCACTTGTCTTAAAACAATTTACACAAAGGACTTTATTCTGAAATGTTTCAATAAAATATTCAATTTTCATATATACATGCATATATACATATATATACATATATATGTATATATACATATATATATATATACAGAGAGAGGGAGGGAAGGAGGGAGAGAGAAAGAGAAAGAGGCATAAAATCAGGTAAATATAATTGAGTACTAGTCATGGCCAAAACCTATTTAATAAAAACTCTACCAATACAAGCAGTAAAAAGCAGATACTATAAAAATATCATCCTAAACCTTATACTAGGAAAAAAAAAAAAGATTCCTGGATAATTTTCAGAATTAATAGGAGATAAACTAGCATCGACTGATAATACAGTAATTATATGAATGACTACACAGGCATTCTAATTACCTTCAGGGCGATGTTTTGGTGCAGTAATCTATAAAGCAGTATTAATTCCTCTGGTAGTATTGTGATAAAAATTACACCAAACAGTACAACTAAAATTTATGACATTTAAAAACCAAAACCAAACTTATTGCTGTTAAATCAATTCCAATTCATAGCAATCCTATCAGACAGAGTAGAATTGCTCTCCAGAGTTTCCAAGGGGCAGCTGGTGGATTTGAAGTGCTGACCTTTTGATTAGCAGCCAAGCTCTTAACCACTGCACCACTAGGGGTCCACGACATTTAGTAGCTACTAAATAAATTATAGCTTTCATTAAAATACATTTTTTGTTTGACCTGGAGTCTGGATTTTCCTTCTGTTTTTTTTTAACTTTACCATTACTACCTCCATCTTTTTAGCTTTTAAACATGCTCAAGGGCATCAACTTTTTCTGTTGACTCTACGTTTTCCTCATTTTAGACTTTAGGTCTTCCTCTTGTTTGGATCCATGTTCACTGGACTCTGCTGACTCGTTTCTCTGGTTCACTGACTTGGTATTTGTTCCTCCTCACTATTTCCTACTGGATCATCTTCCCATAGGAGTCCCTGGGAGTACAAACAATTAAGCACTCTACTACTAGCAGAAAGATTGGAAGACAGGCCTGGTGATCTGCTTCCTAAAGGTCACAGCCTTGAAACTCCTATGGGACAGTTCTATTTGCACACACGTGGTCACCTTGAGTAAAAATCACTCAACAGCAACCAACAACAACAGTATCTTCCCCTATCTGCCCTTTAAATCTTGTCATTTCTCATAATTGTATTCTTGGCCAAATTTTCTTCTCACTTTATGCTCTATAGTTATAGTCTAGCCTGGAACTCTGATTCCATATGTCTGACTGTTAATGAACATATAAGAGATGATAGATTAAAACAATCCCATTGACAGCTTGAATAGAATTTTTTATTCACTAGCTCCTGTAGAGTTGTATGGATAAAATTGATAATAACAATAATTTTGCAAAAATCTGCTTCTTGGAACAAGGACATAATTATTAGTACTCTCAAGAGTTAATTGCATGTAACAAATGAGCTATGAAATATTTTTACCAATAAAAGACTGAGATATAGGCAAGATGGTAGCACTTAAGAAATGCTCAGGTAATTTGTTTCATCTTCATGGGACTATCATACAGACTGTCATTTTTTAAAACATTTTTTGATTACTGATAGCATTCATACAGAAAAGTGTGCAAATCCTGTGTCCACAACATGGACACCTCTGTGTAACCTTCACTCAGATCAAGAAGTACATTATCAGAATCCCATAAGCTCCTTTTTGCCCCCTCACAATTATTATCCTTTTCTTCCACCCAAAGGTAACTACTAACCTGACTTTTAACATTCTAGATTAGTCATGACTGCATGTATTCTTTACATACGCAGGATTATTTGGTTTACAGGGAGTCCCCGACTTATGACATATTTGAGTTACGGTGAACTGCACTTATGACTATCTGTTTTTGTTTTGTATATTTTATCGTTAATAATATGTACTACATACATTGCAGCAGTGAATAATTTGCTGATTATAGTTCACAGATATTCAACATTATGATTTATAAAGATACTGATAATAAAAGGCAATAATAATGAAACCCCGCAAAATGAGATATGCTACTTATGTCACAACTAACTTATGATGGAGTCGTTGAAACAGAACCCCAATTTATGTTGGGGACTACCTGTACATTCTTTTGTGTCAGCTTTTCTTTTTTTTATGATTTAGGCACTGTTTGTAAAAGTAGAAAATGGACATGCAGATTTGTGGCAGGGAGTTAGAAAATCCTCAGTCAACTGGTTTCAAGATTTTATGCCATCATTAGTTTTGATGTGCTGATTGCACAACATCATTTTAGGTTCGAGTTCAGTGGGAACAAACATAACTTTGAAAATAGGGTCATGATTTGTCCTAATCAAAATACATGGGCCTTCCTCTTAAGAAGGTACAGATGGCAGCAAGGACAACTAAAATATACTACTAGATCTGCATTAGATTTTTGTTCTCTCTGCTAAGGACCCTACAGGTACAGTAATGATTTTGGACATGCTGTTTCTAATGAGATTGCTGAGTTTGTATCATGAATTTTCATGCTCTAAGTACACAGAGTAGTCTGCAAAGGCCTCAAGAATATAACTCACTAGAACACTTAAATTAGAATTTGGCCCTGGGGAATGATGCATATTAAAACCAAATTTTATAATTTGAAATTGATTTTGTAATGGTTCTGTTGCTGAAACTGTACACTCAAAAGAAAAGCATAATAAATGTGGTCTGATTACCTGATTGCTCCATGTGATGTGTGTTTCACCAAGATGGTAAAATATATTTTTATAATTTTAGTGGAATAAAGCTAAAAATTAAGCTTTATAGGCCATTGCACTATATCCTTGAAAACTTTGCTGTTAGAAGAGATGGCAGGGAATCATGAGCTCAGAATATCGGTGTATACCCAATTAATTAAAAAACAAACAACAACAAACGTGTGTATATATACATACGCATATACATATACATACATATATATAGAGAGAGGAGAGATGGGGTAAGTAAGTTGATATAAAGTTGAAAAGTGGGCTTCTTATAGCAATTTGACAAGTTGCATTTTCAAGTATATTTGATATGATAATCAAAATGCAAATAAAACCAAAATTTTACTGAAGATTTTTGACTAAACATTAGTATGCAACATGCAGCTTTTGTCATCAGCAGCTCATACATCATGGTTTACATTCAAGTGCAAGACAAAATCCTATCATGAACCGTTGAATGTGACAGGTCTAATGATGGTTCTCAGACACTGCTTGAAGGCCCAGAGCTCAGAGAGGTTGCATATGTGCCTAGTTTATCAGAAAAGGTTGGCCTGGCAATGGCTGCATAAAGAACTATAGATGTCAGTATCCTGTGTAGCAGAAAGGTGTACAAATGCAGGGAAGTTTCAGTTTCTATGGCAGTCGGAAATGACTTTTCATTGTCTAAGTAATGTAAGTCTTCATCAGGGCAACAAAAACCCTTTCAGATTTTAAATGAAAACTTTCTTCCATTTGTAATTTCCATTGAACTTTCATGTTTCTAACACACTAACCACAAGGCACTGTTCTTCCTATAATCTTCCATTATAGAGGATAGAGCTGGATTGTGGATGGTTTTGAATGTAATGCTGTAGTGGTTGAACTTTATTCTATAAGCATCAAGAAGTACTAAAAATTTCAGATTTTATAAAGTTGCACAATTATTTGTGTGTTTAAGTAAATTTCGTATGACAACGATTTGAAAGTTAAACATACATAGCTATTTATCGAACCCACTTTACTGACGAGGAAATCTGGGGGTGTATAAGTATACGTTTGACAATACGCATATAATTTCTATAAGAAAAACACGAAGTATTTGTAAACCTAGTAAAACAGAATTCCTGGACTTTTTAATGCTTTTTAAACTACTATATTCCTTGAGAATACAATTGTATACCTGAGCCCCAGAACAAAGCTTCTATCATATAGCAGTCAAACCCTGCATCAATCTACGATAGTCCATGTACTCATCCCAGACTTGCTCGATAAGAATTCTTGCAAAACACATTTTTAAAAATAGAGATTTATAGTCCACAACAATGAGATTATAATTTAGTAGCTCTTGGATGAAGCTTTAAAACATACATATGAAAGCTTTCTGGACTGGGAATAGTTGTACACACTACCAAAATCATTTAGTTGATTCATTAAAATAACCAGTAGTTCAGATAATTTTTGCAAACTGGCCAAATATTAGAACACTAGGAGTTCAGTATCACATTTTACTTGTAGTTTTCTTCTACACGTTTAACTAAGAGGAGTTAATGGTGACTTAAACTTTGAAAATACGCACTCAGCACTTTTATCTTAATGTAAATAGTTTGGAATAGACCAATTTGATAGCTAAGAATGGAAAAGGATTAGGAAGGGTAAATTATGCAAACTCTCTTTCTTAAAAGGAACACTATGCAAATATTCCATTTGTCCTTTATTTTAGCTGAGTTAGTCAATGATTGATTGCATTCTTACCCAGCATCTTAATGAACAATATTTTTTTCCTTTATAATTCTCCATAGTTCTTCTCAGTATTTAGGGAAGTATTATTATTTTTCAAAACCCAGTTGTAAGGACATAAACAGCAAACTGAAAATAGAACATCATTTATAGAAAAATACTTTGTGTATTTAATCTTTATTTTTCTCATCTCCATTCTCCCATCTTTTGTGTCTCACAAAGAAATTATCTGTACATGATTCTTAGTCATTCAGTCATTCATTCAATCACTCAAACATAACTGTTGAATTACTGTTTGACAAGTTTCACACTGCTATCTATATAAACTCTATGGCATTCTGTTGGACATAAACTTTAGGAACCACCTCATTTTTCCTTAACTGGTATCTTCACTCTGCAAGTCCTCTCCTTTCATATTGCATCTGGAAGCCACAAGTCACTTGCCCTGAGGATGTTAGCTCCCTCTGCTCCCCTTGAGATCACCAAGCAGCTGGCCACATAGCTGCATACTCAGAAATTCATGCTTTTCCCACAACTTCAGGATTTAAATGAAACAGCACAGTACAGAATATGAGATCTGACGTCCTGAGGGCCTTCAAATGAACCAGGTTATGGAACCCAGAAGAGTAGTGGAATTGCCTCCTCATGGGTTGAACTTAGACTTTTAAGAAAGAGGAGAAATATTCCACTTCTTGCTTCTCTCCCCTATCCCATGGACTATACCAAAGAATAGTTTCCCACCCTAGTCCAGTCAGACTTGTCCTGTGTGTACAGTCTATGAATCTGCTGAGCAACCCTCTCTCTCTTTGCGTTAGTCATTAAGTGGCGGCAACACTGCTGATGTGTCAAGCCTTTCTTTCCTGACGTCCCATGTCTATCATGTTTGTAACTAAATTATGAGGACTTAACATACTGACTAGCACATACTAAATCATTACTTGTCAATTGTCAAATGTTTCTATATTCTTCTGCTATATTGTATTAGTTATTTTGTATTTATGTCAGGTCTTTTCTTGGTAATAAGAGAATTCCATTGCTGCTACTCCTGTAGAGATTAGTGATACCAGAAAAAAAAAAAAAAAAGGAAAAAACGAGTTCATAGAGAATATCTCTTACTTTAAAACAGTGATAGTCAAAATAACTGAAAAAAACTTAAAATTCTTAGAGGATGTTTACAGATTTGATTTATGAAGGCTGTACCAAACCAAATCTAGAAAGCTTAAAGCAAGTACCATTTTTTTTCTTTCCTCTCCCACTTCATACCGCCCTGTTCCACTAGGCAAAGCTCATGGTGGTAGCTGACCTGTAGAGAGGCCAACAAATTGCATCTGCTGTATTATCAGCATCCCTCATTCTTTTAAGGAACTGTAACAACTGTGCACTGAATCAATTGGCTATGGGGAGAGGCTGCCCTGAGGGTGAGCAGCAAAGACTGTGAGACTGAAATCTCTTAAATGAAGTGAAATCTGTCTTCAAAGACTATTAATAATTTGAAGAAACAGCAGTGCAAAAGAATCAGAAGGTTCCTTTATGACTGAAGTAAGCTTCTTATAAGTAGTACATAAGCTGTACTTGAGATAAAAGTAAAGGGTGGACTTTTCAGATTTGTATATTGAGTGTATTTAGCAGTGAATTATTTAGAAAGTCTGACTTGGAAAAGTAAGTTCTTTACAAAATATTATGAGGGGAATGAAAACTACTTTTTTTTTTTTTAATACTACGCAAGGTGCTTTACTGGAATCACTTCACTGGTGCACACAATAATCACACGAAGCAGGTAAATTTTACCATTTAGAAGCTTTCTAGGTTGCACAACTTTGAAATTGCTAAAGCCTAGGTTCACTACTACATTTGTATGAGTTCAAACTTTATGCTTTTCCCCACATTATATCCCACATTCTCAGCATCTGGTTTTCTCCTTAAGATAGAATATATGTATATATATATATATATTTTCTAGAATTAGATTGAATATTAAGTGAGATTTATTTAATGTAAAAATGTAGTTAATGATTCCTTTGATCAATGACCAAGAAAGTCTTCCATTTCCATTGAAATAGTAATTTTTCCTAAAAAGGAATTCAATTAATTTCAAGGAAACATATTACAAATCTTAAAATTTGCTGGTTAGCTGATATTTTTGCAGAGAATATAGTCTTAAATGATATTATTATTTACTATTTTATCCTTTTTTGAGCTACAGCATGTGGCTCTGAGAACCACAGAGGCAAGAACAGCATGCATGTCTCTTTGAGGCTCATATCCCACGAGCTATCTCATCTCCTTTCATGGCTTTATATCCCAATTATATATTTTGACTTCCAATTTGTATTTCCATTCTTGTCTTCACCCTTCCCTTTCAACTTAGTGAAAGATTCCTGAGGTCAAATGATTTCTATGGTCATTCTTGGATATTGGAAGGTTCTATGATCATTATAAATTGCCAACATGATTTCAATTTCACAATAAAAAATAATTAGAGCTATAGAATGAGGAAAATTCTTTCCCAGAAAACTGCTTCAGGAATGAAATAGATGTAAGGAGGGACAAGAAATCTCTTAATTTATTAATACTGTTAAATGGTGCTATTATCGTATGTGGGCTTGGAATCCTGCAGTTTTCAGGTGGTATTTTGTTGTTTGTTTGTTTTGCAGTCCTCAGGAAGGTCTGTCTCATAAGTTACTTTGGTATATGATATCTGCTGAATATTTGTATCTCATTCAAAACTTCAAATTTTAAACCCTAGTGCGATAACATATGTCTAACTTATGTACTGTTAGGCATGTCAAAATTAATGTGAAAAACAGATGTCTCCCCTCCCATTAAAAAATGTGCTTTTCTCTTCCCTTTCTTCAGTAGGTATCATTCTTATCCACCTCTGTGCAAAGCAGATAACTTGTGTTCTTTGTTTCTGTTAGCCCATACGCATATGTAACCTATCAGTAATTCTTATTCAGATTACGTCAAAAAAAAAAAAAAAAAATGAAATCTGTCCACTCTCTTCCGTTTCTACCGCTATCATGCTAGCCCTCTCTCGTTTTAGACTTGAGGACTACCATAAGTTTGTCACTCGTCCCTCTGCCTCCATTCTTGACACAATCCACCAGCCCTTTATAATTGCACTTACCTCATCTTTTATGACCTTTAAAAATGTTTCAGATTATATTACTTCTCTCTTTAAAAATCTTTGATGCCTTCCCATTGTATGTATGTATTAGCATAATAAAAATAAAATTAAAAGGGCTTGTATAACTAAACACATGACAGCTCCTCAGTCTCATTTTCTTTCTGATCACACTAGCTCATTTTCATATCTACAAAAACGGCGAATTACTCCTATCTCAGGGTCCATCATCTGCCATTCTCTTACCTTGAATGTTTTCCTTCTGGATCACCAAGAGGCTGACACCACTTTATCATTTAAGTCTAAGCTGAAATACTACTTCCAGGAGGCCTCCCTTGATAATCTAAAACAAAACACCTTAACACAGACTAATTATTTGCTATTATATTACTTCAATTTTTTTTCTTTTATATAACCTTCTATGCTTATAAAGCATTTTGTATATTTTTGGTTTACATTTTATTGCTTATTTCTCCACATAAATCTATAAGTTAGATCTTCAAAGACAAGGACCGTGACTTTCTTGTTCACAACTCCCTTTCTAAGTTGTATACATTTCCAACTGTAAACAGACATTTAAATTATAAACACACTGAATTCATCCACATTATAAAAGTTTTGTTTTGTTTTTTCACTTTATACGGCACTTTCTATGGATCCTTTTAAATAATTAGTGTCTTAATTTGATTCAGCAAATTCATTTATTTATGCATTCACAGAGCTGTATCAGTCATGTATTGTTTGATAGATATTTTACTAAGCATTTTATGTATTATAAAATATGACAAGTGCAATGATAAAGATGCACAGATGTTATAAGAAGAAATAGGAGGATATGTAAGTGGTAGAGGGGATATAGCTCCTAGGAGGTAGTCAACCAGAAATGACTTTAGAAAGAACATCGATAAAAAAGTTAATAAAAACAAAAAAATAAAATAAACAAGGATTGGCTTGAAGCATTCAAGGCAGAAGAAACACCATACTCAAAGTTCTAGAGCTGATTCAAAGCACTCAGGTATACGACTATGAAAGAAAATAATATAGTGATGGAAAGTTGAGGCAAAAAATGCATCTTAAAGGTGCTGTACTTTAGGGAACATTTTAATGCAAATTACATCTGATCACATTTGCATTTTTTTAAAAAATCTATCCTGGAGACAGAAACCCCTTAGATAATATCCATAATTGAAGAGTGTTTCAGTAATCCAAATAAGAAATGATGAAGCCACCAACTAAAATAGTGCTGTGAAGGTAGATAGACATTCTAGAGACTGAATTCTAGAGGTAGAAATTTTAAGATGAGGTTACTAAAGGCTTTGAGAGTGAGGGAGGGGTCAAGGATAACTCACTGGTTTCTGAATGTATAGTGGAGCAATTCACTGTGAGAGGAGGGACAAGTTTAACAGTTAAATTTAATAAGGTAAATTTTGAAATGCGAGAAGATGTTAATACGGAGATGTGCACTATTACGTGAGAGATTGAGACAACTGTGTTGGAGGTAGAAATTTGGGAGTTTTTGCAATCTGTGATTTTGATGACTTGAGTGTATTGGATTAGATAATAAAAGAAAGCATGTTTAACGTTTATGTGGTCATTAACCACTTTGAAAATTTGATGTTGAAGCTTTAAGTCTCTAAAGTTGAGGATAGAACTTGAGTTGGTCAGGAAAACTGTGAGCAATTTTGAAAACTCTTTGATTAATGAGGAGGAGTAGCTCTAAGTCCTAAATCAATAGATAACACAAATCAGAAAGGACACTGTGTTATAGTGTCTATTTGAATAATTTTCGAAAGAAAAGATATTTTTAGATAAATTTTAAAGACTAATGGTCTGCAATCAGCTCTAGTGTCTTAAGGATGTTATCTCCAATTTCAAAACTTAAAATATAAAGGGTCAATAGAGGGAGAAATTTCTTTTTGAGAAGAGTGCAGAAGTAGCATTCTCAAGGACGACTACTAGATTTCATTTCTGCAATTTATCATAGTATTTTCTTGGAACAATTTGGGAATATAAATGTGCTGTTTACAATGAAATTGGGCAATGTAGCATAGACATTCAGAAAATGAGTTGACAAAATAACTGGTCCTAAGTTTTTAAATGGGAGTTTTCCATAAATTTACATTAAGGAAAGAACAAAATGAAGTCTTTGATAGAATGATGATGAATCTAGCAGCTGTATCCTTGTCTGAAAGTGCAAAGTTTTGGAAGCCTAAGTGACTGCTTTAGAAGCTTAGGGAATCCTCCACACGTTTATTCTGTGTACAGATTAAATGGTATCATGGGGTATAAAAAGAAGTATATACTAGTAAGAATTATAGGAACAGTTATAATATCAATCGGAATCATCAACATCATAACTCTTCCATTGTAGTTCCACTGTCATTTTTACATAATTTCATCATTCACTTTGTAGCAGAGAAATTTCCAGTAAACCTTTTGACCAGAATAAAATGTCTAAAAGCTAAAATCTTTTGTCTCTATTGCTTTTAACAGTAGGATAAGTTTAAAGCTTTTTTTTTTTTTTTTTTTTTTTGCAGAGGCCTGTCTTTAGGCCCATTATTTACTCAGTTGTATCAACAGTATTAGCTCAATATTTTCACAACTTTGTGTCATTGAGTCCCTGAGTTAGTTAGCTCAATGGGAATCAGGGAAAAATATAGTTTATCTTTTCTCTGTGATCAACTCAGAAAAAAAAAAAGGGGTGGGGCAGAAATATAATGCACCCACAAGAGAAGCTCATGTAGTTTTGGAATTCAGTCTTTGTTAATTAAGCTGATCCTCTACATCCCTGCCTGGGACACTTTAATTTCCTAGCTGTTTTTCAGTGGAAACAGTTCAGACTTCTTGACAAATGCCTGACATTTCCCCTCTTAGTCATCAGTAACTGAGGAAGCTTTCTGTTTCTGCTGAAAAGTCAGAATGTAAAGAAGATATACTCTAAGGAAACGAATCTTTACACAGCTGTCTTTTGTTTAAAGTGAGCCAAGAGATGTTTCTTTATGACCAAAAAACAAAACCAAACTCATTGCCATTGAGTCGATTCCAACTCATAGTGACCCTGGAGGACAGAGTAGAACTGCCTCATAGGGTTTCCAAGGGGCACCTGGTGGATTCAAACTGCCTACCTTTTGGTTAGCAGCTGAACTCTTAACCACTACGCCACCAAGATTTCCTAATTTATGACAGGGATGTAATAAAAGTTGTTTTGAAAGGGCCATGCTGTTAATCTTACTGAAAAGTTTCCCGGGCAACTTAAAAAGGATTTTGTTGTAACAAGCTGATTCTAGAAAATAATACCCTGGTACCAAGTGGTTCTCATTAATTTCTGAGACGTCTGGTTAGGACTGTTTTATTTCATCCTGTGATGTTTTTATGACCCTTCCTTAAGGATATGTAATGTAAGTATTTGTGACTATGATTGAAGGCCTCTGTAATTAATTCCTGAACTATCTAATAGAAGCTCATTCCCCACCCTTCTTGTGACCTCAACCAAAGACTAACTAATCAAATGATTGTATTATAATTTCTTTGTTCCTTGGACTGTATCATCTGTTCCTGTTAGAAGCTCTGTTGCTGGAGTCACCAGTTTACATTTATGTGAACTGGTGTCTCTGGATGTACATTTTTAATTTTACTGAATAAAATCCTCTTAAGCTTATTTGAAGGACTGAGTGGATTTTTCCTCTAAAACAATCTAAAAAGTAAACACCCAAATAAAATACTCTGGTTGTCTAATCTTTGGTCATGTGGTTATTATCACTTGGCCAGAGAAGACAGAGTACCTTTTTGGGGGATTATTTATTTATTTTTGAGGTGAAATTCACATAATATAAAGTTCGTAATTTTAAAGTGAACAATTAAGTGGCATTTAATACATTCACAATGTTGCTCAAGCACCACCTCTGTCTGATTCTAAAATATTTTCATTACTTCATAACAAAACCCCCTACACCCTGGCAAACACCAACCTGCTTTCTGTCTCTATAGATTTACCCATTCTAGATATTTCATATAAATAGAATCTTGTATATGTGACTTTTTGCATCTTATGTCTTTCACTTAGCATAGTGTTTTGGAGATTTCTGCACATTATAGCATGTATCAGTTCTTCATTCTTATAGCTGAATAATATTCCATTGTATGCACTTCCCACAATTTGTTTATCCATTCGTACATTGATTGACATTTGGGTTGTTTCCATCTTTTGACTATTGTGAATAGTGCTCTTATGAACACTCATGTACAAGAATTTGTTTGATTACCTGTTTTCAATCTTTTGGGTATGTACCTAGGAGTGGAATTGCTGGGTCATAGCCCTGATAGCATAGTGGTTAAGAGTCCAGCTGCTAACCAAAAGGTCAGCTGTTCAAATCCACCAGCTGCTCCTTGGAAACCCTATGGGACAGTTCTACTCTGTCCTGTAGGGTTACTACGAGTCAGACCCAACTCGACGGAACTTAAAAACTACAATGACATGGTAATTGTATGTTTAACTTTTTAAGAAATTACCAAATTGTTTTTCACAGCAGCTGCTCAATTTTACATTCTCATCAATATAGGAGGGTTCCATTTTTCCCATCTCCTAGCCGACACTTGTTATTTTCCACCTTTTTCATAGCAATCCTATTGGGTGTGAAACGGTATCTCATGGTTTTGGTTTACATTTCCCTAAGGATTAATGATGTTGAGCATCTTTTCGTGTGCTTGTTGGCCACTCGTGTATCTTTTTTGTTGAAATATCTACCCAATTTTTAAAATTGTGTTGTTTGTCCTTTTGTCTTTGATAATAGGGTATCTTGATCTTGAGTGCAGCACAAACAAAATAAAAAAGGTGCATAAAGAAGAAACTGAAGTGTTTTTACCAAGGTAAAGATGAATTGATGCTGAACAACCAAACAACTATGTGCCACAATATTTTTAAGCTTTCCTGTCACTCAAGACGAGATCTATTTTCGCATTTATTGCATTGAATGTTTTTTCTTTGAATTTGAAAGGCCAGATATCTTTAATAGTAGTACTGCATGCAGCATGATATTTATTGACTTACTGGTTAATTTTACAGTGACTTGTTTATTCAATTTGGTGATCACTGTGGATACCTTCTGTAAAGTTATTTTCTCAAGTTACTGAAGATCAGAATGCATATATCTTATGTAATGTCTATTGCTGGGCGGAATGAGTAGTGACAGAGTAGGTCTGAAGTGAACATTTTCAGCAGGTTATCAGTTACAATTTAAGTTACTTATTGGCTATTAGTAAGATGGACTGATGTTTTAGGGTCTTGATGGAAAATGTCGAGAAGTTAGAACAGGTTTTTGCATAGTCAACATAGTAGAATTCAGGTGGACATAGCATTGAGTTAAAAGGACTCTGGCCACATAGCTTACTGAGCTGTCATGTAGCCCTTACAAGTGAATTATGAGAGCCTGTCTGGATAGATAGGAGAATGCTTTAAGAATATGTATTTCTATTAAATCAGTATAGAAGGCTTTGGAATGTCCATTGGTGACAAGCACAGAAAATATAACACTGAAATGGACTCAAACAATTCTTACAATGTAATTTGCAGAGTTTGTCAAAGCTGTTACATGTTAGTCACCCATGGGAGAAAATCCTTAATCCGTTTAATAGACCTGTCTTTTTATTGACACATCTTTGTTCTTTCACTGTAGATAAGTGAAAGCAATAGAGTTACACATTCCTTCTGTGACTGTTATTATTAGCCTGAATATAATCAAACGAAAGTAATTTCATTCTTTGTAGTCAAAGTAAAATACAACTGATGATGTAGTTGTTATATGTTTGTGCCTATTAAAAAAAGAAATATCTCTCAATGAAATCCTAAGATTCCAGCATACAATTGAGATGGGAAACCATTTGTTTTATTTCCAACTCCACGTCTGACCTTAAATAGGTTACAAATAAGCCCAACAACTGGATAATGCCTAAGAACAAATGGTTAATGTCCCTAACCAGTTGGTAAATTAGTATAGTGTGCTTGTGTGAAAATTCTTGTCCTCCACCTACACATTTGTTTCTTCAAATGATTGCTTTGTTGTGATTGTAAGTGAAACATCTCTTATTCCCTAAATGGAAATGCAGCAATAAGAGAGCATGATTTCTTGCGTATAAGAGGCCCACATTTAAATTCCCATTCTTAACATTTTTTGTAACTTTGCAATTTTGGGAATGTATTTAACTTTATCAGTCCTCTACTTTTTGTTTGATTGATTGTTTGATTCATAATTTAACTTCCTATGAAACAGATATTAATAACTTCTCTAGCAATCATTCTTCCTGCATGGGCCATAAAGACAACTCTTTTAGAAGAAGTTCGTGCCTTCAGGATGCTCACCACTGAAATGATTTAGTATGACATAGTTTCATCAGGTTTCCATTCTCTTCTGTCTCAATTGCAAGGGCCAATTCATGATCTTTTGTTTTATATTCGTGGCTTAAATATTTACTCTACTTGATTTTGTTGTCTCTTGTTCTAATGAAGGAGTCCCTTGGTGGCACAAATGCTTAAGCACTGACTGCTAACTGAAAGGTTGGTGATTATACTTACCCAGAGGTGCCTTCAAAGAAAGGTCTGATGATCTGCTTCTGAAAGATCACAATCTTGAAAACCCTATGGAGTGCAGTTCTACTGTGCAACACATGGGGTCGTCATGAGTCAAAAGCTGTTCAGCAGCAACTGGTTTGTTTTTTTGGTTTCTTCTAATGATGAGTAATTACTTGTCTTTGATTTCATTGTTGGAACTATCAGATTGATTTAATGTTAAAGCACTTTTCCAATATAATGCATTACCTTCTCTTTGAACATGTTTGACATATTAGTTGCTTGAGTGTAGGATGTTAGACACTCAACCTATTTTTTTTGTTTTAAATGGGAGGTTGAGGGAACAAATGTGAAACACTTCTTTTAACCTATAAACTGAAAAAAACAAACTCGCTGCCGTCAAGTCGATTCTGACTTACAGCGACTGTATAGGACAGAGTAGAATTGCCCCATAGGGTTTCCAAGGAGCAGCTGGTGGATTCGAACTGCCCACCTTTTGGTTAGCAGCTGAGCTCTTCACCACTGCGCCACCAGGACTCCCCTTATAACCTATAGTAGCTATGAATTTTTCTTGGTGATTTGTGTTTGTTAGGTCATGCAGTCCTCAGGAGAGCAATGTGAACTTTGTATCATTATTGTTATCCACATTTCTCTAAAAAATAAACTGAGGCTCAGGATATTTAAGCAATATTTGAAATTTAATTCATTAAAAGGAAGCAGGATCAGAAAAAAAAAAAATGAACCTGGGTCAGATACTTTCTTCTATACCATACAAACTTCCTCTATAATACTTCATTTAGATACTTAGTAAATGTAAAAAAAAAAAAAAATTCTACTGTACCAAAAACTTCCATGGATTGAATTGTGTCCCCCCAAAATATCTGTCAACTTGGTTAGGCCATGATTCCCAGTATTGTGTGGTTGTCCTCCATTTTGTGATTGATGTAATTTTCCTGTGTGTTATAAATCCTAATCTCTGCTTGTTATAAATCCTAATCTCTGCAAGATTAGATTATGTTAAAGAGGATTAGAGTGGGATGTAACACCCTTATTCAGGTCACATCCCTGAGCCAATGTAAAGGGAGTTTCCCTAGAGTGTGGCTTGCATCACTTTTTATCTTACAAGAGATGAAAGGGAAGCGAGCAGAGAGTTGGGGACCTCATACCACCAAGAAAGCAGTGCTGGGAGCAGAGCGTGTCCTTTGGACCTGAGGTTCCTATGTGGAGAAGCTCCTAGACCAAAGGAAGATTGATGACAAGGACCTTTCTCCAGAGACAGAAAGCCTTCCTTTAGAGCTGGTGCTCTGAATTTGGACTTCTAGCCTTCCAGACTGTGGGAGAATAAATTTTTCTTTGTTAAAGCTATCCACTTGTGGTATTTCTGCTATACAAGCCCTAGATGACTAAGGCACTAGCAGTTAATAAAAGTGTGAATTTTGTAAAGACAATAATTTGTTCCTAACTCTCTTACTTTTCACCAATATTTTCTGTTCCAGTGGTCTGGAAACTCCTCCTTATTTATATCTTATCTCCCAGAAGATAGTTATTAACTAATAATAGTTTATGTTTGCACTGGTATCTAACATTTATTGAGTGTTTTTTATTCCAGACCCTCATCTAAGAGTTTTACGTATATTATGCAAGTTAATTCATATAACCCCATCGGATTAGTATTAATATTATCTTCAGTTTACAGATGGTACAAAAAAGTAAATCACCCAAAGCCACTGTGTTAATTCATAGTTATTGCCAGATTTAATTTCTAGACTTAAAAATTGAAAAAAATATTTTTTAAAACCTTCATATCCTAAATAATGAATATTTAAATAAGAACTTTCCATAAAAATGAGGTTTGGGAAATATTTTCATATAAAAACTCTTCCCAGTTATATCTCACCGCACCAGGAAAACTCTAACGACAGCTAAGGCAGATTGATCAAGAGCCTTATACAAAAATAAGAAAGACTTGGTATGCTAACTATTTCTATTCAATTTGTCTTTTCTAGGTATATTAGGGAAAGTAGGCAACATCTGGAGTGCTTAAAATATCACCTATTTATAGTTTGAGTACTTATGTATAGTCTTGCTGAACTGAATTCAGTTATGTGTTTTCTAGTTATTTTCTACTATAGAATCAAATTCTATTTGCTTACTTTTTCAGGTGTTACTATTGTATCAACTTCTATTTTATTAAATATCACAGTGTAAGCAACTCTTTGCCTATTGCCCAATCCAGTCTCAATACCAGTGTTATTTGGCCTAGAATGTTCTCTTTTATCTAGTTTTTTGGTTTTTTTTAGTTTGTTAAGCCAACATTTTTAAAATCAAGAACTTACCAATAAAATTCTGATTTTCCTCATTTCTTGAGGAAAGTGAACAGAAGATTTGGAAACACTGGATCAGCATTCAGCTGGAGCTGAGTTACAGCTGCACTGTTTAGACAGGATATATACTTTCCAGTTCAACAGAGCACCCATTACTTTTTTTGTCTCCTTGATGGAGAACCTGAATGTCAGCTACCATTCATGGTCACATATTTTTTTGTTTTTCATAGAGTAAATATATACTGCCCTGTTTCTATGTCTCTAACAAAGGTATAAGCAAAGATGTCACCTTGAAGACTAAGGTGTGCCCGACCCAAACCATGGTGTTTTCAATCGCCTCATATGCATGAAAAGCTGGGCAATGAATAAGGAAGACCAAAGAAGAACTGATGCCTTTGAACTGTGGTGTTGGTGAAGAATATTGAGTATACCATGGACTGCCAAAAGAATGAACAAATCTGTCTTGGAAGAGGTACAGCCAAAATGCTCCTTAGAAGCAAGGATGGCGAGACTACGTCTCACATATTTTGTACATGTTATCAGGAGGGATCAGTCCCTGGAGAAGGACATCATGCTTGGTAAAGTAGAGGGTCAGCAAAAGAGAGGAAGACCCTCAACAAGATAGATTGACACAGTGGCTGCAACAATGAGCTCAAGCATAATGGAGAGTACGAGGATGACGCAGGACCGGGCAGTATTTCATTCTGTTGTACATAGGGTCACTATAAGTCTGATCTGACTCAATGGCACCTAACAACAACAACAACAAAGGTATGCAAATTAAAAATAAATCAAGAAGAGTCGGTGTTTCAAAAAAGGGAGAGATAATGTATTTCCTTGTGGAAATATACATTATTATTATTCTTTAATATGAAAACAAAGCGTTTAGTATGACATGTGTATATTTTTTCCCATACCCACCTTTACCCCTGTAGGCATTTGAGTTTCTGACCCCTGGGTTAGAGATGTCAAGCAACAGAAGTGCTTCTGAGTCTCAACTTCTATATTTCCATCAGTGGCAGTGCTGCTTAACAGAAGTGTGGTTCATCAGTTTAACCCAATTTTCAGGGTAAGGGTTTCAGAGGAATGCATCTGTCACAGAAAATTAAGAAAGAGCCATACAGTACCTAATGGCCTAGGAAGCTTAAATCTGTTTCCCAAATCACTTGACTTACTGTCTAGGATTTTTTTTTTTTTTGCACTGAGGAATATCAAGTTCAGCGTCTTATTTCTGCAGATTTCAAATGAAATCAGATTGTCTTTTGTTTCTAACATAAATCCAATAATTAATACCTAGCTGGCTTGCTCTTCTATGAATTGTTTCATGAAAACCAAAGACAATAATTGAGTTTAAAATGCTGTGCTTAACATTTCAGAGTGATAGATGGCTAATGCAGTGGGGAATCTATTTCTGTCAATGTGTATTTCTTAATGGAAATTCAGTTACATGAAAGCCTATCAATTTGTAGTATATTATCTCACTCTGGTTAAGACCAAGCTTCATTGAACACATGCCTGCCCCCTACACAGAATAAATTACATCTTTCCAGTGCAATTCTTTTAAATAAATATTTTCTCTCCTTTAATTTTAAATAAGCCTTTACCATCTGTTCTGTCCTTTAGTTACAAATGCCAAAGAACATAACTTACGATTGTGCCATTTACAAACTGCAGACAGAGAAGGGATTTGGTGCTTGGCATGTCTTTGTTCTTAATTCTTCACAGTCAGTATTTGTTTTCCTTTTCTCATGCTTCATATATAATGGGATATACTCTTCTGTTCTGGCATACTGAAATATTTTCCAGAAAAAAAGGAAACACAGGCAAAGCTGGATGATTAACTGGAAGACTAAACCAAGGCCATCTCTGCAGAAATGTGATGTATGTGAAGGATTGTAATCATGTAGAGTGTTAGATCTAATTGCAGATGCCATATGAATTGCATTGTAGCAAAGAGCTGTGGTAAAGGAAACTCTATTTGTCATCTTTTTGTTGTTGGTAGTTGCCATCAAGTGGCTCCAATTCATGGCAACCCTATGTATACCAGAACAAAACGTTGCCTGGTCCTGTGCCATCTTCATGATCATTAGTATGTTTGAGTCCATTGTTGTGACTATTGTGTCATTCCATCTTACTAAGGATTTTCCACATTTTACAACATAATCTTTCCAAAGAAACAATGAATTAAATATTTCACTCATCCTGTCTATGTCTTTTGATAGGTTACATGTTCCAGGAGCAAAAAAATTACCTGGCCTATGAATATGATGAGTCTGGTTAAAATGTAGAAGTTATATTCAGTTCAATTGAGCATTCATCAAGCCCCATTTTTGGACAAATCACAAAGTTAGTCACTTATCTGAACATACATAAAGAAGAGAAAACCTGCTGATTAATTAAAAAAAAAAGAAAATTAGAAACTCTTGTAAGATGTTTCATATTAAGAATTCATAAAGAAGTAAAACCACTAATGGTGAAGTTTTACAAAAACCAGAGCACATGAGCCTTAAAAATTTGACTACTCTGTTCATACTGGATTCGCAGGCTCTGACTGGGCACTCCCTTGAGAGGTTTCTTTCTGCATTGTTCTCTCAGCTCTCCACTCCATAGCTGTTAGTGTGGGCTCATCTGTCTAGGATATTGTACCCTGCCTGACCAAGGCCAGAGTAATCTGGGCTCTCTGGACTATAATTCAGGATCAGATAATATTAAGAGTGATGGATTTTGTTGAATCAAGAATAGAGACATAATGAAGTTCCCTAGGTGCTGCTGTTCCTAAGAGTGTCTGTTTTGCTGTATTCCATCTTAGAGCTAAAATCTTACATCTTTATCTTTAAATTTACTTAGTGATAATCATTTCAGGTCATCTCATCTACTCTATTCCTGCCCTCTGCCAACACAGTTCCTCTTTTTCAAAACAGGTACAGTGGTAAAAGAAACACTGATATTTAAAATGAAACAAAATTATAAAGTTATAAATGCCTCTGACATTGAAGAGAAGTAAAATAATTTGTATCAAGTGATACTTGTTTTTCTGATATCAATGTGGGTACACCACTCAAAAGTTTTCTCTTCTCATGTAAAATCCCAAAAGAAATAAAGATTTAGAAACAATACAAAAAGAGGAATATTATATCATCTGTCTAGTTATACTTTTTAAAACTGGAAATTAAAATTAAAATCAGAAAAAAATATTATACTGTTTGGATATGTAGAGAAAAAAATTTTCTCTTTTAAATAGTGATTGGGAAAAGATAAAATGTGAACTGAAACTACTTTATTTAGAATATAGTAATAATGAAAGCATTACATGTCAGAATGCTTATGGTATAGAGGTGAAACAACTTTCAGAAGAAAATTTATCATAAGCATTCACAAACAATTAAAAAGGAAAACAAATGAATTAAATAAATGATTCAGAAAGTTAGAAAAAGAAAAAAATGAAATAAAATAGGAGCAGAAGAAAGGAAATTAAAGTAGGAAGTAAGAATTAGAATAACAGTAGAACCCATAAATAAATTTTAAAAATCATGTTCTTTGGCAAAACAAATATATAGCCAAATCACTAGCTAATGTAAATTTAGAAAAAAAAGAGGAAGAAAGTACAAATACGCAAAATAAATAATGATAAAAACAGAAAATGAAATAACTCGTAAGAAATCTCCTTGCTCAATTCTATACAAATTAATTTGGAAACCAGGATATAATTTATTTCATAGAAAATGTAATTTATAAAAACTACTTCCAAAAGAGGAAGATAATGTAAATGGAATGATTCCCATTAGATAAAGAGATAACAACCTTCTTCCAAATGAATCTGACTCTTATCATTTTAAGAAAAAAATCTGCCACATAATTTCAGTACTATTTAAATAATTTCAGAATATTAGGAGTTAAAAAAAATTTCAGATTTTCATTTTAAGAAAACATAATATGGATAACAATATAAATTACAAATAAGGAAAATAAGACCTATCTCATTTATGAATATTAAGACCAAAGTATTAATTTTAGTAAATACAAGCCAGCCAAATGGTAAAATTATGTATCATGACCATAGATATTGTCTCTTTAATCATTATATTAAAGGATCTAATAAAAATTAATATGACCCTCTCCATAGAAATAGATATTTGAGAAAATATAACACATAACAACCCCATAGGGTTTTCAAGGCTGTAAATCTCTACAGAAGCAGACTGCCATATCTTTTGCGGAGCTGCTAGTAGTTTCAAACAGCAAACCTTCCATTAGCGGTGGTGGATGGCTTTAACCACTATGCCATCAGGGGTGAGGTTGTAACTTAATGATAAATAAAATAATAAATAATACGATAATGATAGAATGATATTCAATTAATTTTATTAAATTATAAAATATATTTATTCTATAGCATTTTAAGGAAATTAAGAAATACCCATTTACAAGGCTATTCTTTATCATTGTGCTGAAGATAGTTATTGTTGTTAGGTGCTGTCAAGTCGGTTCCAACTCATAATGACCCTATCCGCAACAGAAAGAAACACTGCCCAGTCCTGTGCCATTCTTATAATTATTGCT
Source organism: Trichechus manatus latirostris (assembly GCF_000243295.1). Taxonomy (NCBI): domain Eukaryota; kingdom Metazoa; phylum Chordata; class Mammalia; order Sirenia; family Trichechidae; genus Trichechus; species Trichechus manatus. The sequence goes on from NW_004443952.1 coordinate 17,982,688, forward strand.
ATGCTTGAGCCCACTGTTGCCGCCACTGTGTCAGTCCACCTCGTTGAGGGTCTTCCTCTTTTTCACTGACCCACTACCAAGCATGAAGTCCTTCTCCAGGGACTGATCCCTCCTGATAACATGTCCAAAGTATGTGAAACATAGTCTCGCCACTCTTGCTTCTAAGGAGCATTCTGGTTGTACTTCTTCCAAGACAGATTTGTTCATTCTTTTGGCAGTCCATGGTATATTCGATATTCCTTGCGAACACCACGATACAAAGGCATCAATTCTTAGGTCTTCCTTGTTGATTGTCCAGCTTTCGCATACATATGAGGCGATTGAAAACACTATGGCTTGGGTTAGGCGCACCTTAGTCCTCAAGGTGACATCTTAGCTTTTCAACACTTTAAAGAGGTCTTTTGCTGCCAATTTGCCCAATCCAATGCGTCTTTTTGATTTGTTGACTGCTGCTTCCACGGGCGTTGAGTGTGGATCCAAGTAAAATGAAATCCTTGATAACCTCAATCTTTTCTCTGTTTCTCATGATATTGCTTATTGGTCCAGTTGTGAGGATTTTTGTTTTCTTTATGTTGAGGTGTAATTCATACCGAAGGCTGTGGTCTTTGATCTTCATCAGTAAATGCTTCAATGCCTCTTCACTTTCAGCAAGCAAGGTTGTGTCATCTGCATAATGCAGGTTGCTAATAAGTCTTTCGCCAATCCTGATGCCCTGTTCTTCTTCATATAGTCCAACTTCTTGGATTATTTGCTTAGCATACAGATTGAATAAGTATGGTGAAAGGATACAACCCTGACACACACCTTTCCTGACTTCAAACCATGTAGTATCCCCTTTTTCTGTTCAAATGACTGCTTCTTGATCTATGTACAGGTTCCTCATGAGCACAATTAAGTGTTCCAGAATTCCCATTCTCCACAATGTTATCCATAATTTGTTGTGATCCACACAGTCAAATGCCTTTGCATAGTCAATAAAACACAGGTAAACATCTTTCTGGTATTCTCTCCTTTCAGCCAGGATCCATCTGACATCAGCATTGATATCCCTGGTTCCACGTCCTCTTCTAAATCCAGCTTGAATTTCTGGCAGGTCCTTGTTGATATACTGCTACAGCTGCTTTTGAATGATCTTCAACAAAATTTTGCTTGCATGTGATATTAATGATATTGTTCAATAATTTCCCCATTCAGTGGGATCACCTTTATTGGGAATAGGCTTAAATATGGGTCTTTTCCAGTCTGTTGGCCAGGTAGCTGTCTTCCAAATTTCTTGGCATGGATGACTGAGACTTTGAGTGCTGCATCTGTTTGTCGAAACTTCTCAATTGATATTCCGTCAATTCTCAGAGCCTTGTTTTTCACAATGCCTTCAGTGCAGCTTTGACTTCTTCTTCAGTACCATCGGTTCCTGATCATATGTTACCTCCTGAAATGGTTGAATGATGACCTATTCCTTTTGGTATAGTTACTCTATGTATTCCTTCCATCTTCTTTTGATGCTTCCTACATCGTTTAATATTTTCCCCATGGAATCCTTCAGTACAAAAACTCGAGGCTTCAATTTTTTTTCAATTCTTTCAGCTTGAAGAATGCTGAGAGCGTTCTTTCCTTTTGGTTTTCTATCTCCAAATCTTTTCACATGTCATCATAATACTTTACTTTGTCTTCTCAAGCCACCCTTTGAAATCTTCTTTTCAGCTCTTTTACTTCATCATTTTTCCTTTTGCTTTAGCTATTCGAGTTCAAGAGCAAGTTTCAGAGTCTCTTCTGACATCTATATAGGTTTCTTTCTCTCCTGTCTTTTTAATGACCTCTTGCTTTCTTCATGTATGATGTCCTTGATGTCATTCCACAACTCGTCTGGTCTTTGATCATTAGTGTTCAACGTGTCAAATCTATCCTTGAGATGGTCTGTAAATTTAGGTGGGATTACTCAAGGTCGCACTTTGGCTCTTGTGGACTTGTTCTAATTTTCATCAATTTTAACTTGAACTTACATATGAGTAATTGATGGTCTGATAGACAGTCAGCACCTGGCCTTGTTCTGACTGATGATACTGAACTTTTCCATCTTCCCTTTCCAAAGATGTAGTCGATTTGATTCCTGTGTATTCCATCTCGCAAGGTCCATGTGTATAGTCGCTGTTCATGTTGGTGAAAAAGGTATTTGCAATGAACAAGCCGTTGGTCTTGCAAAATTCAATAATGTGATCTCCAGCATCATTTCTATCATGAAGGCCATATTTTCCAACTACCGATCCTTCTTTGTTTCCAACTTTCGCATTCCAATCACCAGTAATTATCAGTACATCCTGATTGCATGTTCGATCAATTTCAGACTGCAAAAGTTGATAAAAATCTTCAATTTCTTCATCTTTGGCCATAGTGATTGTTGAGTAAATTTGAATAATAGTCGTATTATTAACTGGTCTTCCTTGTAGGCGTATAGATATTATCCTATCACTGACAGCGTTGTCCTTCAGGATAGATCCTGAAATGTTCTGTTTGATGATGAATGCAATGCTAAAGATAGCAGACAATGTAATTAGAGTAGATAAAGAAATTTGAGGTATATAAACAGTAAAAGAATAGGTAAAATATTGCTACTATCATACAATTTGATTTTATGCACAGATAAACATAATGAATTAAAATTGTACAAAAATAGAATAATTCATAGAGGTATTGTTGTTATTAGATGAAGTTGAGTAGATTCTGACTCATTACTCAAACACTCCATGTGTTTTACAGTAGAACTGCTCCATAGGGTTTTCAAGGCTGTGACCTTTCAGAAGCAGATCACCAGACCTGTCTTCCGAGGTGTCTCTGAAGGAGTTCGAACTGCCAACCTTTTGATTAGTAGTCAAGCGCTTAACTGTTTGCACCACCCAGGGACTACATGGAGGTATTAGGGTACAGAATTAATATATAGAAATCATTAAACCAAAAAACCAAACCCGTTGTTGTCTAGTGATTCCAACTCATAGCGACCCTATAAGACAGAGTAGAACTGCCCCACGGGGTTTCCAAGGAGTGCCTAGTGGATTCAAACTGCTGACCTTTTGGTTAGCAGCGGAACTCTTATCCACTACGCCGCCAGGGTTTCCATAGAAATCATTAGGTGCCGCATATATAGGTAAATAACTACTTAAAGATAGAGTGTATGAAAAGACTCCATTAGCAAGAAAAAGTAGAATATTTAAAAATAAAAATCTGTGCAAAACTCTAAATGAAAAGAGCCCTATGCAAAATCCAAATGAGAAAAACAAAACAAAACAAAACAAAAGCCAAAAAACTTGTTTAAATTTGGCAAAGCAAATAACAAGGAAAAAAGGATAAATGGAAAAGCATACATGCTATTGTTTAGGGAAAAAACTACCACAAGAATGGCCATATTTAGAGACATGTGGGTATTTTGTATCGTATAGATAGTATCACAAAGCATTTAGTCAGGGAGATATTCATTGAATAAATGAATTTTGAACAACTAAAGAACAAACATGAGTCAGAGTCGACTCAATGGCAACAGGTTTGGTTTCTTGGTAAAGAACAAATTGGGGAAAAAAAAATGAGTTGGATCCAGACTGCATGCTAGTTAAGAGAGTAAGTGTCAAATGAAGCAAAGATTTATTTATTTAAAAATTATAGTGTTATTAGAAACAAAATAAAATTGTTCTATAGTGATTTTTGTGGGGAAGACTTTTGTAACTATTATTTGATGTCTAGGAATATATCAAAGAAAATATTGATAAATTTAACAACATAAAACAATCTGCCTTGAAAAAGTATATTATATGCCAAAAGATAAAATGAGAAAATATTCGCAAATTTTAATACAGAGGATCAAATTCTTATATATAGAAAGATTTCTTTCATACAGATTTAAAAAAAACCTAGAAAAATGGGCAAAAAATGTGAACACAAATTTCATTAGAAAAGTAAATTTAAAAAACAGTTCTAAGACCAAGGAAACGATGATTCATAACAGCAGAAGTCAATTAAAACTTCACTGAGATATTATATTTCACTTATATGGGAAAAATATCCAAAATTTGATACCCAGACCCCATATACATTCTTTGGGGAAGTGTAATTTAATATGTTCTACATGAAGGTCAGTTAAACACCACGTAACAAAATTTTGAGTTCATATAACCTTTGACTAATCAGTTCCACTTTTGGGAATTTATCCTAGTGATATATAGATGCAATGCATTCAAAAGACAAATATTCATTGCAGTATTGTTAGGAAAAAAAAAACAAAACAAAAGTCCAGATACAGCCTAAGTGTCCATTCAGTTAAGACTGGCTAAATAAATTCTTGTGTATCAATAAAATGCAATATGATAAAACTGGAGTTGGGGGGTCTTTGATATAAAACGTTTCAAGATATTTTTATAAGTAATAAATCAATGTGCAGAACAGTGTGTATAATAGTGTATTATAAATTATGAAAAAAGGAAAAACTAGTTTACATTCAGTTTGCATATTTGTGCATTAAAATATTTCCAGTAGGATCCATACACATAAACACAATAATAAGAATTTCTTATGGGGAAACTTGCTTAGAGCAGAGAAGAGTTTCCACTGTAAATTTTCTTTAACTTTTTTTAATTGTGAATCATGTGAATGCAACATCTATTCAAAAAGTGAAATAGTAATAAATTAATAAATATAGCTGTCATTCCTTTAACTGACTAATGAGGAAGAGCCATTCTAAGACTTTTATTAATTAAAGGAAGTTCTGTGCTAATTTTTACATTGCTCTGTGTTGTAAAAAGGAGGTTACCCAGATTATATTTCACTTATTTTTAAACAAACCTCAGAATATAGTTTTGGCAATGTGAATGTATGGCTGAACAATTTGGGTGTAACCATAAAATGAAAAAAAAAAAAAAAAACTTATAGGATAAATGATAATAATAATAAATAACAATAGCAGTGTCCCTGGCATAAATTAACACAGGCTCTTTTTCCATTCTTGCCTCACTCCACTGAAATAAAAGTTTAAGAAAGATAACTGATTGGCTGCACTTTTTGGATTGATAGAGGACAAAGATGAACAAAGATGGGGATATAAAATAGATGAAATGATAGAATCAGGCAAGAGCAGTGATGATCATGAAAAAATCCTGAAGTAATTTGAGGGATGGGCGTGCTGAATTTCCCATTATACAGGACATGGGAGCTGAAGATAATTTAAGTGAAGTGTAATTAGCATACCTCTCTGACCCAAGCCTAGAGAACTTCTCCCACAAAAAACTTACTCTTCCCAGGTTAATATAGCTGATGCTCTAGTTGCAGGGACGTATCTGTGACTTTATCTCAAATTTTCCTTCAATGCTGTGATCCTCATACCCCTATCCAAATTAACCAGCACTTCGGCCATTGTTTTACCACAGTCCAGTTCCTGGACCAGGTGGCCGAAAGTGCCATCACAGTCATTGAGTCAATAAATTGCACTCAAAATTAGTCCACCCTTTTCTGAAGAGAGCAAGTCTCCCTGTAAAAGTATCATTTGCTGTGCAAACTCATGGTCAGTGATGATGCCAACAATTAGGCTGTCCAGTACATTTACTTGTGTAGAATAAGCTTTCACTTTTCATGTAACTTACCATTGACAAGGGAATGAATTCCCCTACTGTGCAGGAGTTGCAAACTTCAAATCCCTATCTTGCCCTAATGGAAGTTCACAGGCCCTCAAACATGAGAGAAACAGTAGGCACTGTTATCCGGTAGGGAGCTATGCCAGCCTGAATAAAATCAATATTTCACGTCTTTTGATAGCTTAAGTAATAAAAATGTTAGAGTGATCTTCAATCTACTTAATTCAAATCTTTAAATAAGTAGAAGAATGACTAGAAAAGTTTTCATTTTTCTTATGATAACATTTAAATGTTATTATGAGAAATTATATAAAAATTTTTGTTAGAATAAAAAAATATTAACTGTTGGTAGGAGTACAAATTGTTATATATACATACTGGAAAATAACTTGACCTAGTATATGTTAGAATGTATATATGTAAAGAACCAGCAAGTCTACTCCTACTTACCCGCAGACACCCTAGAGAACTTCTGCACATGTGCACCAGATGAGACATAAAGTAATATACATGGGAGTGCTGTTGATAATAGAGAAAAAGTAGAAAGACCACTAAAGTGTATGGACAGAAAAATAGTTAAGTAAATCATGGTACATTCATACAATGAAATATTATACAGAAATGAAAATGAATGAATTATAGCCATTATGTTGTTATCCTTATTAGATACATCGAGTTGATTCTGACTCATAGTGACCCTATGTACAACAGAAAAAAACACTGCCCGGTCCTGTGCCATCCTCACAATCGTTGTCATGCTTGAGCCTATTGTTGCAGCCACTGTGTCAGTCCATCTTATCAAGGGTCTTCCTTTTTCGCTGAGCCTCTACTTTACCAAGCATGATGTAATGTCCTTCTCCAGGGACTGATCCCTCCTGATAACATATCCAAAGTACGTGAGATGAAGTCTCACCATCCTAGCTTCTAAGGAGCATTCTGGCTGTACTTCTTCCAGGGCAGATTTATTTGTTCTTCTGGCAGTCCATAGTATATTAAATATTCTTCGTGAACACCATAATTCAAAGGCATCAGTTCTTCTTCAGTGTTCCTTATTCATTGTCCAGCTTTCACATACATATGAGGTGATTGAAAATACCATGGCTTGGGTCAGGAGCACATTAGTCCAGAAAGTAACATCTTCCCTTTTTAACACTTTAAAGAGGTTTTTTGCAGCAAATTTGGCCAATGCAATACTTCATTTGATTTCTTGACTGCTGCTACCATCGGCATTGATTGCGGATCCTAGTAAAATTATATCCTTGACAACTTCAATATTTTCCCTGTTTACCACGATGTTACTTTTTAGTCCAGTTGTCAGGATTTTTGTTTTCTCTATGTTAACGTGTAATCCATACTGAAGGCTGTAGTCTTTGATCTTCACCAATAAGCACTTCAAGTCCTCTTCCCTTTCAGCAATTAAGGTTGTATCATCTGCATATCACAGGTTGTTAATGAGTCTTCCTTCAATCCTGATGTCCCGTTCTTCTTCATATAGTCCAGCTTCTCAGATTATTTGCTCAGCATACAGATTAAGCATGGTGAAATGATACAACCTTGACACACAACTTTCCTGACTAAATCATGCAGTATCCCTTTGTTCTGTTTGAACAACTGCCCCTTGGTCTATGTACAGGTTCCTCATGAGCACAATTAAGTGTTCTGGAATTCTCTTTATTTGCAGTGTTATCCATAATTTGTTATGATTCACACAGTCAAATGCCTTTACATAGACAATAAAACACAGGTAAACATCTTTCTGGTATTCTCTACTTTCAGCTGTGATCCATCTGACATCAGCAGTGATATCCCTCGTTGCACATACTCTTCTGAATTTCTGGCAGTTCCCTGTTGATGTACTGCTGCAACCGCTTTTGAACGATCTTCAGCAAAATTTTACTTTCATGTGGTATCAATGATATTGTTCAATAATTTCTGCATTCTACTGGCTCACCTTTCTTTGTAATGGGGACAAGCTTGGATCTCTTCCAGTCAGTTGGCCAGGTAGCTGTCTTCTAAATTTCTTGGCATAGACAAGTAAGCACCTCCAGTGCTGCATCTATTTGTTGAAACATCTCAACTGGAGTTCAGTCGATTCCTGGAGCCTTGTTTTTCACCAATGCCTCCATTGCAGCTGGAACATTCTACTTCAGTACCATCGATTCTTTTTTCTATGCTGCCTCCTGAAATGGTTGAATGTCAACCAGTTCTTTTTTTGGTACAGTGACTGTGTGTATTCCTTCCATCTTCTTTTGATGCTTCCTGAATCGTTCAGTATTTTCCCCCATAGAATCCTTCAATATTGCAGCCCGAGGCTTGAATGTTTTCTTCAGTTCTTTCAGCTTGAGAAATGCTGAGCATGTTCTTCCCTTTTGGTTTTCTAACTCCAGGTCTTTTTCATTTCATTACAATACTTTGTCTTCTCAAGCTGTCCTTTGACCTCTTCTGTTCAGCTCTTTTACTTCATCATTTCTTCCATTCACTTTTGCTACTCTATGTTCAAAAGCAAGTTTCAGAGTCTCTTTTGACATCCCTTTCGGTCTTTTCTTTCTTTCCTGTCTTTTTAATGACTTTTTGCTTTCCTCCTGTATTTTGTCCTTGATCTCATTCTAGAACTCATCTTGTGTTTGATGGTTAAGGTTAAGTACACCGAATCTATTCTTGAGATGGTCTCTAAATTCAGGTGGAATATACTCAAGGTCATATTTTGTCTCTCATCAACTTGTTCTAATTTTCTTCAGCTTCAACTTGAAGTTGCACATGAGCAATTGCTGGTCTGTTCTGCAGTCAGCCCCTGGCCTTGTTCAGGCTGTTGATACTGAGCTTCACCATCATCTCTTTCCACAGATGTAGTCTGTTTGATTCCTGTGTTTTTAACCTAGAATACACATAAATATATACATATGTGCATACATCTATATGAAGTAAATTAAAAATACTGGTAAATAAAAAATGTATGAAAAAATAGATACAATATGATTCTATTTTTTAAAATATCAAAAAAATAAAAAATAGGCAATATATAAAAATTCAATATAGTGACTATTTGGAGAGAGAAAGTGTGAAGGAGATGGAATAAGGTAGGGGCCCAAAGTAGGCTTGAATATTATTGATAATGTTAAAGTTATTAATCAGGTATTGTGTATACAGTGTTTGTTCTATGTATCATATTACTATGTGTACATAAAATAGTTTATAATGTTAAAAGTCACAAAATGAGAAACACTTAACTATTATCCTGGGGTTATTTAGAGTTGGTGTTAACTTATTTTTAAGAAAAGGGGGGCTGCATTACCATTGCAGTAGTATTATACTCCCGAAATACCTGATGCAATAAACTTAATTGTAATTGCAATAAGAAATCATGTACCTTCAGATTTAAAGAGTAGAAGCGGTTCTAAGGGAATTGAATAGTGGTAGGGAACAGATCTCTTTCCTCTTTCAAGCTCCCTGTTGTGAGTGTGAAATCATGAGCACCAAGGGCAATAAGAGAAATTAATTTTATTTCATAGAGGTTCCAAATGCTGCCAAACCCAGCAGTGAGGATAAATTATCATGCACATAGTTCAAAAGTTTTCTTACTTGGTCCAAAGGCAAAAAGAAAATTCTTATTGCTGAACTGAGAGACTCAGAAGGAATTAATAAGTGGCTAGTAAGTGGAGTTAAATAAGTCGTTCGTACGTGGAGCCCTGGTGGTGCAGTGGTTAAGAGCTCTGCTGCTAACTAAAAAGTCAGCAGTTTAAATCCACCAGCTGCTCCTTAGAAACCCTATGGGGCAGCTCTACTCATTCTATAGGGTCACTATGAGTTGGAATCGACTCAGTGACAATGAGTTTGGTTTTTTTTTTTTTTTTTTTTTTGGTTAAGTGGTAGCCATAGGGTTTGAGTTTGATTTGACTCAGTTCGTGCTTGCTTAACCACTGTGCTTTATAAACACTTCATAGTTTGTGAAGAAACTGCCATTTCATTCTTACAACAGAGGAAGACAGTGGACACAGAGGATTCTTTCAAGGGCAACACAGGACCAAAATCCTATATAGTGTCCAAACATGCACTTTCATTCCCATTTTAGAGTTTAGGATATTAAGGCACAGGGAGATTTAGTGTTTTACCTATAATAAAAAACATTTCTTTCCTCTACAGTTCTCTCTACTTACTGATAGGTAAGTCATCCTCAAGTCTCCTTCTACACTTCCTGCTACTCCCATCTTCCATCTCCTACCTGAGATTTATCTCCATTTTCCATCTCCAACTACTTACTGAGCACTAGGGGATTTTCCATTCCACCCCCTTTTATTGATAGATTTTAAAAAATAACAACTCCAGTGTTCGTTTACTGTCTCTGGTTAAACCTTAAATATGTATCAGCATTTAGTATTCCTTTTTTTAAATTCAAAATATTAATCATATTTGCAACACAGGCTAGCCCCTGGAATAATCAAAAAAAAAACCCCACTGCCGGAGTCGATTCCGACTCATAGTGACCCCATAGGCTGTAAATCTGTACGGAAGCAGATTCCCACATCTTTTTCCTGGGGAGCCACTGGTGGTTTTGAACCACCAACCGTTTGGTTAGCAGTCGCTTTAACTGCTATAGCACTTTCTTTCTCCCACTTGACCTTATTTGTATTCTATTTTATTTCACATTGAAGATCCTGTGAAAAGTTGTTAACGTTGTTTCTTTTTATTTTCTTCAAAATGTATCATTCACCACATTTCTGACAGCCTGATTAAACAACCAATTGTTTTAATATGTTCTTTAGAAGGACCAACTTTGTATCCAAGATCATTTTTAATCTATTATTTTTAAGAAGTCTAGAAATATGCACTGAAATATTCGTTTTAAAGAATAAAGTATCTAGACAACATGAATTCCTTGAGGAAATAAAATTGTATTTCCATCTTCTTGCTACATTCCAGCTTACAAGTAAAAGTAGTTGGGTAATTTTTGAATAATTCTTTGGTTTTCCATATAATTGCTCATAGCTGGAAATAGTCAGGTATTCAGAAACTTTATTCTAATGATCCACCATAGGTTTTCACAGGTGTACTTAAAATTTAGCATTTAACACTTATTTGAAACAAGAAAATCTTAAGGAGGAAAGAGAAAGTTAGACATTTTATGATATTTTTCACTATTTTGAGAAAAATATAAACTTGGGCAATAATTAAGTTTTATATGCAACAGTGTCAATCATTAAAGCTAACACATGCAGTATGCTATTTCTTTACAGTTCAGTATCTTTAAAAAAAACCATTATTTCATAATGTAGTAAAAGAAAGGGCTTTAAGCAATACCAAACCACCTATTTATAATTGCAAAGTTTTTTTTAATGTTTTTCCCAGCATTCTAGAATTACAGGGACTATTTTGTTAGAATAATGAGAGAATATGTTTAAATAGTATCAGACTTGTTTTTTGAAATTGTTAATTTTTTCAATCTTTCACTTTCAATTCATTATTTACATTTATAAATGCAATTTTTTTCTGTATCTGTATATGATCCATTTATCTTTGCCCTATTCTAATATATTTGTTACCAAGGGCAATAATAATGTGCTGCTTCAGAAAACAAGCTCTACAAATAATTAGTGATAATAATAGGTAACGCACATGTAGCATTTTCTATGTATCATATACTATTTTAAGCACTGTACATATATTAACTAATTAAATCATCACAACAACACTATGAAATAGATAATATTATTAACCCTAATGTTTGGATGAACAAACTGAATATAAAGAAATTAAGTTAACTGCTTATGGTTACGTGAAATAATACTGCATTAAAAAAATTAAAAGGAAAAGATAAATGAAAGAAAAAAAATAAGGAAGGCAGATATTAAGGATGGGGTGAGAGGAGGTGGGAAAAGGGAAGAACGGGTGGAAAGAAGAAGGAAGGAAGGAAAGAAGAAGGAAGAAAGGAAGGAAAGAAAAAGACTGTTTTTTGTGCAACTTCAGCCCTATACTTTTTTTTAATTTTCCTTGTTTTAATGTCATTATTATTTAAATCAGTGTAGGATATGGTAAGTAGGAAGAGAAGCCTAAGCAGTAGAAGAAAATAAAGGAAGAGAATGAATGAAGAAATTCTGAAGTAGGATTAAACAAGCAAAAACTATACTGATCTCCAATAAATGATGAGAAAGTTTCCTCCTATTAGCAGAATCTACAAACGACTATCTGGAATCATGGAGAGAGAGCATGATAGGCATCCAGTCACAATTACAAGGTTAAATGTTTTTTAATAATTGCTCTTTCTTGAACTTTCTTTTTAAATTGTTGTAGTTTAAGTGAAAGTCTACAATTCAAGTTAGTCTTTCATAGAAAAATTTATACATACATTGTTATGTGACCCTAATTACTATCCCTATACTGTGGCGGCACACTCCTCTTTTCCACCCCTGATTTCCTGTGTCCATTCAACCAGCTCCTGACCCTCTCTGCCTTCTCATCTCACCTCCAAACAGGAGCTGCCCATTTAGTCTCATGTATCTACTTGAGCT
>NW_004443952.1:17995913-18022900 GCF_000243295.1 Trichechus manatus latirostris
CTTTGCCCATTTTTTAATTGGGTTATCTGTCTTTTTGTTGTTGAGGTTTTGCAATATCTTGTAGAGTTTAGAGATTAGACGCTGATCAGATTAGTCATAGCCAAAAATGTTTTCCAGTCTGTAGGTTGTCTTTTGACTCTTTTGGTGAAGTCTTCTGATGAGCATAAGTGTTTGATTTTTAGGAGCTCCCAGTTATCTGGCTTCTCTTCTGGTGTTTGTGCTGGTTTGATTTTTTTAATTTATAATGTGGAACTCTGGTGGCACAGTTGTAAAGAGCTTGGCTGCTAACCGAAAGGTCAGCAGTTCGCATCCACCAGCTGCTCCTTGGAAACCCAGTGGGGAAGTTCTACTCTGTCCTATAGGGTCACTACAAGTCAGAATCAACTTGATGGTAATGGGTTTGCATAATATAACACTGTTGATTATACTCAGTATAACTTGGACTTAGAATACTGATAACATATTTTAGATAATACCAAGAGTTCTGAGAAATGGGAATATACCACCTCAAAATATTCTACACTATCAGTTACTTTGGGAAATAATACAATAAATTCATATATTAATATGAAATAAGAATATGCAATTATTAATTCAAAATTTAAAGTTATCTTTTCTCCTTACGTGAATCTTATTAATAGTATGAAAGCAGTGGTTATTTTTATTTTAGTAAGTTTTTATTTTCATTTCACGGTACATATTCTTACTTTTGTTTTCTATGTAAATTTAAATTTTGCAATAGAACTTGAATTTACATTGTTTACTTTTTATAAACATAGAATTGAATATTTTTTGTAATTTAGAAAGTCCTGAATGGACTCTTCTAATCTGACATATTTTCTCTCTGAAAATATAAAGAGTTGTATAATATGAGATCCTGCCATTTTGTCTATATTTAATTGTCCCAGGGAGAGACCTTAACCCAAGAAGTCCTTTTCAGAATACTGCCCCTTCCCCCATCCGTAATTTGCATCTGTGAGGTTCCCTGGACCAAGTCAGTTCTACCAGAGTACTTTCTTAGGATGTTTAGACCTGGAACTGAGGAGACAGTCTTCTCAGGAAGAAGTAGCCACAAGGTGTGAAACTAAGGAGCCCTTGGTAACCATACAGAGAAGGTCTGCAATGACCAAGAATAAAGCCAATTCACAGAAAGAGTGAAACACGAGAGACTGAGAAAGACAATAGTCTAAGATTTTAAGTTTTTTACCACATTTCTTTATACCTGATGAATATTTGCATTGTGAAAATTCCAATTCAAAATTATCCTTTCCAGTCCTGAATGCAAAACATTCTCTTCTCTGTCCTCTAAGAGGCAGCCTTACATAGAGTTTAAGAGCATAAGCATTGAAATTAGACAAGTCTTGTCTTTGGGAGTACAGATGGTCCCCCTGTTTTTACAAATAACCCTGTTACTCATGGAATGAATGTTAGGATGGGTCACTTACTTTCTCAAAATGTTCCTCTAATGCTATGGGAACACTGGGCCCTGGTTTCATTCTTGGAAACATGTTGCTGAATGGACTTACCTAGAAGTTACTTTTCTGTAAATTCTGATAACCTCACCCTGCAATTGCAAAGTTAAACATTTTGTATTCTACCAGATCAAAACTACTTTGATCCAAAAGCCAAGTTGGAAATATGCAGTAGAAAATATAGAAGGTAAAATTACAGAAATAGGCACACTAGTTAAGTATTTTCAAGATATAGATTAAAAAAAAACTCTATTCCATTTATTATTTTCCCCAAATTATTTATTTTTGTTTTTCATGGTTTTTTTTTAAAAAAAAGACTGTGGACATTGTAAGTACTGGTGATTGATGGTTCTGAATGGGAAGAGGAGACGTGATTTTTTTTTTTAATAGTAACCTAGTTATTTAAAATCTCTGAGCCTCGAAGTGGGAACAATAATATCCTTTTCATCAACAATGTGGGTTTGTTGTAAAATCAAATGAGAACAAATCTCATGAAAAAATTTGGTAAACTATAAAAGACTATAGTGAAATCTAATTTTACATGTTCTCACAATATGATGTAGAATACGTTGTGAAATAAAACCATATCTCCCTCAACACAAGTAATACTATGGAGAAGTTATACAACCATTCCCTAAAATGATGACTAGACATAGTTGACTAATACAATTAATATTATTGTAGACTTTCAGCAGGAGGTTGCAGCATGTGCAGAATTTATTTTTCTTTCCAATTAAACACATGATTTATAATGTCCATGTTCTTTTATTTGCTTTGCTATAAAAATTTTAAACCTGATTGTTTAGCTTATTAAAAGAATTAATTGGTTTTTCAGTCTTTCATTTCTCATTTCTGTTACCTAGTAATATATCTTAGATTTTTATTATTACATTCATGGTCTCTCCTTGGCAATTGCAAAGGTTTTCAAACTACCTGAGCAAAGTCAAATAAGGGTATGGTAAGCATCCATATTTTGAGGACTGACATTTTGAGATTTTACATTTATTACAGATATTGTAGAAAGGAATTCAATGCAAAAATATATGAGTTCATTTCACATTTCTCAGAAGTTTTTAAACTATGAGTCATGCAGGAAATCAAAAGAACTCAAAATCTTGCCTTAAGTGTTAATTATTTTTCATGTTGTACTTTGAATTTGCAAAGCACTGCAGAACATCTAAAGCAGACCAGGGAGCAAAGTCCTTGGTTTGGAGAAATTATAGTTTTTGTTTTGTTATATTCTGTTTTGATTTTCCCTGACAGTAGAAGTTGAATAATATAGAACAAACTCACAATAGCAATCCAGATTGTCTCCTAGTTAAGTCTTAAAAAAGAAAAAAAAAAAAAAAAAGAAAGACACATTGCAAGAAACAAAATCTTTTTATTTGATAATAGATAATATTAAAGAATTAGCTACAATCTTGAGGAAGACATTCATATAGGCTAGGGATTCATAATGAAGAGAAAAACAGACTAGAGAAAATAGCCAAGTGGAAATAATAATAGAATTGGCCAGTGGGAAGCAGATGCAGTATTCCAGCAGCCAAAAATAAAAAAGAATGGGAATGAGAGAGACACTAAGAAACTTAATATTCTAACCCCACTGTCAAACATATGAAAAGAGAATTCCAATATTCTCTATCTGCCTATCTTCATGTTTCTTCTCAGCTGGCCCTTATGTGTTCCTGGCATGGCATTTCCCTTCTCTGATATCTCTGACTGTTTCAATTCTCCTTCTTCTGTTTCTGACCTTGATTTGTTTTTTAGATTAATGCTCAATATTCTCACCTCTAGAAACCTATAACTAAAGAGCTTTTTAAAATAAGTTTTACGGGAGTAAGAAACAGAGATGGCGTCATTGTGGGCCATGTACTTAGCAAGGTGATGGATATAGGTGATATATTTAATACTCATAATTCAACCTGATCATCATCTCCTGTCTCAAATTCTGCATCTAATCAAATACACAGTACTAGAGTTTCTCCTTTCTAGATATTTCTCAAATAATCAGTTTATCTCAATCCCCAAAGGCATTGACCTTCTTCAGGGCACCTTCCTCCTTCATGAGTTACTTCAATGGTCTCCTAACTCTTATTGCCTTCCAACATATCTCCTTCCAATTCATTCCCCACAATGCAGAAAATGTTATCTTGTGACACCTCTGCAAAACCCTTAATAGATCTCCACTTTGTTTAGTATGAAGTCAAATTTACTACCAGGAATTACAAATCTACTCTTGCTTTTCTGCCTGCTCTACTCAGCAATCTCATCTTTTGACACCCTCTTTGCAATATACTTTCAGGTCTTCTGATTTTTCATTCTCTCTCTTGCTTCTAGGTGCTTATGCATAACTGCCTAGAACTCTCCCCTTCCACAACAATCCTGCACCCTCCCCCCAGAATGTATCCATCTTAATAGCACTTGCTAGATAATTTGTACAATGTGAATCCAGGATTGTAATTCTGTATTGCTGACCAATGTGACCCCAGCTGTTATCATAGTCATAGTTCATCAAAGACCCTCAAATAATAATTGTCAAAAATACCTACCTGAACTCAATTCTGATTAAATAAGAAAAATATAAACAAAATAAGAATCTCATAAAAAAAAATTCCAGAAGTTGTCAAAGTAAAGCAGAGTGTTTGGCATACCATACATATTATTAGAAAGCTGTTGAAAGGACAAGAGAATGAGTCAATAAGTAGGCTTAGTGTTGAGTACTGCTTTAAATTTTAAAAAGGAAACTGACAAACTGGATTATAAGGAAATTTGGCAACCATGTATAGCAGGAAAATTGAAAAATAAGTAATAGTTTATTTTCTAACTTCTGCAGAAGAAATAAATAGTTTTCCAGAAGTGAGAGGTTGAGTAAGAACAGTACATTTCAAGCAGGTGTCTTGTTGCATTAATGTGCTGGTGAGCAGTGAAAGAGAAAGTGGGAAAATAGTACCTCTCTAGAAATGTCAGCTATGCTGGAGCCTGATTGATCTGTGCGGCAGTGCGTGAGGATCAAGTACTACCAATTGGTGTATTTTATACAAATGAATATGTCCTCCAGGAATTGCAAGGTGGATACAAAGATTTTATTTTATTTTTTAAAGCTAAAATCCTGAACCAAAAGCTGTCTAAAGTCTAGCTCAAATCTAATTTAAAGTAATGTAGCTTTATTAATTGCATACTGGATTTTGAAATGTTATTTTTATCATGTAGTGAGCTGAGAATTTTACACAAATTTAATGAATATGGTGGTAGAGAAACTTTTCTATAGACTCATTGAGAGATTCAAAATATATGCATAGAGTACTCTTTACAAAGCAATACTACAAACAAGAACAAAAGAATTTGAGAAGGAATACCTAATAGATCATATTTCTAGCAAAAATACTAAGCAAAATCCAATTACTATGAATTTAAGTATTTTTTAAGTTGTATTCTTAGACAAAGAAAAAACATTGTCTTCTGCATTAGTCAGAATGGAGAACCATAATCAGCAGCTCATAGGATTTGGAGAGAAAACAAAATGAGCTTATGCATGCAAAGCCTTTAGAACAGGATCTGACACAAAATAAACCTTAGTATGCATTAACTAGTAGTACATGTGGTAATAGTAGTAGTACTGAAACCTAGGCATAGCTAAAAAGTGATCAGTGTTCATTCAATTTACATAATACTTCAAGGACTTTCCAATGGAAAAACAAGATGAAACAGGTATATACAAAATAGCTCTTCACTAGAAAATGAAGAAATCCCTGTTTAATAGGGATACTTTTCACACAGATAAGAAGTGTTATCAAGGACACTATCATTAAAAATGTATGCTTTGTATTCCATGTCATAATTTATTTTCCTTACAGACTTTACCAGCCATTGCAATTCTTTATACTTGTGTAACTTTCCATTTGTATCCCAAGGAATACCCCCAAAATAATGTCTGTTTACCATTGAAAAAATTTTCCATAAGTCGAAGCCAGCAGTGTAAATCTAACTTTTAAATTATGTTAATTAAGTGAGGTACAACCGAAATCCAAAGGAAGTTAATTACTAATTTAAGTTTCTGAGGTTGGAGGAAGCACAACTTAAAAACTCAGAAAGAAAAAATGAGAGGAGTCAATATGGCAGACTAGTTGGATGCACTTTGCTGCCCCTTTAGAGCAAATAGCCAAGAAACTAAGTGGAATAGACTCAGATGACAATCATGGGACCCTGAGCATCAAATGCAAGGATAAAGAATTAGATCAAACCCTGGCTGAAAAAAGAAACTGAACAAAAACAGCAAATGAGGAGCAATATGGAGTGAAGGTGCCCAGCCAGCCAACCCAGCACAGGCCTGCCATTTTGAGACAAACCCAGCAGCGATCCTGGGATAGGAGCACAGGAGGGCAACTTCATGGAATCCTCACTAGGAGACGGAGAAGCTGTGTAGATATGCTTGGAGTGAGCCAAGGTGAGCAGAACATAAAATGGATCTAAGGAGGGAAAGTACAAGAAGGAGGGTGAGAGCTCCAGAGATCCTGGAGCACCATCTTGCACTGGTCTCTTGGTTCAGCTGCTGCTTCTTGCCATCTGTGCTGTCTCCAGTGTAACAGATCTCCTCATTTCCTTCTGAGTCTTAAATAGAATTTTCTTTGATGTCCATAATTCTACCAACAGTCTCTTCAAGATAATCCAGGCTTTTGCTATTAGGCACTTTAAAACTCTTCCAGCCTCAATCCACTTCAATTCCAGCTTCAAAACCACTTCCAGATTTTAGGTATCTGTTAGAGCAGCACCCCACTCTTCCAGTATGAAATGTCTTAGGCTGGGTTCTCTAGAGAAGCAAAATCAGTAAAGCATATAAATATATATACAGAAAGCAATTTATATCAATGAAATGCCTCATGCTGTTGTAGAGGCTGGAATGTCCCAAGTCTGGGTCAGGATAGAGACTTCTCCTGATTCATGTAGCTGCAGGGGCTGGCAAACCCAAGATCAGGGGTCTTGCTCACAGGCTGTGAAGATCGGTGGATGCCAAAATTGGCAAGCAAGATGGCAAGTAAGCTGCTAGCTTAGGTCCCAAGATCTGGATGTCAGACAAACAGGAGCCAGCAAAAGCCCACAAGTCTTGCCAGAAAGTCTACTTATATATTTGATGCAGGCCACACCTCCAATGAAACTCCCTTTCAACTGATTGGCTACTCAGAGCAGATCATATTATAGAGGGGATCGCACTATATCAAATCTCATCATGGAGGTGATCACATCATCATACAACTGCTAAACTACATCATAACTGCAAACCACTGAGAATAATGGCCCAGACAAGTGGACACATGACCTTAATGATCACACCAAGTATGCAAGGATGGTTTAATGTTAGAAAAGCAATCAATGTAATGTACCACATAAATAAAACAAAGGAAAAAAAACCACATGATTAATCGATGCAGAAAAGGCTTTTGATAAAATCCAACACCATTCCTGATAAAAACTCTCAGCAAAATACGACTAGAAGGGAAATTCCTCAACATAATTAAGGGCATATATACAAAACCAATAGCCAACATTATTCTCTATAGAAAGAGACTGAAAGCATTCTTCCTGAGAGTTGGAACCAGGCAAGGATGCGCTTTGTCACCACTCTTATTCAATATTGTACTGGGAGTTCTAGCTAGAGTAATAGGCAATAAAAAGAAATAAAAGGCATCCAAACTGTTACGAAGAAGTAAAACTGTCCCTATTTGCAGATAATATGATTCTATATATAAAAAATCCCAGAGATTCTACAAGAAAGCTACTGGAACTAATAGAAAGATTCAGCAAAGTGGCAGGGTAAAAGTTCAGCATACAAAAGTCAGATGGATTTCTCTATATTAACAATGAGAACTACGAAAAGGAAATCAAGAAAACAATACCATTTACGATAGCCCCCCAAAAGATAAAATACTTAGGAATAAATCTAACCCGGGATGTCAAAGACTTATATGAAGAATACTACAAAACACTACTGCAAGAAACCAAAATAGAGCCATGTAAATGGAAAAAGATACCATACTTATGGATAGGAAGACTTAACATTACAGAAGTGTCAATACTACCCAGAATGATCTATAGATGTAATGCAATAATGATTCAAATTCCAACAACATTGTTTAACGAGATGGAAAAACTAATCACCAACTTTATATGGAAAGGAAAGAGGCCCCTGATAAGCAAAGCATTATTGAAGAAGAATAACAAAGTAGAAGGTCTCACACTTCCCCATCTCAGAACCTACTATACAGCCACGGTAGTCAAAACAGCCTGGTACTGGTATAACAACAGACACATAAACCAATGGAACAAATAGAGAACCCAGAAGTAAATCTACCTGTCTATGAACAGTTGATCTTTGACAAAAGGTCACAATCCATTAAATGGGCAACAGATAGTCTCTTTAACAAATTGTGCTGGCATAACTGGATATTCATTTGCATAATAATGTAACAGGATCCTTACCTCACACCAGACACAAAAACTAACTCAAGATGGATCAAAGACCTAAATGTAAAACCTGAAATTATAAAGATCATGGAAGGAAAAATGGGGGCAAGCCTAGGGACCCTAATTTATGGCATAAATAGTCTATCAAGCAAAACTGAAAATGCACAAACAGAAGATAAACTAAACAACTGGGTACTTCTAAAAATTCAATACTTATATGCATCACAAGACTTTGCCAAAAGAGTAAAAAGGTAACCCAAAGACTGGGAAAAAAAATTGGGCAACAACATATTGATATAAAATTTATAGACAACTTCAACACCTCAACAACAAAAGGACAAACCATCTCATTAAAAAATGGAGACAGGATATGAATAGACACTTCAGCAAAGAAGACATTCAGGAGACTAACAGATATATGAAAAGATGCTTGTGATCATTAGCCATAAGAGAGATGCAAATCAAAACTACAATGAGATACCATCTCGCTCTGGTAATAATAGCACTGATCAAAAAAGCAGAAAACAACAAATGCTGGCAAGGTTGTGGGAAGATTGGAAGTCTCATACACTGCTGGTGGAAATATGGAATGGTACAACTACTGTGGAAAATGTTATGGTGCTTCATTAAAAAGCTAGAAATAGAAATGCCATATGATCCAGCAATCCTACTCCTAGGCATATATCCTAGAAAAATAAGAGCTGTGACATGAATAGACATATGCACACCCATGTTCATTGCAGCATTATTCACAATAGCAAAAAGATGGAACAACCTAAGCACTCATCAGTGGATGAATGGATAAACAAACTCTGATACATACACACAGTGGAATACTGCACAGCATTAAAGAATAACAATGAATCAATGAAATGTCTTACACCATGCCTGAACATGGAGGATATTATGCTGGCTGAATTAAGTCAATCACAAAAGGACAAATACAGCATAAGACCACTCTTATAAAAAGTCAAGAAAAGGTTTACACACAGAAAGAATTCTTTGATGGTTACCAGGGATGGGAGGGGGAGGGAGGGGAAATCACTAACTAGATAGTAGATATGTATTAAATTTGGTGAAGGGAAAGACAATACATAATATGGGGGAAGTCAGCACAACATGACCAAAACAAAGGAAGACACTGAAAGGTATGCAACAGTAATAGGCAACAATGGTAAACACTATTACGTATACAATCCTGCAACAACAGTAATAACAGACAATAATTTAAGAGTGGATAGATAGGCAGATATGTCAGCTGAACAGGTGTGAGATGGCTCATGGGAGTACACACATGTGCATATATAGGTTTGGGAGTGCAAAATTTCTACATACATATTTTTATATAGTGCAAATATATCCATGTATATAATAGAGCACACGGGGGGCACAGTCATGAAAACTCCTTAGCCATAAGCAAACACCTCACAGAACTGAAGCACTGGATTTGAGGGTTTAGGACCATAGTCTTGCAGTATGTCTTAGTCATCTAGTGCTGCTGTAACAGAAATACCACAAGTAGATGACTTTCACAAAGAGAAATTTATTCTCTCACAGTCTAATAGGCATCAGCTTCAGGGGAAGGTTTTCTTTCTGTGTCGGTTCTGGAGGAAGGTCCTTGTCATCAGTTTTCTCCTTGTTCTAGGAACTTGTCAGCACAGGAACCTCAGGTCCAAAGGACACGCTCTGCTCCTGGTATTGCTTTCTTGGTGGTATGAGTTCCCCCATTCTCTGCTTGCTTCCCTTTCCTTTCATCTCTTGTAAGATAAAAGGTGGTGCAGGCCACACCCCAGGGAAACTCCTTTTATATTGGATCAGGGATGTGACCTGAGTAAGGGTGTTATGTTATATCCCACCCTAATCCTCTTCAACATAATCCAATCTTGCCTCATTAACCACAGGCAGATATTAGAATTTACAACATATAGGAAAATGATATCAATCACAAAATGGACAACAACAACTCAGTACTGGGAATCATGGCCTAACGAAGCTGGCACATATTTTTGAGGGACACAATTCAATCCATGACAGAGTCCACCTCTGTCAATTGGCATAATATAGTCCATAAAGACAATGTTCTACATCTTACCTTGGTGAGTAGCGACCGAGGTCTTAAAAGCTGGCAAGCAGCCATCTAAGATACAACTATTGATCTCTTCCCATCCAGACCAAAGAAGAATGAAGAAAACCAAACAAACAATTAGTCCAAAGGACTAATGGACCACATGAATCACAGCCTCCACTAGCCTGAGACCAGAAGAATTAGATGGTGCCCAGCTACCATTACCAACTGCTCTGACCAGGATCACAATAGAAGGTCCTGGACAGAGTGGGAGAGAAATGTCAAATAAAATTCAAATTCATTAAAAAGACAAGATTTACTGGTCTGATAGAGACTGGTGGAACTCCTGAGACTATGGCACTTAGACACCCTTCAAACATGGAACCGAACCCACTCCTGGAGATTGTCTCTCAGCCAAACCATAGACAGGCCCATAAAGAGTACAATAACATCGTGAGGAAGGTGCACCTCAGAACAATCAACCATACGAGACAAAAAGGGCAGCATTTGCCCAAAAGCAAACTTCAGAAGACAAGAAGGGGCAGGAAAGCTGGGTGAATGGAAATGAGGAACTCAGAGAGAAAGGGAGGAGAGTGCTAACCCATTGAGGGGATTGCAACCAAAGTCATGAAACAAGCTGTGTATAAATTGACGAATGGGAAACTAATTTGCACTGTAAACTTTCACTTAAACCACAATGGAATGTTCAAAAAAAGAAAGAATAGTATTCAGATGATGGACAGTATGTTCTGGGAATCTATTATAGAACAAATCTTTCCATGATACATGGATCCTCACATCGCAGAACCCTCTATTGCAGAGGCCAGATACAGCATGTGTATGGGCAGATAACCTAAGTTTGGCCAATCTGATTCCACTCTTCCCTACCCCCAGTACTTCAGTAAATAAGTATAAAATAAGGAGTAAAAGAAGAAAAAAATCAGGAATAAAGGAAACAATTTAGAATTCATTCTGCTGGTAACAGCAAAGTTTCAGTAAGGGTGCTATAGATAGTCTCCAGTGGTGGACTTTCTGGATTAATTTTACTAACTCTAGTAGTGGGCTTTATTCAAATATTTGTTCACTTGGTGGTCTAAAATTGAACTTAGAAATAAATGAATGTGAGATAACAAAATTTCCTTGGTTTGTTTAGAGAAACATATCTAAAAATTTTGGGAAATAGGAGTTATGTAAGGGACTTTAAATATATAACTCCTCCCCTCCTATCTGAAAGGATTTCATAGATTAGTCTGGAGAAATATGTTGGTGTGTCAGAAGTCCCCAAGACCACCCCCAAATTCAATGATTCACTAGGACGACTTACAAAAATCAACAAATAGTTGTACTAAGAGCTATGATTTATTACAGCAAGAGGATATAAACCAAAATAAGCAGAGGGAAAAGATACACGGGCCAAAGTCTGACGGAAACCAGATGCAAGCTTTTAAGAGTCCTCTCCTAGTGGAGTCACACAGCACATACTTAATTCCTCCAGCAATGAGTTGTGATAACACGTGTGGAATATTGTCTAGCAGAGAAACTCCTAAGAAACTCAATGCCTAAGCATTTTACTGGAAGCTGGTCATATAGGCACCCTCTGCCTATCAAGCACTAAAATTCCAGACTCCTAGAAGGAAAGGGGGTGTTCAGCATAAACCGCATTGTTTCCCCAAACAGTATAAGTACAGTGAGTCATGCTTATCACTTCTGGGAATGGTAGGAATCCCAAATCCAAAACCAGAAACTAGCAAAGGGCCAACCTTACAAGCAGGGCTTTCTAAGGTCAGCAGTGTCAGACCTGCTATGTCAAATAATTTCTGCATGATTGGTGAGTGGACAATGGCATCATTGAAAGTGCTAAATGGCTCTTATCTGTAGGCAAGCCACCTGATGTGATATCCTAGCATTGAAAAAGGATCCCTGGTTTTAAATGGGGATAAAGGGGTAGCAGGGTGTGAGATGCCACATAGAGGCACTGAGCTTCTACTAGTTCAGAGGCCAAGTGGGCATGGTTTAATTCATAGGAAAAAGGAACAACATGGTAAAGCAAAATACTCTGACTCAGAAGAGTCTTTGTTCATGGCTGTTGTTCATAGTGATACTAAGTATAAATGAGATGAAAGTCAAATAAGGTGCTACTTTGAATCCTAACCAAAACAAACATACAAATAAACAAATTTAAAAAATTAGGTCCAGTGAATCTAGTTACTTAATTTAATCATCAGAAAGGAAAGTCATAATCTTACACCAAGTTATGTTTTTGAACTCCAACTGATAAACACGTTTTGAAATAATCATGATTTGTCACCAAAGCCCACCAGAAAACTTGGAGGATGCTTATAAGAGGTCAAGTAATAAATAATATTTTGAAACTACTCAGTCTTACGTTACATGCAATGAAACTCATCTATTGAATTTTCTCCCATTTGTTAGTGAATAGTAGGTATAGATCTTGTCATCTAAGAGAATCTCCACACTTGCTTTTTTCTCTTGGGAAAAAGCCCATGATCATAAGAAAGATCAAATGGAAGCTCCTGGATTATTTTTTTGTGTAAATATTAAATCAAAAACAACACTACATTCCTGTGGGAATCACACATAACAAATCTGGAAAATTTCAGGAGTGATATTTCCCATAATATTCCCACCTACCTCTTCAGTTTGGTTGAAGCAGAAGATTGATTGGTGCTGGAGAACTATAGAACTTTATTATGAACTTAATTAGTTCTCCAATTGCAACTACTATCCCAAATGTGTTTTCCTTACTGAAGCAAATCAATACAGCCTCTGGCATCTGGTATGCTGCTATTGATTCAGAGATACCTTTTTTTTTTTTTTTTTTTAATCCTAAACCAACAAGCAGCACACATAAAAAGCATTCTGCTTTCACCTGGCAGGGACAGCAGCTCAGCAGGGTACTTCCAACTGTAAGCCACCATCTAGTTTTAAAAATTCCTGGAAAACAAGAATTAGAAGGTATCCATTCAAGATCCTAATAAGAAAAATACCCAAGAAAGTTAGGCAAAGTTTATGAAAATATAGAGTCCTGTTCTGATTCCTCACCAAAATTTCTGGAAGCCCAGTGATTTGCAACATATTTGGATATACCATTTAAAGGAACAGAAAAATGCACCATGCAACCAATTTCACTAAGAATTATTTAAAACATTAGTGAGTTTCATAAAAATTTAGATGCAATTCAGATTGCATTTGTGAGTGCCGCTCCAATTAATTTAGAAGTTATTGAAAGGCTTTTACCTTGAAACCTAGAGAAAAGATAGATTTTCCATCTCATCCAGGTTTAAATTGGACCAATTTGCTATTCGGCCTTATAATCAAGCAGTTCCAATGGTTCTCAAAGTTTCTGTAATCAGATGGGTTGCAGTATTTAAACTATTGCAGGCCCTAATAGGGAAAGCACAGTGAAAGCCCTCATTTCTTTTTTTCATTGAAGTTATTCCCTCTTAAATAAGAAGTGGAAACCCTGGTTGTGTATTGATTAAGAGTTTCACTGCTAACCAAAAGGTCGGCAGTTTGAATCCACCAGGCACTCCTTGGAAACCCTATGGGGCAGTACTGTTTTGTCCTATAGGGTTGCTATGAGTTGGAATCGACTTGACAGCAACAGGTTTTTTAAATAAGTAGTGATTCTCCTTTTGAGAAGAGCCCTTCATCTGCTTCTAGGCACTAATAAAATGTGAATACCTGACCATGGGACAACAGGTGAACACACTTCCTACCAATGTTGCCCATTAAAAAACAAAACCAAACCCCTAAAATCTCAGTAAACACAAAATCTGTAATAATGAAAGAAAAGAAAACCCACAAAAGGAACTCAGCACAAGGAAGAAGAACAAAGAAAACATCAGCACCAGAAAAGAAAAAAAAAAAAAAATGACAGCAATAAACTCATACCTATAGATAATCACAGTAAATGTAAGATGATGTAAAATGCTTAAATGCACCTGTAAAGAGACGAAGAGTGGCGGAATGGATGAAAAAGCATGACTCATCAATATGCTGTCAACAGAGACACACCTTAGACCCAAAGATGTAAATATATTAAAAATCAAAGGATAGAAGAAATATATCAAGCAAACAGTAACCAAAAAAGAGCAGGAGTGGCAAGACTAATCTCAGATAAAATAGACTTGAAGGCAAAATCAACCATAAAACCCAAGGAAGGATATTATATAATGATTAAAGGGACAATCCACCAAGAAGATATAACTTCAATAAATATCTATGCACCCAATGACAGTGCTTCAAAATATATAAAACAAACTCTAACAACACTGAAAAGAGACAGTTCCCCAATAATAGCAGGAGACTTCAAAACACCACTCTTGGTAAAGGACAGAACATGTAAAAAGGAATTCAGAAAAGATACAGAATATCTAAAGGCCACAATAAACCAATTTGACATCATACACGTTTGTAGACCTCTCCACCCAAAAGCAGTAAAGTATACTTCTTTTCCAATGCACATGGGACGTACTCCAGAATAAACCACATTTGGGCCAAAAAGCAACTCTCCATAAAATCCAAGACATGAAAATAATACAAAGCATTCACTCTGATCACAGTGCCATAAAGTATAAATCAATAACAGGAAGAGCAAGGGAAATTAATCAAATACATGGAAACTAAATAACACCTTGCTTAAGAACAACTGGGTAATAGAAGAAATAAAGAGGGAATCAAAAAACTCACAGAATTAAATGATAATGAAAACACATCATAACAAAGCCTTTGGGACACAGCAAATGCTGTGCTCAGATGTCAATTTGTAGCAATAAATGCACACATCCAAAAAGAAGAATTGGTCAAAATCAAAATGTTAGCCCTACAACTCAAATGAATAGAATAAGAACAACAAAATAAACCAACAACCACCAGAAGAAAGGAAATAATAAAGATGAGACCAGAAATAAACATAACAGAGAACAGAAAAACAATATAAAGAATCGACAAAACCAAAAGTTGGTTCTTTGAAAGGATCAACAAAATCGACAAACCATTGGCCAAACTGACAATCAAAAAACAGGAGAGTAAGCAAATAACCAAAATAAGAATGAAATGGGCGACATTACAATAGACCCAACTGAAATAAAAAGGATCATAACAAAGTACTATGAAAAAAACTATATCCTGAGAAATTTGAAAACCTAGAGGAAATGGACAAATTTCTATAAACACACTACCTACCTAAACTAATACAAACTGAGGTAAAAAATCTAAACAGACCCATAACAAGAGAAGAGGTAACAAAAAATTCCAACAAAAATAAAGCCCTGGCCCAGATGGCTTCACTGGAGAATTCTACCAAATATTCAGAGAAGAGTTCACACCAGCACTACTCAAACTATTTCAAAGCATAGAAAAGGAAGAAATAGTCTGAATTCATTCTATAAAGCCAGCATAATCCTGATACCAAAGCTATTCAAACGCACCACAAGAACATTACAGATCAATGTCTCTTATTAATATAGATGCAAAAATTCTCAACAAAATTCTAGCCAATAGAATTCAGCATCACATCAAAAAACTAATGACACCACAACCAAGTGGGATTCATACCAGGTATGCAAGAATGGTTCAACATTAGAAAATCAATCAATGTAATCAAACATATAAATAGAGCAAAGAAAAGAATCACATGATGATCTCAATTGACACAGAAAAGACATTTGATAAAGTTCAGCACCTATTCCTGATATAAACTTTCAATAAAATGGATGCGTCTGTCAGTTTGTCATCCTGTGGTGGCTTGAGAGTTGCCGTAATACTAGAAGCTTTGCCACTGGTATTTCAAATATCAGCAGGGTCACCCTTGGTAGACAGATTTCAGCAGAGCTTCCAGACTAAGACAGACTAGGAAAAAGGACTGGCAATTCTACTTCTGAAAAAATTTGGCCATTGAAAACCTTGTGGACAGCAGGGGAACATTGTCTGATATAGTGCCGGAAGGTGATCCTCTCAGGTTAAAAGGCACTCAAAACATGACTGGGAAAGAGCTGTATCCTCAAAGTAAAGTCAACCTTATTGACATGAATGGAGACAAGTTTTCAGGATCTTCAGCTGCTGATGTGGCATGACTCAAAATGAGAAGGAATTGCTGCAAACATCCATTAATAATTGGAACATGGAAGATATGAGTATGAATCTAGGAAAATTGGAAGTCATCAGAAATGAAATGGAATGCATAAAGATCAATATCTGAGGCATTAGTGAGCTGAAATGGACTGGTATTGGCCATTTTGAATGAGACAAACATATGGTATACTATGCGAGAAATGACAAATTGAACAGGAATGGCACCATGTTCATCATCAAAAAGAACATTTCAAGATCTATCCTGAAGTACAACACAGTCAGTGATAGGATAATATCCATACACTTACAAGGAAGAGGAAACCCTAGTGGCATAGTGGTTAAGTGCTATGGCTGCTAACCAAAAGGTTGGCAGTTCAAATCCACCAGGCGCTCCTGGGAAGCCCTATGGGGCAGTTCTAATCTGTCCTATAGGGTCGCTATGAGTCAGGATCGACTCAATGGCAATGGAATTTTTTTGTTGTTGTTTACAAGGAAGACCAGTTAATATGAATAATATTCATATTTACACACCAACCGCTAATGCCAAAGATGAGGAAATTGAAGATTTTTACCAACTTCTGCAGTCTGAAATTGATCAAACATTCAATCAAGATGCAATGATAATTAATGGTGATGGGAATGTGAAAGTTGGAAAAAAAGAAGAATCAGTAGTTGGAAAATATGACCTTGGTGACAAACAACATCAGAGACTGCAATATAGAATTTTGCAAGACCAAAGATTATTCATTGGAAATACCTTTTTTCAACAACATGAACAGCGACTATACACGTGGACTTCAAGAATGGAAAACACGGGAATCAAATTGACCACATCTGTGGAAAAAGACGATGGATAAGCTCAATGTCATCTGTCAGAACTAGGCCAGGGGACAACTGCGACAGACCATCAATTGCTTATATGCAAGTTCAAGTTGAAGCTGAAGAAAATTTAAAAAAGGCCATGAGAGTCAAAGTACGACCTTGACTATATCACGCCTGAATTTGGACGCCATCTCAAGAATAGATGTGACACACTGAATACTAATGACTGAAGACCGGACAAGTTGTGGGAAGACATCAAGGACATCATACATGAAGAAAGCAAAAGGTCATTAAAAAGACAGGAAAGAAAGGAAAGATCAAAATGGATGTCAGAAGAGACTCTGAAACTTGCTCTTGAACATAGAGTAGCTAAAGCAAATAGAAGTAATTATGAAGTAAAAGAGCAGAACAGAAAATTTCAATGGGCAGCTCAAGAAGACAAAGTTAAATATTTTAATCATATGTTCAAAGACCTAGAGTTAGAAAACCCAAAGGGAAGAACACATTTGACATTTCTCAAGCTGAAAGAGCTGAAGAAAAAATTCAAGTCTCGAGTTGCAATTTTGAAGGATTCTATGGGCAAAATGGAGCCCTGGTGGCACAGTGGTTAATAGCTCAGATGCTGACCAAAAGGTTGGCAGTTCGAATACACTAGCCACACCTTGAAAATTCTGTGGGGCAGTTCTACTCTGTCCTATAGGGTTGCTATGAGTTGGAATTGACTTGACAGCAATGAGTTTGGTTTACAGGTATGGGCAAAATATTGAAAGACACAGGAAGCATCAAAAGAAGATAGAAGAAATACAGAGTCACTGTACCACAAAGAATTTCTTGATGTTCAGCCATTTCAAGAGGTAGCATATGATCAAGAACCGATGGTACTGAAGGAAGAAGTCCGAGCTGCACTGAAGGCATTGGTGAAAAACAAGTCTCCAGGAATTGATGGAATAACAACAAACAGATGCAGCACTGGAGCTACTCACTTATCTATGCTAAGAAATTGGAAAACAGCTACCTGGACAACTGACTGGAAGCGTTCCATATTTGTGCTCATTCCAAAGAAAGGTGATCCAACGGAAATTGGAAATTATCAAATAATATCATTAAAATCACATGCAAATAATATTTTGCTGAAGATCATTCCAAAGCAGCTGCAGCAGTACATCAACAGGAAACTGCCATAAATTCAAGCTAGAATCAGAAGAGGACATGGAACAAGGGATATCATTGCTGATGGATAGATGAATCTTTCAGTCAGATGAATCTTGACTAAAAGCAGAGAATACCAGAAAGATGTTTACCTGTGTTTTACTGACTATGCAAATGCATTCAACTGTGTGGATCATAACAAATTATGTATAACACTGTGAAGAATGGGAATTCCAGAACACTTAATTGTGCTTATGCAGAACCTGTACATAGACCAAGAGACAGTCGTTTGAACAGATCAAGAGGATGCTGCATAGTTTAAAATCAAGAAAGGTGTGCATCAGGGTTTTATCCTTTCATCATACTTATTCAATCTGTATGCTGATCAAATAATCTGAGAAGCTGGAGTATATGAAGAAGAATGCAGCATCAGGACTGGAGGAAGATTCATTAAAACCTGCTATATGCAGGTGACACAACTTCGCTTGCTGAAAGCTAAGAGGACTTGCATCACTTACTGACAAAGATCAAAGACTACAGCCTTTAGTATGGATTACACCTTATCATAAAGAAAACAAACTAGACCAATAAGCAACACATGATAAGCAGAGAAAAGATTGACATTATCAAGGATTTAATTTTACTTGGATCTACAATCAATGCCCATGGAAGCATCAGTCAATAAATCAAATGACATATTGCATTGGACAAATCTGCTGCAAAAGACCTCTTTAAAGTGTTAAAAAGCAAAGATGTCACTTTGAGGACTAGGGTGCACCTGACCCAAGCCATGATATTTTCAATCCCATCATATGCATGTGAAAGCTGGGCAATGAATAAGGAAGACTGAAGAAGAATTGACACCTTTAAATTATGGTGTTGACAAAAGTATTGAATATACCATGAACTTCCAAAAGAATGAACAAGTGTGTCTTGGAGGAAATACAGCCAGCGTAGTCCTTGGAAGCAAGGATTGTGAGACTTTGTCTCAGGTACTTTGGACATCATGCTTGGTAGAGTAGAGGGTCATCAAAAAAGAAAAAGACCCTTAACGAGATGGATTGACACAATGGCTGCAACAATGGGCTCACACATAACAACTGTTCTGAGAGTGACACAGGACCAGCCAGTGTTCCGTTCTGTTGTACATAGGGTCGCTATGATACAGAACTGACTGGACAGCACCTAACAACAACAGCAACAATACAAAAACAACAGCCATCCTCATTCTCAATGGAGAGAGGCTGAAAGCATTCTTCCTGAGAACAGGAATAAGACAAGGATGCCCTTTATCAGCACTCCTATTTAACATTGCGCTGCACATCCTAGCTAGAGCAATAAGGCAAGAAAAAAATAAAAGACATCCAAATTGGAAAGGAAGAAATAAAACTATCCCTATTCACAGATGATGTGATCGTATACACAGCGAACCCCAAAGATTCCACAAGAAAACTACTGGAACTAGTAGAAAAATTCAGCAGAGTAGCAGGATACAATATCAACATACAAAAATCAGTTGCATTCCTATACACCAACGTGAGAACTTTGAAAAGTAAATCAGGAAAAGAATATCATTTATAAAAAACCATAAAAAGATAAAATACTTAGGAATAAAGCTAACCAGGAAGGTAAAAGTCCTATACATAAAAAACAGACCTACATAAATGGAAAAACATACCATGCTTATGGATAGAAAGACTCAACATTTTGAAAATGTCAATTCTACCCAAAGTGATATACAGATACAATGCAATCTCCATCCAAATAGCAGCAGCATTCTTTAACTAGATGGATAAAATAATCACCAAGTTTACATGGAAAGAAAAGAGTTCCTGGATAAGCAAAGTATTATAGAAAAGAAAAAAGAAAAAAAACAAAGTAGGAAGCCTCACGCTACCTAATCTCAGAACCTGCTATACAAAAAAATCTGGTACTGGTACAAAGACAGACACATAGACCAATGGAACGTAATCGAGAATCCCGATGTAAATCCATCTCCTGTTGTCAGCTGATCTTTGACAAAGGCCAAAGTCCATTACATGGGGAAAAGATAGTCTCTTTAACAAACAGTGCTGCCAAAACTGGATGCCCCTCTGTAAAAAATGAAATAGGAGTCATACTTCACATCATACATAAAAACTAACTCAAAATGGATCAAAGACTAAATATAAAACCAAAAATGATAAAGATCATGAAAGAAAAATAGAGACAATGCTAGGGCCCCTAATTTATGGCATAAATGGAATACAAACCATAACTAACAATGCACAAACACCAGAAGTTAAAATAGATAACTGGGAGCACCTAAAAGTTAAACACATATTATGCTCATCAAAAGACTTCACCAAAAGAGTAAAAAAGGGAACCTACAGACTGGGAGAAAACTTTTGGCTACGACATATCCAACAAAGGTCTAATCTCTAAAATCTGTAGAATACTTCATCAACCCACAACAAAAAGACAAATAATCTAATTAAAAAATGACAAAGGATATGAACAGACACTTCACCAAAGAAGTCACTGAGTTGGCAAACAGACACGTTAGGAAATACCATCATTAGCCATTAGAGAAATGCAAATCAAAACTACAATGAGATACTATCTCACCTTGACACTACTGACACTAATTTAAAAAAAAAAAAAAAAAAAAAACCAGAAAATAATAAACGCTGGAGAGTGTCTTAGACATCTAGTACTGCTATAACAGAAATACCACAAGTGGATGGCTTCAACAAACAGAAGTTTATTCTCTCACAGTCTAGTAAGTTAGAAGTCCAAATTCAGGGTGTTCACTCCAGGGGAAGACTTTCTCTGTCAGCTCTGGAGGAAGGTCCTGATCATCAATCTTCCCCTGAACTAGGAGTTTCTCAGCCGAAGGGGCCCCGGGTCCAAAGGATGTGCTTTGCTCCTGGCACTGCTTTCTTGGTGGTATGAGGTCCCCGTATCTCTCTGCTCCCTTCTCTTTTTTATATCTCAAAAGAGATTGAATGAAAACACAACCTAATCTTGTAGATTGAGTCCTGTCTCATCAACATAACTGCCTCTAATCCCACCTCATTAACATCATAGAGATCGGATTTACAACACATAGGAAAATCACATCAGATGAAAAAATGGCGGACAATCACAAAATACTGGGAATCACGGCCTAGCCAAGTTGACACAAGTTTTGGGGGGACACAATTCAATCCATGACAGAGAGATTGCGAGGAGATTGGAACTCTTATGCACTGCTGGTGGGAGTGCTAAATGATACAAACACTATGGAAAACAATATGGTGCCTCCCTAAAAAACTAGAAATAGAAATACCATATGATCCAGCAATCCCAC
Source organism: Trichechus manatus latirostris (assembly GCF_000243295.1). Classification (NCBI taxonomy): domain Eukaryota; kingdom Metazoa; phylum Chordata; class Mammalia; order Sirenia; family Trichechidae; genus Trichechus; species Trichechus manatus. The sequence continues at coordinate 18,017,308 of NW_004443952.1, forward strand.
TACTAGGAATATATCCTAGAGAAATAGGAGCCGTCACATGAATAGACATATGCACACACATGTTCACTGCAGCATTATTCACAATAGCAAAAAGATGGAAGCAATCTAAGTGCACATCAACAGATGCAAGGATAAACAAATTATGGTACATACACACAATGAAGACTATGCAACAATAAATAACAACGATAAATCTGTGGAACATCTAACAACATGGATGAACGTGGAAGACTTTATGCTGAGTGAAATAAGTAAATCACAAAAGGACAAATATTGTATGAAACCACTATTATAAAAACCTAAGAAAAAGTTCACACACAGAAAGAAACCTTCTTTGAGGGTTACGAGGGAGGGGAGGCCTGTAGAGGGGAAATGACTTAAGTAGATAGTAGACAAGTGGTAACTTTGGTGAAGGGAAAGACAACACATGTTGTAGGCAAACTCAGCACCACTTAACCAAAGCAAAGTCATAGAAACTTCCTAGACACATCCAAACACCTTAACGGATGGAGTTACTGGGCTGAGGGCTGGGGACCATTGTCTCAGGGGATATCCAGGTCAATTTACATAACATAGTTCATAAAGAAAATGTTCTACATCCTACTTTGGTTAGTAGTGTCTAGAGTCTTAAAAGCTTGCAAGCAGCCGTCTAAGATACATCTATTGGTTCAGTCCTGTCCAGAGCAAAGGAGAATGAAGAAAACCAAAGACAGAAGGAAAATATTAGTCCAAAGGACTAGTGGACCACATGAACCACAGCCTCCACCAGCCTGAGCCTAGAAGAACTAGATGGTGCCTGGCTACTACCACTGCCCGACTGCTCTGACAGGGATCACAATAGAAGGTCCTGGACAGAGTGAGTGAAAAATGTAGAAAAAAATTCAAATTCACACACAAAATAAAAGGCCAGACTCACTGGTCTGACAGAGAGTGGAGGCACCCCTGGGGCTATGGTCCCCAGACACCCTGCTAACTCAGAACTGAAGCTGCTCACGAAGTTCATTTTCAGCCAAAAATTGTTGTAGTGTGCCATCGAGTCGATTCCTACTCATAGCGACCCTGTAAGACAGTGTAGAGCTGCCCCATAGGGTTTCCAGGGAGTGACTGGTGGAACTGAACCACCAACTGTTTGGTTAGCAGCCTAAGCTCTTAATCACTATACCAGCAGGGCCCCTGCCAAAGATTAGGCAGGCCTATAAAACAAACAATAATACACTTGAGGAACGTGCTTCTTAGTTCATTCAATTATAGGAGACCCAAAGGCAACACCTGCCCAAAAGCAATGATGAGAAGGCAGGGAGGGACAGGAGGTATTACTGGATGGAAATGGGGAATAGGTGTGTGGAAGGGGAAACTGTTGACACATTGTGGAGATTGCAACCAATGTCACAAAACAATTTGTGTATAAATTGTTGAATGAGAAACTAAAAAAAAAAAGACCCACTCTGGAGGAGGTTCTAATGATCAGATGAAAAGAACGCCTGCTTGTATGAACATCAGTAATCTCAGAATTAGTTAGAATTAGGTTTTACTAAATATAACAGGTAAAATTAAAAAAGCAGCAACTGAAATAAAAACTAGAAGTGTATTTTTCTCTAATGTAAAATGCCTGAAGATAATTGTAACTCCAAGTTCATAAGTGAACTAGTTTCCTTGTATTTTCTGCCTCCCTTTATTAGTAACATTTCTTCCAAATGTCAAGGTCAACACAGTGTCTAGAATTGTTGTTGACGCTCCAGCCATCATGTCAGCATGCACAAATGAGAAAAGGCTGGAGTACAAAAGTGTCCACTGATCAGCTAAGCCAGCTCACTTTAAATATGTCTTTATATCATTTCACAATACTTTCATTTTTATCTTATTGACCAGAACTTAGCCATGTGGTCTCACCTGGGATGAGCATCAGAGAAATATAGGCTTTTATCTAGGCATATTCCTGCTCTGGATAAAATTTGGATTCTATTACCAAGGAGAAAAAAACAAAGGTATATTTGCAGCAGTCTCTGCAACAAACTCCTTTACTTGCTATTCTTGTTGTTGCTCAATGTTTTTTTTTTTAGGGTATCTGTCTCCCATTACTATCACATTCATGGGTTAATGTTAACAGAAACTACTACAACTATTTTAAAATACAGGGACAAAGTGTTCTTCAGTCTCACAGAAATGAATATTGGTTTACACAATGTAGTAAGCAGAAAATGCCCCATCCGCCAAAGATGTCCATGTCCTAATCTCCAGAATCTGTGATTATGTTACCTTAAGTGGAAAAAGGAAATTTATAGGTGAGATTAAATTAAGGATCTTGAAATAGGAAATTATCCTGGATTATTTGGAGGGGCCCATCATAATCACAGGATCTTTTAAAGATGGATACAGGAGTTCCAATGTTAATAAGAGCTTTGAAAATATATGCTGTTTTGAAGTTGGAGGAAAGGACCACAAGGCAAGGGATTCAGGTCTCCTCTAGAATATGGAGTAGGAGAAGAAAATTGTTGTTGTTGTTGCTAGGTGCTGTTGAGTCAGCTCCGACTCATAGTGACCCTATGCACAACAGAGCTAAACACTGCCTGGTCCTGTGCCATCCTCACAATCGTTGCTATGCTTGAGCCCATTGTTGCAGTCATTGTGTCAGTCCATCTCATTGAGGGTCTTCCTCTTTTTCTCTGACCTTCTACTTTACCAAGCATGACGTCCTTCTCCAGGGACTGGTCCCTCCTGATAACATGTCCAAAGTACGTGAAACATAGTCTCACCATCCTTGCTTCTAAGGAGCATTCTGGTTGTACTTTTTCCAAGACAGATTTGTTCATTCTTTTGGCATTCCATGGTATATTCAATATTCTTTGCCAATATCACAATTCAATGGCATCAATTCTTCTTCGGTCTTCCGTATTCATTGACCAGCTTCTGCATGCATATGATGCAATTGAAAACACCATGGCTTGGGCCAGGCGCACCTTAGTCTTCAAGGTGACATCTTTGCTTTTCAACACTTTAAAGAGGTCTTTGACAGAAGATTTGCCCAATGCAATGCGTCTTTTGATTTCTTGACTTCTGCTTCCATGAGTGTTGATTGTGGATCCAAGTAAAATGAAATCCTTGACAACTTAATCTTTTCTCTGTTTATCATGATGTTGCTTATTGGTCCAGTTGTGAGGATTTTTGTTTTCTTTATGTTGAGGTAAAATCCATACTGAAGGCTGTCGTGTTCATTCTTTGGGATGTGTTTTCTAGTACTCATTACACCTCTGGTTCACTCTGAAAGCTAAAAACATTCCCAAAATTAATGTTATGATAGTTTCCTTTTCCTTTTTTATTTGTTTAGATCAAGACAATACCTCAAAGGCTATAGTGAGCCACTAAGTGTCAATTAAAGTATTTTCAAGCCACCTTGCCCTAGAAGCCACTGGGTCTTGATCCCCAGCCGGTATACATACCCATTCGTAAATGGCCACTCAATGCAGGGGTATGTCCCATCTGGGAGCTGTCATATTTGGAGAAGAATTAGAGGTCTTTGATCTTCATCAGTAAGTGCTTCAAGTCCTCTTCACTTTCAGCAAGCAAGGTTGTGTCATCTGCATAACGCAGGTTGTTAATTAATAAGTCTTCCTCCAATCCTGATACCCCCTTCTTCTTCAAATAGTCCAGCTTCTCAGATTATTTGCTCAGCATACAGGTTGAATAGGCATGGTGAAAGGATATAACTCTGACACACATCTTTCTTGACTTTAAACCATGAAGTATCCCCTTGTTCTGTTCGAATGACTAGCTCTTGATCCATGTACAGAGTCCTCATGAGCATAATTAAGTGTTCTGGAATTCCCGTTCTCTGCAACGTTATCCATAATTTGTTATGATCCACACAGTCGAATGCCTTTGCATAGTTAATAAAACACAGGTAAACATCTTCCTCGTATTCTTTGCTTTCAGCCAGGATCCATTTGAGATCAGCAATGATATCCCTGGTTCCACATCTTCTTCTAAATCCAGCTTGAATTTCTGGCAGTTCCCTGTTGATATACTGTTGCAGCCACTTTTGAATGATCTTCAGCAAAATTTTGCTTGCATGTGATATTAATGATATTATTCAATAATTTCCACATTCGGTTAGATCACCTTTATTGGGAATAGGCATAAATATGGATCTCTTCCAGTCAGTTGGCCAGGTAGTTGTCTTCCAAATTTCTTCCCATAGACAATTGAGCACTTCCAGTACAGCATCCGTTTGTTGAAAGATTTCAATTGGTATTCCGTCAATTCCCAGAGTCTTGTTTTTTGCCAATGCCTTCAGTGCAGCTTGGACTTCTTCCTTCAGTATTATCAGTTCCTGATCATATGTTACCTCCTAAAATGGTTGAATATCGACCAATATGGAAAAGGAGAGGAAACTTATTCTCCCCTGAAACCTCCAGAAGGAACACAACTCTACTGTTATCTTGATTTTAGTCTAGTAGGGCACATTTCTGACTAATGACCTCTGAACTATAAGATAATAAATTTGTGTTGTTTTAAGCTACTAAATTGGTGATTATTTGTTACAGTAGCTAAAAGCAAACTAATGTACACCACTAGGTCCAAAATTTTAAAACTAATATTGGCTGAAGGCAAAGGAAACATGGAATGGTAATAAGAGAGAGGAGTTTAAAATACCAATTATGACCATTAACCAAGTGTCCTGGTAGCACAGTGATTAAGCACTGGGCTACTAATGGAAAGGTTGGTGATTTGAAACCACCAGCCACTCAAACCACCAGCCACTCAGTGGAAGAAAGATGTGGCAATCTGCTTCCATAAAGATTACAGCCTTGGGAACCCTATGGGGCAGTTCTACTCTGCCCTGTAGAGTTGCTATAAATAGGAATCAATGCCATGGCAGTGGGTGTTATTATTCCATCTGGCAAGGTCTACATGTATAGTTTCCATTTATGTTGTTGAAAAAGTATTTCCAATTAATAGGTAGTTGATCTTAAACAAAATTCTGTCATGTGATCTCCGGCATCTACTTTCCAACTTCTGATGCTTCTTTGTTTCCAACTTTCAACTTCCAGTCACCAATAATATCAATGCATCTTGATTGCATGTTTGATGAATTTTAGACTGCAAAAATTGGTAAAAACTTCAATTTCTTCATCTTTGGTATTAGTCGTTGGTGTGTACATTTGAATAATAGCCATATTAACTGGTCTTCCTTGTAGGCATATAGACAGTATCTATAACCAACAGTGTTGTACTGCAGGATAGATTTTGAAATGTTCAAATTACCAAACATAAGAAATATTATAACTAATGCTTAAAATGATGAAGAGGAGTTCTGGCAAAATGGCGCTCTAGGCAGAAGCACCACGCCGTCCCTCCACAGCAAAGATCAGAAAAACTAAGCTGAACAGAGAATACAACAATCCTGAAAACCTAAAACAAATGAAGAGATAAAGAACTCAGCCAAGCACCAAATGGAGTGAGAAAACTGACAGAGAACAGAGAGCGAGGAGAGATTCATGCAGAAGTCCCCTACCAGCTAACACAGCGTGGATCCACCATCCTGGACTCCTATCGGAGACCAGCAAACGGGGTACGAGAAAGCAGCCTCATGGAG
>NW_004443952.1:18030958-18071624 GCF_000243295.1 Trichechus manatus latirostris
AGGTACAGGAGTCCAGTGACAAGGGCCAGAAGGCAGAAGGGGACAAGGAAGCTGGTGATAGGGAACCCAAGGTTGAGTAAGGATATTGTTGATATGTTGTGAGAATGTTAAACGTTGTCATAGGGCATCATTTGTAGTAACTGTTAAATGAGAAAGTATTTTGTTCTGTGAGAATAACAGCACAATTGGAAGAGTGTATCAATGTCAGTGAACTGTGCATGTAGAAATTTTTGAAATGGTATATCTTTGGCTACGTGTATTTTCACCAAAAAAAAAAAAAAAAAGGTTGAGAAGTTAGAGGGTTGACATGTTGTGGGGTTGTTAAACACTGTCATAAAACAACATGTTTACTAATGTTTCATGAGAAACTATTTGTTCTGTAAGCCTTCAGCTGAAGTACAATAAAAAAAAAATGATGGGGAGCTGTATTACAATGAGCATTCTCATACTCAATGAATACAAGCAGCACTACCTTCTTGTAAGGAAGTTTGGCAAGTTTTACCAACAAATCAAAGATAATTATTTAAAAAGAAAAGAAAGATTTTAATTGAGAACAAGAGAGAATCTCTTTCTCTTTTTCTCTCTCTCCACACACACACACACACGTGTGTATATATATATATGTATATATATATAAGGATTCAACTCTTTAATTGTCCATTTATTGTCCATTTATTTGTTCAACTCTTTAATTGTCCTTTTATTTATATATAAGGATTCAACTCTTTAATTGTCCATTTATTTTACATAACGTGCATTTCTTTATCTGTAGTAGTAAAAATAATGGTGAGATTTAAATATGATCATGCATATCAAAAGTGTAGCAGAATGCCTCACATGAAATTAGTGGTAAATAATTGGCAACATTCAAACTGATCTGATATAAAGGAATGATTAACTGGAGTTTTTGCATTAAATGAAATATTAAACAGCTCTCTGTAACTTAGATTAATGACACACTTCTAGTGACCCTGAGTAGCACAAATGGTTAATGTGCTTGACTGCTAACTGAAAGATTGGAGGTTTGAGTCCCCCCAGGGGCACTTCAGAAGAAAGGCCTGGTGATCTTCTTCCTACAAAACTATTCATAAACCAAAATGGTTTTGATAGGCTAAAGATATAAATATTAAATAAAAAATAGAATCATAAAGTAGCTAGAGGAAACTCTGGTAAATATTTCTTTGGTAGTTAAGGGAGAAATTTTTCTAATGTAAAATTAAAAAAAAAAGATTAAGAAAAATATTAGTAAGTTTGACTGCTTAAAACCATTTAAAAATTATCCCCAACAGTTAGTATTCTTTATACAGTTTCTCTTTTTTTTTTTCTAAACAAGTATTTCTATCATCCTATAATATTTTGGGAATTCCCCTTTTTACAAGTCTTAGTAGGGAGTAGAGCTCATCTCCAATCATTGAAGCTAAAATGTCAGCCCTCTTAGAATCTCTGGCAGCTCAGTGGTGCTCGTGACCTTGGCTCCACCTAGCAGTTTATTCACTCAGGATTCTGAGTCAAGAACTAGTGACAACAAAGAAAAATCACTCTAGTTTCTGCAACAGTTGCAACAACATTAATTTCTGGAGCAGTGTCAAGAAAGTATTAGAAGTATGATCCATGGTCCAGAGCCAATGGACAATGACACTTAGAAATACAAAGAAAGTGATCAAACGTAAGCATAAAGATTTATATACAATCATGTTCAACAGAGTATTGCTCATATTAGCAAAACAAACAAAAAAAGATATATTTATTACTAGGTTATTGTATTAAACAGGCATCATGTTCTAATCATGTTCTAGATCAACTTTTAAGTGTGTGAAAACTCTTATGAATAGTTATGTGAAATACTTATAACAATAGAGTTCATTGTTATGACAGATAGAGAACCCAGAAAGGGAAAGGTTAAAGGAAAGTCTGTGTTGCTCATTTTTCAGAACTAACACGCCTGTAGGAGAAAGGCAATATCTGTGCCTGTGGTATGTAGCCTCAGAGTCTATAGTGCACATCTTTTCCACAGGCATAGCAGGGGCTAAAATATTTTAAAAACCCTCTGGACCCTATTAAAAAATCTCTGGACCCTATTAACTAGTGTGTGTATTTCACTTTAGGAAAAATATCTAGCAGTGTTTGTCTAACTAATATTAGGCCTAGAAGAAAGTAGACCATGATTTACAGGGAAGCATGACCTAAAATTCTCTTGAATTTAGATTATCTGGCATTTCAATTTGTTTTTTACCCTTTTCTCAAGGTTACCATATTTTGTTATTTCTTATAAATCAGATTCATGGGACACTCTGTCATTCTTATTATATGGTAGCTGAGGTTTTTCTAGCATTTTTCTTACATTGTTTCAATACAGAAGTATACACCGAAAAAAATAATTATTAACAAATCAACACTTTGCCTTATGCAGAACTACTTCATGTGAACGATCTTAACACTGTTTATTAACATAATTTTCCATTTCAAAGGTGAAATGAGTGATATTAATATATTAACAATAGTATGTTAATGTGTTCTCAAGTAATTTATATAAATAAATTGTTATTGAACCTATAGCTATGCTTACAGACAGCCATGAAATTACATATTGAGGTAAGCAAGGTTTGAAAAGAAGAAAAAAAAATTTAACTATAGATCCATCTTTTTATGTTTTAAAGATAGTTCAATCATTGGATTATTATTAAAGTTAAGTTTATCTTAGAATCTATACTATGTGGCTAATTTGTGGTAAAGTCCCTAATTTTCATTAAAGTCATGTAACTACAATATAATTTTGAGGTATCTATTTTGTAAATCAGAACACATTAATCTACACAAACAAATGGTATATACATGGTTTTATATACCATTTAAAGGAGTTAGTTTCCCAGGCTTAAGTCAATTTAAAGTATTATGGAACTTAATACTATGTGGAATAGTATATAATGTGGAGCTATCTTTGCTGTTTCATCATTTATATATCATCACATATATTTAGAGTACATAAAACACTTTGAATACATACCTAGTAGTAATTCTTGAAATAAAATAATTTAACAGCTCTTGGACCTTATTTAGCCCCACGCTTTACCCAGGAAAACCTGACTGATGGCTGTGGAAGAGATGGCTGGCTGACCATCAAAAATTTGTGCTCCCCCTTCCACAGAAGAGAGTTATCAGTGAATGGCTACCCAATTTTCATCTCCCTTGCAGTTGTTTTTGGTCATGTGACTGAGTTATAGCCAATGGAGTATGTATAGTAGTAATATGCACAAATTATAGGCCTAGAATTCTGAAACTCCTCTGTACTCTCTTGTGCTTGTTTCCCTTCTGGCCAACAGTATTTTGAACCCCCAAGCTGACCTTGAAATGGTTAGAAGTCTGGTAACATCCTACATGTGTTCTGTGCTCAGGATCTTAAAGGGCAGAAATATAAGTGTCAGCCAGGCTGCACTCTCATCTGGAAGCTTGACTAGGGAAGAATCCACTTCCAAGCTCCCTCAAGTCATGAGCAGAATTCGTTCCCATGTGGCTGTAGAATTCACTGTACTTTATTCTTCAAACACAGCAACAGAGAAAAAGAGTCTTAGTTCCTTTGAGTCTCTGATCTCTGTAAGACGAATCAAAGAATTTGCCCGATTAGATCAAGCTCACCAGGAAAATCTCCATTTTGATTAGCTTAAAGTCAAACGATTAAGGAATTTAACTACCTCTTCAAAGTCCCTTCACTTTTGCCATGTAATGCAACTTAATCAAGCCACTGACATCCCATCACCTTTACCATATTCTGTTCATTAGAAACAAGTTACAGATCCTATCCAAACTCAAGGGGAGGGGATTACACAAAGACATTGATACTAAGGCATAGGAATCAGGGGGCCACATTAGGGTGTGTACTCTGCAATAGGTAAATGAATTAATTATAACCAAATCAATATTTCATGCTCAGCCAAGATAGATTTCTTGATTTATTTGAGTGAATATATAAAACTTTACTTTGGCTAACAGTTCAGTATTTTTTAAAGCTCTATATCATCATCACAAAAAGTGTTGTTATTGTTGTTAGATGCCGTCCAGTTGATTTTTAATACGTGACAACCCCATGTGATAGAGTAGAAGTTCTCCCATAGTGTTTTCTAGGCCGTAATCTTTATGGAAGCAGGTCTTTTTCTCTCTGAGTGGGTTGAACAGCCAACCTTTTGGCTAGCAGCCTAGTGCTTAATCATTGTGCCACCAGGGCTTTGAAATTCACAAATTCTAAACAGCTTTCCATTCAAATTTTATAAAATTCAACAGGGATTTAATAAAATATAATTGATAATGGAAACCTCTCTGGCTTTAGAGGCAAAGGAATCTGAGTTCAAATTACGACTTTCTGTGTGTGTGTCCTTGTACAATATATTCGATCTCTCAGAACCTCATATTTCTCATCTGTAATTAGTGTGTAAGAGCACCTTAAAACTGAGGTGCCTGGCATAACTAAATGGCTGACACAGGTCTGAATGAAACTCCCCTTTTGCCCTAGATCCCTACTTCTGCTTTCAGAATACATGCACCCTTCCCTCTTGGGTGAACAACCATGTAGTTATGCTTACTTAAGACTGTGATAAAAATGTTCTGTTCTCAGAAAGAATGCTCGTAGTTGATGTATGAGAAAGTTATAGTTTATGGTTAAGCAAGTGATAAGAATGTTCCAGGAAGGGAATGATGACAATGTTCCCTGAAAAGTTGTTTGCGTAATATTGTTCTTAGAAAGAATTGCTTGTGCAGTTTGCCCTCGGAAAGTCTGTTGCAGAAAATAGATTAACTGACATTATGAGACGTTTACTTGTGACTCATGCGTAGCCCCCAGCCCTCCTGTATAAAAATCCCTCTCCCCTTATGGACTTCAGAACCCTTAGAATTTTACCAAGTGTTGCCTCAGCTTTGCACGTAAAAAATTCTCAATAAAACTCTATCATTTCTCTCATTACAGAGTTTTTGTTATTTTACACTTTGACATATTTGGTGTCAGAAGTGGGATTTTGAAGGTGCATTATCTTTCATAACCTCAAGATGTACAGGACCCAGGCCCTGGTCTCCACTTCCATGATTTCTCGGAGTCATCTTAAGGTAAATTACCTCTCAAATTTGAGCTCTGCTTTCTTGCATCAAAGTTTTTCAAGTTTTACTGTGGATTTGTTTTGGTTCTTATAAGTAAAAGTTTGTTTGTTGTGACTGTCTCAGTATGGGGTATGCTAAATCAAAGAAAGCAGCTAATTTTCCTAGTGGAACTCTGGCTTGCTACATGGCCAAGACTATGGGTATAGGTCTTCTTTGTATTTGGGTTTTTGTTTGAACTCCATAACAACAGTTTGTTAAATCAGTGGCTACTTTGTGGTTCTTTTGATCTCTCTAAATTAGTTTTTAAGATTGGACAATAAGGGCTCCTGGACTCAGAACCCCTAGCAAGGATGATCAAAAGAAAATATTTTTTACCGGGCTCTAAGAAATATCAAGACAATACAGTTGCTTCCTTGTGGGACACTGTCTCTAAAGTAACTAAACAGAAAAAAAAATTGCAAGGTCAAACATTAACTCCTATCCCCTCTGCTTCGTTACTGGCTGCTACCCTTTTGTATTCTCTGTAACACTCTGTCTGAACTCCCTTTCTTCCCAAAAAAGCTAGCCAATAAACCTGTCTCTGAAATGCATTTTAAAATCTGCCGTAATACAATAATTTGGAGCCCTGGTGGCATAGTGGTTAAAAGTTCAGGCTGCTAACCAAAAGGTCAGCAGTTTGAATCCATTAGCCACTCCTTGGAAACTCTATGGGGCAGTTCTATTTCCTCCTATAGGGCCACTATGAGTCAGAATTGACTTGACGGCAACGGGTTTGGTTTTTGGTTTAATACAATAATTCAGAGTTCATGTTCAAAAACACTATAAGCTGAATATACTTGAAGTAATTTACAATCTCAGTGATCACTTTGAGAAAATGAGTTCCCATTTGTGTTGTCTTTTCTTTCCTTTGGGGATCTTTTGTTTAATACTCAATATTAGTCAAAGAGTCTAAATAAAATCACTTTATCTGAGACTATGGTAAGTTAATGAGTTTATCTAAGGCCTGTTTTTCTGTTGAATTGAATCAATCTCATCCAAAAAATTGTTGTGTACATTTTAAGAAATGGGGTTGTTTGTGTTGTATGGTATTGTATAAGCTTAGTTTTTGAGCTGGCCTCACAGATGGGTAAGTTTATATAGTTCTTTTCTTTTTTCCTCATTTGTTTTGTTCTAAAAAGCTTGCCTCTAGTCTAGGGTGTGGAGCCCTCATGATGCAGTGGTTAAGTGATACAGCTGCTAGCCAAAAGGCTGGCAGTTCAAATCCACCAACTACTGCTTGGAAGCCCTATGGGGCAGTTCTGCTCTGTCCTATAGGGTCTCTGTGGATCAGAATCACCTCGATGGCAACAGGTTTGGTTTTTTTGTTGGTTTTGTTTTGTATATTTTAGTCTAGGGTGTTGGTTTTTTTTTCTGTCTTGGATCAAGTTGAAGGCCATTGCTGATTTTTCTTTTGTGGGGCTATCTGAAAATCTCAGTTCTTTTATCTTCCAAGAAAAATTGTTCTTGTGCCTGAGTAATGTTGGGTAATGGGAAAATACATACATAGATACAGGTGATAATATACTATGTGTTATGATACACACACACACACACACACACACACACACGTAGCTGGAAAATCAGAAAAGTCTTTCAAACTAATATATCTTCATTTATTTGAGGAATTACCTCATTTTGTGTATTTATCTGCCAAAATGTCATCACACTCTCTAGCATTTTTTATAACAATTATGTACTGACAATTATTAAAATAGACAATAAATCTTGTCTTCAGGCAGAAAAAAATTATTACTCTCTTTAAATATCAAAGCAAATTAGAGATTTTACAACTTCTATGAGTTTATTGGCTATTTAACTACAGTACAAAGGTTGATAAATTTTTGACTCAGTGACCAGGGCAATTATATTCAGTATATGTAAATAGTATATTTTTAAATCCACTTATACAAAGAGAAGAATATATAATTTGTGTTTAAAAAGAGTATACTTTTTAACAATGATAAAAAAAATCACTGTCGAGTCAATTCTGACTCATAGCAATCCTATAGGACAGACAAAAAAAATTTTTTTTTTGCTGTTTCAAGAATCAGAGAGTCATGATAGAAGCTGGAATTTACATTTGAAAGGTAAAATAAATTACTGAATGAAAATAAAACTTTTATTTTTTTATCTATTAGAGAAAATCCACCCCGACAGTGTGATTGAATCAAAATGAGAAGAGTGACAGAACAAGGGGAGTAATTTTTTACTCCAGTAGTAAAAACTGTTAAGGATGGCTTGATCTCCATCACTGAGTTCTATCCACTGTGACTTGTTTAGCCTATATTGGAAGGGGCATTGCAGCAAAGTAGAGGAGTAATGTCTTTGTGGCTTGGCTTCCTAAAGAGGAAGATGGGCCCAAGGCAGAGGTGAGAGAAGGAAGGACTTCAGGACTTAACAATGGAAATACCCAAGGGGAATGTGATTTCATGAGAAAGACATTCTTTTTGATCCAGCTATCCAGATATGTTGTTGTTGTTAAGTGCCATTGAGTCAGTTCTGACTCATAGCGACACTATGCACAGCAGAATGAAACAATGCTTGGTCCTGTGCCATCCACATAGTCATTGCTATGTTTGAGTCCATTGTTGCAACCACTGTGTCAATCCATCTCGATGAAGGTCTTTCTCTTTTTCTACTGACCTTCTACTTCAGCAAACATGATGTCCGTCTCCAGTACTGGTCCTTCCTGATAAGCTGTCCAAAGTATATGAGACAAAGTTGGTCCATCTTGGCTTCTAAGGAGCATTCTGGCTGCACATCTTTCAAGGCAGATTTGTTCGTTCTTCTGGAAGTCCATAGTATTTTCAATATTCTTCACCAACACCATAATTCAAAGGCACCAATTCTTCTTCAGTCTTCCTTATTCATTGTCCAGCTTTCACATACATATGAGGTGATTGAAAATACCAGGGCATGGGTCATGCACACCTTAGTCCTCAAAGTGACATCCAGATATATAGTATCCTCCAAATTCTCTCCTCCCAGTTTATTAGAAAATTTGCTAGGATTTAGTGAAGGCTTGTTGGACCTTATTAGCCTGACAATGAGTATACTAAGAGTAATCATTTTGTTCACTTTCTGGTAACAAGATCAAAGGGGAGAGACATCTATTACCTGCCAATTGAGCAACTTTGTTATTTATATCTCTTTCTGTATAATTTAAAATTGATCAAAATTTCAGTAAACTGTGGAGAAACTAAATTGTCTGGAAACAATACTTCATCTCTTTACCACTGACCTAAGTTGTACTAAGTAGATGCATTCTTTTTTCCTTTAAAGTATACCATCATTATATTTAGCCATATGTGTACAAGCAAAAGAGTCAGAAATACATATCCCTATAAAGGCAGCCCAGGAACTTACAGAATTTGTCTTTGCATGTAGTAAAACTTACTTAAGAATTAGGAAATTTCCTAAGAGGAGAGGATGGAGAGATGATAACAGGGGAACAGATTTCAACTCAAAATAAGGAAGAGCTTTCTACCTATCAGAGCTGCCTTGCTGTAGTCATCTAGAAAAGTCTCTAGGTCCCCTTATGTTAAAGTAAAAATCGTATCATTGGTACTTTGCAGAAATAATAATTATGCTCACCCCTAAATTCCTGATTGTTGCTAAAGTTTTTCATAAACAGAAGGCCAAGTCACCTTTAGTCCTTTTGCTGAATAAATCTTACATTACCTTAAAAAAACATAGTCAGCATAATTGAGGAGCCTGCCTTAGCATGTGTTGTGTTTCTCCCTGATAACTTCGACTTGTTAGGTTGAACTTACCAAGGATAGTGTTATAGAAACACATTATAAACAACAAATGAAAGTATATATGCTTTTTAATGCTGATTTTTTGTTTTGTTTTGTTTTTACCGTATGGGTGGCTAGTGGTCTACTTTGTTCAATGCTTTCAGTATTAGTGGTTCTCACGTCAAGGTGGCTCTACAGATCTCAGCTGCAGAGGTTTGGGGACCACGATTTTTTTTTTTTTTCCTGCCATTGATATGTTTCAACTACTCTTTGTGTGCTTCTTTCTGGCATACTGCCAACAAGGAAGTTCTATTTATATGTGCAGCTAAAATTCCAGAGAAAGTATTTCAGTGGCTCAGCTAATAATTATTAGCTGGGCAAAGTCTTCCATTCTAGCCATTCCATAGGTCGTTGATCATCCTATGGGTAGTCACTTTTAGGTCATTGGTCCACTCTGCTAAAATGATCCTTCCATACATTGATTCCCTCAGAGGTAGCTATGAGTAAAAACTTTAAGAAGATAGTAAAATAAAAATCAAATTACATTTTCAGTACAACGAACTCTCCTTTACCTTACATGGTAATCATTCATCCAATAAATACTGACTACTATTAGTGCCAAGATCTATGCACTAATACCCTTGGGGCCCTGGTGGTGCAGTGGTTAAGCATTTGGCTGCTAGCCAAAAGGTCAGCAGTTCAAATCCACCAGCTGCTCTTTGGAAACCCTATGCAGCAGTTCTATTTTGTCCTATAGGGTCTCTATGAGTCAGAATCGACTTGATGGCAACGGGTATTTTTTTGTTTTGTTTTTTAGTGCTGTCTTAGTCATCTAGTGCTGCTACAACAGAAATACCACACGTGGATGGTTTTAATGAAGAGAAGTTAATTTCCTCATAGTCAAAGTTGGCTAAAAGTCCAAATTCAAGGTGTCAGCTCCAGTGGAAGGCTTTCTCTCTCTCGGCCTTCTCATCAGTGTTCCCCCAGACTAGGAGCTTCTCGGCACAGGGACCCCGGTCCAAAGGACGCGCTCTGCTCCCAGCGCTGCTTTCTTGATGGTATAAGGTCCCCCTGTCTCACTGCTCACTTCTGTCTTTTATATCTCAAGAGATTGCCTCAGGACACGGTCCAGTCTTGTAGATCAGGTCCTGCCTTACTAACACAACTGCCACCCATCCTCCCTCATTAACATCATAGAGTCAGGTTTACAACATACAGGAAGATCACACAATACCAGGAATCATGGCCTGGCCAAATTGATACACACATTTTTTGGGGGATGTAATTCAAACCGTGACAAGTGCCAAGGTCTAAGCACTAATCCCCTAAAATCTGTTCTTCCTTTTAATCTCATAGTAATAGAAATTGTGTCAATAAGCATATGAAACAAATGTCACAAAGATGGAAGATGTCCCATAGTCTGTCTCAATTCCCATTTGTATCCTGAATGTAAATGTCTCAATACACTGACAGTGATTTCAGTGAGTAAAATCACATATTTCCCCCTTAACCTGAAAACTAAAAAACAAATCTATTGCCGTTGAGTTGGTTCTGACTCACTGTGATTCTATAGAGCAGAGTAGAGCTACCCGATAAGGTTTCCAAGGCTGTAATCCTTATGGAAGCAGACTGCTACATCTTTCTCCCATGGAGTAGCTGGTGGGTTTGAACCACTGACCTTTCAGTTAGCAGGCAAATTCTTAAACCACAGCTCCATCAGGGCTCCTTCCTTAACCTGAACTCTCTAAATAAAAGCAATTTGATTCAACAATGTAGAGGAAAATGGCTGAATTATGTGGTTAGGGAGATAGTATATTGGGGTCCTACTTGGGCATTTTGAGGGATATTTAAGGATAGATTTGACTATAAGAGAGTTTTGCTTTGTATAGAGTTTTATTTTATAATCCAGACTTAACAGAATATGTATCTCAATGTACTTCTGACTAACCCAAGAACAAGACATTCCATATGTTATTTACCAAGTGCCCGGTGTGTTGCAGTATTTATTTTTTTCTGAGTGAGAAAAGCTTCCAGCTTATTCTTTAACCAAGTGAACACTGAAAGTCACCCTGACTTTTCAGATGTTTAAAGACCTAAATATGAAAAATAAAACTTCACCTATTAGAAAACATATAGAAAAATGCTGTAAATGCCTTAGGATAGAAACAAAAAACTTTTAAAATATGTGTTATAAAAAGGATGATTAATGAAATAAAATTTTGCTACATTTTACTATATCAAAAAACAATTTCTATTGCACGAAAAATGCAATATGGTAAAACTAAAGGACAGACCACAGAGTGGGAGAAAATAATATATGTATAACTGAAAATGGGTGAGTGTCAATAATATTATAAAGAAAAACTATAAATGATAGAAAAATATAAGTGAACTAATAGAAAAGGTAAATTGTAAGAATATACAATTGATAAAGAGGAAATCAGGAAAGTCAACAAAAATTAAAATATACTTAATTTTGCATGAAATAAGTAAAAGAAAAGTTAAAAGCCCAACAAGCTACTATTTCACATCTATCAGACGACACAAATCAGAAAGTTTGGCAATACTAGCTGAGAATAAAGGCAATTCCAGTGAACATCTAAAGTGGAAAAAACATTTTGAAGAGCAATTTGACAATATACTATAAAGGTGAAAGTGTAAATTATTCATGACTCAATAAATCCACTTCTAGTTAGGTACTCCACAGAAAGTCTTATGCATGTGCCCCAGGAGATGGAAAAAATTGTTCACTGCAGAACTGAACTTAATAGCAAAAATAATGGGAATAACCTAAATGCCATCAATAATGAATTGGATAAAGAAACTGTGGGACTTTTGTAAATGGAACGCTGTATAATGGTTCAGAAAAAAAAAAACCTGTTGCCATTGAGTCGATTCCAACTCATAGCGATCCTATAGGACAGAGTAGAACTGTTCCATAGGGTTTCCAAGGCTGTAATCTTTACGGAAGCAGATTGTCATATCATTCTCCTGTGAAGGGACTGTTGGGTTTGAATCACTGGCCCTTTGGTTAGCAATTGAGCATTTAACCACTGTGCCACCAGGTGAAGTAAAACAATATAGAGTAATGGAAACAAGTCATTGATATGATACATTTATATTATTTGAAATGATACTATATTTTTTCATAAAAACATGTATTCGAAAAATTACAAAAACATACCCTGGAAACATACACTGGAGAGGTGATTGAAATGGGTAAGTAAAACAGAACATATTATTGTTGTTATTTGCCATCAAGTGGATTCCCACTCATGATGACCCCATGTGTTACAGAGCAAACCTGCTTCATAGGGTTTTCTTGTCTGTAATCTTAAAAGAAGCAAATCGCCAGGACTTTTCTTCCATGGTACCACTGGGTGGGTTCAATCGCCAACCTTCAGGTTAGTAGTCGAGTGCAAACTGTTTGTACCACCTAGGAAACTAATATAAGGGCTTTAATTGTGTCTGCCAGGTTGTTGTTGGGTATGTGTGTGTATGTGTGTTATGTGAAGCATATGTGACAATACCTAAACACTTATTAGTGGTAGAAATATAACTGATATGTTTCTTTCCCCTTTATTGTTTCCAATTTCTGTGTATTTAATTTAAAAAAAAAAACTTTCAGGAAAACATCTCTCTTACAGGAAGGATTTAATGACTCTTCTCAAATATGAAATGTAAGGGAAATAGGCATCCTCTGCCCTTGAATAACTATATATGGGAATTTTTTATATCCTCATAAAAATGAGCCAGTACTATCCGGAGATTTTCTTTAGGGAGCATGTAGTCAAACTTAATTTGAAGTCAGGAACCTTCCTAAGAGGAGAGGATTTAAATAGACACTTTATCTATCAAATGGTTTATGTTCTTTCTGAAAGAATTTCCACTGGTATAAAAAGTCACCAAGTTTCTCCATAGGAATTTACAATGTGGGGAATAGGAGTCTGGGCTAATGTCTCTGCTCAGTGTCAGGGTCTGAGAACTGTTGGAGCATAGCTGTTCTGACCTGGCCTGTGGGCTGAGGCTCAAAGTCGCCCCCACAAAGAAACATTTTTGTATGTTGTCATACATTTGGAAAACTAGCTACTTATTGAGGGTAAGATGATAGAGCT
The DNA here is from genome assembly GCF_000243295.1 of Trichechus manatus latirostris. NCBI lineage: Eukaryota > Metazoa > Chordata > Mammalia > Sirenia > Trichechidae > Trichechus > Trichechus manatus. The sequence continues at coordinate 18,043,935 of NW_004443952.1, forward strand.
ACAAAAACAAAGAAGCACAAATGTGAGATACTTCTACAACCTGTGAAGAAAGATTGATTTAACCATTTTCTTACACTAAACTGATGATGTGGTTCATTCTAGTAGAGGCATACTGCACTTCAGTTTACAAAATAAATCTGTTAATGTTAAACTACCATACTTAGCCCATTTTAGAATGCAGTGTGCTGTTTCTCAATCTAAGATCTGGACATTTGATCACACATATCCAAAGAGAAGTACTGTTGTTGTTAGATGCTGTCTAATCAGTTCCCACTCATAGTGACCCTATGTACAACGAAGGAGACACTGCCCAGTCCTGCCCCATCCTCACAATCATTGGTATGTTTGAGCCCATTGTTGCAGTCAATCCATCACGTTGATGATCTTCCTCTTTTTTCTGACCCCGTACCTTACCAAGCATGATATCCTCCTCTAGGGATTGTTCCCTTCTGATAACACGTCCAAAGCACATGAGACAAAATCTCGCCATCCTCACTTCCAAGGAGAATTCTGGCTGTACTTTTTAAAGACAGACTTGTTCATCCTCCTGAGAGTCTATGGTATATTCAATATTCCTCGCCAACAGCACAATTCTAAGACATCAATTCCTCTTCTGTTTTCCTCATTCATTGTCCAGCTTTTGTATGCATCTGCGGTGACTGAAAATACCATGGCTTGGGTCAGGCACACTTTAGTCCTCAAAGTGACGTCTTTGCTTTTGAACACTTTAAAGAGGTCTTTTGCAGCAGATTAGCCCAATGTAATATTTCGTTCGATTTACTGACTGCTGCTTCCGTGGGTGTTGATTATGGTCCCAAGTGAAATGAAATCCTTGAAAATGTCAACATTTTCCCTATTTATCATGATGTTGCTTATTGGTCCAGTTGTGAGGATTTTTGTTTTCTTCATGCTGAGGTATAATCCATACTGAAGGCCATAGTCTTTGATCTTCATCAGTAAGTGCTTTAAGTCCTCTTCACTTTCAGCAAGCATGGTTGTGTCATCAGCATATTGCAGGTTGTTAATGAGTCTTCCTCCAATTCTGATGCTGCGTTCTTATTCATATAGTCCAACTTCTCAGATTATTTGCTCAGCATACAGATTGAATAAGTATGGTGAAAGGAAACAACCCTGATGCACATCTTTCCTGCTTTTAATTCACACAGAATCCCCTTGTTCTCTTTAATTGACTGCCTCTTGGGCTATATACAAGTTCCTCATGAGCACAGTTAAGCGTCCTGGAATTCCTATTTTTTGCAATGTTATCCATAATTTGTTATGATCCACACAGTTGAATGCCTTTGCATAGTCAATAAAACACAGGTAAACATTTTTTTGTTATTCTTTGCTTTCAGCCAAGATCCATCTGACATCAGCAATGATATCCCTTGTTCCATATCCTCTTCTGAATCTGGCTTGTATTTCTAGCAATTCTATGTGAATGTACTGCTGTAACCGCTTTTGAATTATCTCCAGAAAAATATTACTTGTGTGTGATATTAGTGATATTGTTTGATAATTTCCTCATACTGTTGGATCACCTTTGTTTGGAATGGGCACAAATATGGATATCTTCCAGTCTGTTGGCCAGGTAGCTGTCTTCCAAATTTCTTGGCATAGATGAGTGAGCACCTCCAGTGCTGCATCTGTTTGTTGAAACATCTCAATTGGTATTCCATCAATTCCTGGAGGCTTGTTTTTTGCCAATGCCTTCAGTGCAGCTTGGACTTCTTCCTTCAGTACCATAGGTTCTTGATCATATGCTACCTCCTGAAATAGATGAACATTGACCACTTCTTTATGGTACGGTGACTATGTATTGCTTCCATGTTCTTTTGATACTTCCTGCATCATTCAATGGTTTGCCCATGAACCAAAGGGGAAAAAAAACCCACTGCCGTCGAGTTGATTCTGACTCATAGTGACACTATAGAATCCTTAAAAATTGCAAATCGAGGCTTGAATTTTTTCTTCAGTTCCTTCAGCTTGAGAAATGCCAAGCATGTTCTTCCCTTTTTGTTTTCTAATTCCAGGTCTTTGCACATTTCATTATAATACTTTACTGTGTTTTCTCCAGCCGCCTTTTTGAATCTTCTGTTTAGATCTTTTACTTCATCATTTTTTCCATTCGCTTAAGCTACTTTCTGTTCAATACCAAGTTTTACAGTTTCTTCTGACATCCATTTTGGTAGGAATCTTATACTCATTTTGTTGCCATTTTACATTGGATATTAATATTTACATTGAATCAATCTTTTTGGAAACATGTAATATTAACCGTATTTTTTTACGTAACGGAACAGAAGTTCAGAGAAGTTAAGAGATCAACCTGTAGTTTAGCAGCAGGGTACCTAGTAGGCAAGACATTATTTGTTGAATGAATAAACATATATTTTAGAGCCAGAACCATGGTATCAAGCAAGGACTGACTACATGGTCTGTGTCCTTCCATTACTCCTCACAACTTATATTTTATAAATATCTTACAAAATCTTGTATTTCCTTAAGACTGATAATTAGCATTAAGAATATTTTTTCCATTTAATTCACAGGACCTTTAGAAGCTGATATTTTTTTCCCACAATGCTTTTGCTTCATATACAATATGGGTAATTTCCATGCATGAATGAGCCAAGAATTTCATTTCAAAACTGCTTCTATGATTCTCGATAGTATCTGAAGTTAGAGAAATTCTGATACACATTTAGGATGATGTTTAAAGTCAGCCTTTTTTAGAAGTAGCTTCATGAATAAGGAAAATATTTAAAAGCTTACTGTCTTAATTATGACTTATTAGAATTATCAAGTACACTTCTCAATTTGCTTTGTGCACAATGTAGTCAGTTGAATAGAGCATCAATCACACCAAACAATTGGAGATAATTATAGGAATGTCTGCTTTTTGTTCTGCACATATTAATCTGTACTCTACTTTATTGTTCATTAATTGAGTCAGGGATTTTGAAATCACTTTGGCATTTGCAGAGATTAGAAACTGCAAGAGATGTTTTGTGCAAATGAACACTCTAAATTTATGTGGGTGGTCAACATATCCATGTGATCTCACCTTTCTGGACTGCACTTCAGGTGGGATCCCAGGCCCATTATGACTGTGCAACAGCAGAAAGGGAACTTCTCCAAGAGGCCTTCTTTTGCTTAGTGGAATCTAGGAAACTTTTTGCTGAGACCACGGAGTATTTATTTTTAAGCATTTTATCTTTCTATTTGAGAAAAATAAACATCTGACTTTGTAATGGCAGTTCCTTTTTCTTCAAACAAATCAATGAAGAGTAAAATTGAACTCACATTTAAAAGGGAAAGGTAGACTTAAAATGATCATGACAAAACACTTGGCATTTTGGCAAATTATAAATGGGAGATTGTACCTTTGAAGGATCCACTCCATGGACCCCTGATGGACTCAGTTCTCAATGAGTGCTTTACCAGTTTTTTCACTAAATAGTAACCAGTCACATTTCCTCTTCCTTATGGGCTTATACCTAGACTACATTTTTCATCTTCCCTATATTTAAAACGAAACCTGGTGGCACAGTGGTTAAGTGCTTAGCTGCTAACCAAAAGGCCAGTGGTTGGAACCCAAAATTTTCTCAACATTTAAATGGAACTGGAGGATTAATATCTACTGATTGAAAATTATCCCCGAAACCAAACCCTGGCTCATCTTGGAAAGTGACCTGAGGAACCTGGCTTCCTTGGTCCAGCAAGGCTTCTGGGATAAAGCTCCCTGGAAGTTGTGTAAGGGGAATAAATTATACATTTTATGATGACCAAGTAAACTGTGATTTTTAATAGTTTATGAATAATTTTAATAATATAAATATAGTATCCATAACTAACATTGGATTATAACCCAAAGTAAAAAATAAATAGCTGTGAGAATTCATACTGATGTAAATAAATTATTAAACAAACAAGTAAATAAATAAAGGAGAAGAGAAAAATCTTCCTTATAGAAGAATCCACATAATATTTATAGCTACTTCCTTTTTTATAAGGTAAAACTCAATTCTCCCATCCACCCTCGAGTACACGCCATGCATAGTGTCTTGATTTCAAAGAATAGATATGTTAAAAATGTAACTTTACAAAGGAATCTGGTAAACACTACCTTGGCCAGGTGAACAAGGGTTAACATCATCAATTATAAGTCATATTGATAGCATGTACCCCTGACACGATACAATAAAAAGGGTACTTCACCTTTGTTCTTTTCAAAACCCATGACTCCAGTGAAGTCAAGAGGGATATATCAGTAAAACCTAAACTGAGGCACATCCTACAAAATACCTGACAAGTACTCCTCAAAACAGCCAAGGTAATGGATAACAAGGAAAGACAGAGAAACTATTACAGACCAGAAGAGATCAAAGAGACATGACAACTAAATGCAATGTAGTATCTTTGATGGGATCCTGGAAGAAAAAAAGGACATTAGTCAAAAAACTAGTGAAATCTGAGCCAAATGTGAAGTTTAGTTAATAGTAATGTATCAGTGTTGGCTTCTTAGTTGTGACAAATGTATCATAGTAATGTAAGATGTTAACTCTAAGAGAAAGTGGGTGAGATATACACTGGAACTCTTTGAATTTGAAAAGAACGTATATTTAGCTATTGTTGGGTACAGTGTTCTATAAACATTAATTAGGTCAAGTTGGTTTATAATGTTGTTCAGACCTCTGTATCCTGACTGATTTTCTGTAAATTGGGTATAATAATTACTGAAAGAGTAAGACTGATGTCTCAAACTACAATTGTAGATGTGTCTAGTTCTCTTTATACTTCTATTAAATTTTACCTTATGTAATTTGAAGCTCTAGTAGAAGGTACCTTAAACATTTAAGAACATTTATGTCTCTTTGGTGAATTGAGTCCCTTATCATTATGTAATATCCCTCCTTCTGTCTCCTAATACTCATTGTTCTGAGTCTACTTTGTCTAATATTAATATAGCCTCTCCAGTTTTCTTTCACTTAATTTTTTCATGGTATTTGTTTTTCACTCTTTTTACTTTTAGCTTATCTGTCTTTATACTTAAAATGAGATTCATGTAGAAAGTATATAGCTAGGTCTTACTTTTATTACCAACCTGACAATCACTTTTTTTTAATTAAGGTGTTCAAACCATTGACTAAACACAATTGTTGATATGCTTGTATGTAAATAGATCATCTTGCTTTTTTTTATTTTTCATTTGTTCCACATTTTCTTCTTTAAAAATTATTTATTGTTGTAAAAATATAAATACTAACACTTGCCAATTCAACAATTTTCATGTGTACAGTGCAGTGACACGGGTTACCTCAATCATATGGTACAACCATCACCAATACCCATTGCCAAATTTACCATCGTCGTAAATAGAAACTCAATACTTCCTAAATTTCACCTTTTCTTTTTACCCTTTTTCCTCCTTGTCTGTTTGCTTTTATAGTGAATGTGTATTTTCTGTGATTTTGTTTTTTCTCCATTACTGGCTTACTAGTTGTCTCTTTTGCTAATGTTTTAGTGACTGCTCCAACTTTATAATATATATCTTTAACTTAACACAGTGTAACTACAAAGATCATACCTGATCACTTATATGAACATTACAACAGAGTAGTTCCAATTCATCTCTCATCCTTTGTGCTCTTGTTATCATATGTATTAAATTTACCTGTAATGAAATACATAATTAATTGTAATTAATTACTGAAAGAGAAGTTTTGAAGTCAACAAACATGATTATGAACTTGTCTAATTCCCCTAAAGCTCTGTCAATATTTGCTTTGTATACTCTGAAGCTCTGTTATTAGCTAAGTGCATATCAAAGATTGTTTTGCTCTCCTGATGAATTTACTCTCTTCTTGTTATCTGTAATAATACCCCTTATTTTCAATTCTACTTTTAATATTAAGAGAGCTTTCCAGCAGGTTCTTATGGTTACTGTTTCCATAGTTTTCTTATGATAACTCTTTGTTATCTATTTCCATTTTTTAAAAAAATTTGAATCGTTTACATCTTTATATTTAAAGTGCATCTCTTCTAAATGTTCTACATCCTACTTCGGTGAGTATCATCTGGGGTCTTAAAAGCTTGTAAGTGGCATCTAAGATACCCCATGGTCCCACCCTGTCTGGAGCAAGAGAAAATGAAGAAAACCAAAGACACAAGGGGAAGATTAGTCCAAAGAACTAATGGATAACAACCACCACAGCCTTCACCAGACTGAGTCTAGCACAACTAGATGGTGCCTGGTTACCACCACCAATTGCTCTGACAGTGATCACAATAGAGGGTCCCGGACAGAGCTGGAGAAAAATGTGGAACAAAATTCTTACTCACAAAAAAGAAAAAATAAGACCAGACTTACTGGTCTGACAGAGATTGAAAAAACTCTGAGAGTATGGCCCCTGGACACCCTTTTAACGCAGTACTGAAGTCACTCCTGAGGTTCCCCCTTCAGCCAAAGATTAGACAGGCCCATAAAACAAAACAAGACTAAATAGGCACACCAGCCCAAGGGCAAGGACAAGAAGCCAAGAGGGGACAGGAAAGCTGGTAATGGGGAACCCAAGGTAAAGAAGGAGAAAATGTTGACAAGTCATGGATTTGGCCACCAATGTCACAAAACAATATGTGTACTAACTGTTTAATGAGAAACTGATTTGCTCTGTAAACCATCTAAAGCACAATAAAAAATAAAATTTTCTCTTAGGTTCAAGTAAGAGAGATTGTATTCAAACTGTAAACAAAAAGACCTCAGGTGAAGATTTTAAGATGAAATGAGAGAATATATGCAAAAGCTGAGATGCAGGACTTTGGCACACACTGGGCACCAAATAAGTGGTAGGTATTATTAGATAATGAAAATTCAACATTTAACAGCATTGTTCTATGAGAACTTATATTAACAGTTTAAATGCAAAATTATAACATTCATAGCTTAAAATTAAGCCTATTTGTGACACTTTAAATGATTTAAATTAAAAAAAAAAACTATAAAAAATAAATAAAATGGACCTCTTCTAAATGGTGTATTGTTAATCTCTGTTAATCTCGTGTTTTGGAGTGGAATATTTTGACTATTCATATTTAATGCAATTATTTACATGATTGAGTCTATTCAATCTTGTTGTTTTATAGGTTTCTTATGTTCTCTGTTTCTTCAATCTTCATTCTCTAGGATTAATTTAGAACACTGATTACATATTTTTCAAACATTCTTGTGATTTTTATAGTTACATAATATTCAACTACCTTCTCTAATTGTATACTAGCTATTCTTGGGGAATGCATTATATGCGTATATTGTTAAATTTTAAGAAAAAAATCAAGGGTGAGGGGACTATAATGCCTATTTTGGAGTAAGACTATAAACTGCTTTTAGGACACCCCTGAACTCAGTTCTTGAGAGCAGGTATTGATTTTATTCATCCTTGTGCTCAATAAGTACGTGGATTGTTTCTCATATAGCTGGGCTATGTTACTCAGACTATTAAAGAATGCTGTATAAAATACATAAAGAACACCATCTACTTTAAAAATACTGAAGAGCAGAAAGATTCTAGGGATCTGCCAGACCAAATTCTTTGGGAAAGTCTGAATTCAGGAAGGACAGAGGAATATAATAAAAAGAAAGAAGTCACAATTGTCCTGAGGCTATTTGCCTGTATCTCAGACTTGGGCTTCACTTCCCATGAGACACAGGAAATAGAAGTCAAGTCCTAGGCCTTCCCAAGAAGAGATTTACAGGAGATTGTTCCCTTATAAATTGGTCTCTAAAGGAGTATAATTCAGAGTAAGGACAAACAAGAACTAGTCCCATTTCCCTTCCCCTCAGTACAAGCAGGCTATAGTAAAAGCTGCCTTGGCTGTGAGAAAAAAAAAAAGAAATGAGATATAAAAATAAGCTATTATTGAGAACAATGGCATATGTGTTCTGTACAGTTTTATACTGAGGATACGAAGAGCCAAGATGAACCAATGTGGTGGACAGGCTGCAGTACTCTAGATTAATTCCTACCTGGTGCTATTCATGCTCTTACATGGTGCTATTTATGCTTTCTTTAGTCTCTACCCCTTGAGCAGGAGCCCTGTTGGTGCAGTGGTTAAGCACTTGGCTGCTAGCCAAAAGGTTGGTGGTTTGAACCCACCAGCCACTGTACCAGAAAGAATTGATTGACGTTCAACCATTGCAGGAGGTAGCATACGATTAAGAACTGATGATATTGAAGGAAGAAGTCCAAAATGAACTAATAGCACTAGCCAAAAGCAAGGCTTCAGGAATTGATGCAATACCAATTGAGATGTTTCAACAAACAGATGCAATGCTGAAAGAGCTCATTTGTCTACACCAAAAAATTTGGAAGACAGCTACCTGGCCAGCCAGATGGAAGAGATCCATATTTGTGCCCATTCCAAAGAAAGGTGATCCAGCATAATGCAGAAATTATCAAACAATGTCCCTAAGATGACACACAAGTAGAATTTTGCTGAAGATAATTAAAAAACGGTTGCAGCAGTACATCGACAGGGATCTGTGATAAATTAGCCAGATTCAGAAGAGGGATATCATTGCTGATGTCAGATGGATCTTGGCTGAAACCAGAAAATACCAGAAAGTTGTTTACCTGTGTTTTATTCACTATGCAAAGGCATTTGACTGTGTGGATCATAACAAATTATAGATAACATTGTGAAGAATGGGAATTCCAGAACACTCAAGTGTGCTTATGCGCAACCTGTACATAGACCAAAAGGCAGTCATTCAACAAAGAACAAGGGGATACTGCATAGTTTAAAATCAGAAATGTGTGTGTCAGGGTTGTATCCTTTCACCATACTTATTCAATCTGTATGCTGAACAAATAGTCTGAGAAGCTGGACTATACAAAGAAGAATGTGGGATCAGAATTGGAGGAAGACTCACGAACAACCTGTGATAAGCGGATAACACAACCTTGCTTGCTGAAAGTGAAGAGGACTTGAAGCACTTACTGATGAAGATCAAAGACCACAGCCTTTGGTATGGACTACACCTCAACATAAAGAAAACGAAAATCCTTACAACTGCACCAAGATGTGACATAATGATAAACAGAGAAAATACTGAAGTTGTAAAGGATATCATTTTACTTGGGTCCACAATCAATGCCCATGGAAGCAGCAGTCAAGGAATCAAAGGACGTACTGCATTGGGCAAATCTTTGCAAAAGACCTCTTTAGCGCGTTAACAAGCAGAGATGTCACCTTGAGGACTAAGGTGATCCTGACATGAGCCATGATATTTTCAATTGCCTCATATGCATGTGAAAGCTGGACAATGAATAAGGAAGACTGAAGAAGAATTGATGCATTTGAATTATAGCGTTGGCAAAGAATAATGAATATACAATGGACTACCAGAAGAACAAAGAAATCTGTCTCGGAAGAAGTACAGCCAGAATGCTCTTTAGAAGGGAGGATGATGAGACTTCATCTTACGTACTTTGGGCATATTATCATGAGGAACCTGTCCCTGGAGAAGGACATCATGCCACATAAAGTAGAGGGTCAGGGAAAAAGAGGAAGGCTCTCCATAACATGGATTGACACAGTGGCTGCAACAATGGGGTCAAATATGGCAAAGATTTTAAGCATGGCATAAGACCCAGGCAGTGTTTCTTCCTGTTGTACATGGGGTTGCTATGAGTCAGAACTGACTTGACGGCACCTAACAACAACAACCCCTTGAGAGTTGGTGGAGCTTGTGACTTACTTCTAACCAACAGAATATGGCAAAGGTAAAGTAATACTGCAAATGTAATTAAAGTTCCAAATCAGTTGATTTTGAGTTAATGAAAAGGAGAATTATTCTGGGTGAACCTGGCTTAATAAGGTGAAAGTCCTTAAAAGAGGGACTGGGACCTTTCTAAAGGTAAACACATTTCAAATCCTCTTTCAAGGAGAATACCTTCATCCTAAGCCTCAGAGAAAAGCCCAAAATATTTTTTTAAGGGAAATAACTACAAGATACCTAAACATAACCAGGAATATAGTGAAAAATATCAATTTAAAAGGGTTTTGGCATGCTTATTTGAAAAATAAATCTGAAAAATTAAACATTTTCCGATGGCATGACCAGGAATGGCTCTTTTTCCTTGTGTTAGTTATGAAATATAGGAGAAAATAATACAAAGTTTAGCCAAAAATATGATCTTATACATTTACAAAACATTTATTTGAGTTACATAATGCTCTTTTAAACATATCATAGAAGGAGTGGAAAGGAGAGATGAATAGGTGGAGCACGGGGGATTTTTAGGACAGTGAAACTTTTCGGCATGATACTGTAAGGGTGGATACAACACATTAAACATTTTCTCAAAACTCTTGGAAGTATACAACACAGAAAGTGAACCCTAATGTAAACTGTGAACTCTAGTTTACAATAATGTATCAATGTATTTGTTTTGTCAATTGCAACAGATATACCACACCAATGGAAGATGTTGGTAATAGGGGAAACTGTGCCTGCGAGTATGGGAAGTCTTTACTTTCTGCTCAGTTGTTCTGTAATCCTAAATCTTCTCTAGAAAAATAAAATCTATTAATAAAAAGGCACACAGAAATATATTCTTTAGAGCAAGTGATGAATTCGATGTACTTGACAACCCAAAGGTAAGAAATAATTTATCATTGTCGTATCCTTTGTTTTATAAATATGTTTTGAATAACCACAGAGTTAATTTCTGTGTATAATACATCACAATTCATTACAGCTTATTTTTATTAAGGTGAATGCCAATAACTGTGACAAAAAAACATTTCCAGCTATCTGATTTTGGAGATAATCAAAATACTTAAAACTCTCATCTTTCTTCATGTGACTTGCATACAAAACTAGTATCCTTTCTACCAAATTAAATGCATTATTATGATTTTACAAACCAAGCATCATTTGTTAAAGGAACTGGGAAAAGATAAAGACATTTATTGAGAACATCCTGCTTACCTCTTCTGTGTTGGCTCAGGATTATGGCAGACGATAGCCACAACTTCCTGCTCTACTCTTCTTTTCCTTGCCAGGAATGGAGCCCTGCATAGTTGGCTTAGTCTCTAGAATGCTGATTAGCACTTTAAAATTCTATTCTGCACCCAGAAAAGGTGTAGACTCTGAACTATCCAGAACCTTTGAATGCCTACAGCCTAATCTCTCTAGCCTCCACTCTGACATGGTACTTTGAAGTACTGGATGTAATGACTGACATTGCTATGATTTAGTTAGCTGATAAAATATTTTTTAGCAATTTTCCAGAATGTACTATTACTTAATTTACTTAATTAGTTCTAAAAATATCACTAAACAAACAAACCTGTTGCCATCGAGTTGATTCCTACTCACAGCAACCGTATAGGCCAGTCAAACTTCCCCAGAGGGTTTTCAAGGAGCAGCTGGTGGATTCAAACTGCCAACCCTTTGGTTGACAACCGAACTTTTAACCACTGCACCACCAGGGCTCCCAAAATATCACTAAGTACTCAAAATACACTCTTTGAAGGAAACCCATTTAAAAATCTTTCTGATAGAAAGAAATTACCTTTGCAATTAAAAGTGTTATAAGCAGTTTCTTTTATTTTTTTTTAAATTAGAGAGGACCTGGATTTATGGTACTAAGTCATTCCAAGATATTTATACAGAATTTGAAACCATGCTCGCAATTAAAGAAAAATTTAACTTTGTTCTTAGACACTCTTTTCTAACATCCTCTCTTCACTACAATATGGTAAAATTAGACTTTCAACTCTGAATTTAGGGATGTTAACTTTAAAGTACACTAAACATTCACTTTTATTATAGCTATTCTATTTCAGATGATAATCTACCACAGATACTGTAATGGAATTAAACATTGTATAACGCAAGAATGACTTTGCGATATAAGCAAGATATTTATCTGTTAGACACAAAAGGAAACAATTTTTTAAATTCTATATATGTAAAAGTGTCACCTGCCAGAGGATTATTTCAGTATTACACCTCAAACATATATGTATTGTATATGTATTATCAAAATATAATACATATGTATACACATACATACGCATATATACATTTTATATATACACATACATATGTACATTATATATATACATATGTACACATACATACATGTGTATATGTACATGGTAAATCTAACATATCCTTTCTTATGGCACAAATGAAATATGAAATCATGGTTATCATTTTTTTAAATCTAAAAAAGCTGGTCCAATATACATGAGCTTGTTTAATTTTCGGTAAATATCATAAACTTCCTCCAAGGAAAAAAATGAAATGACTATCAACATGTATATAGGTTAATATATGTATAAATAAATAATTGGATGTGGTTCTCGTAGGTGTACGTAAGAGAAAATGAAAATGTCAAGGTCAAGATTTCCTCTTAAATTTTTGTTTGTTTGTTTTTTCTTTTAATTTTATTATAAGCAATGTTTATCCATTGTAGAAAAGTAAACATGAAGAAAACTGAAAATGCAATTAATCAAAAAGAAAAAAAAAGCATTTCCCCATTGTGTCACCAGAGACTTTGCTTAAAAACTTTTTGCTTTGTTATAAGTCTAACATTAATTACCTTATTCATCTCACATTCATTGTACTTAGTTTTTAAAAAATTTCTTCTGACTCTGTGTTTATACATCATTCATAACGTGGTGCATCTCTGGTTGTTGCTACTCTCTCCCTCTCCATATGCCTTGATCCATTTACTGGTGTATTTAAAGAAACTAAACTGATCAATCTTCTTGTCTATTTAAAGGAACTTGATTTAAATAGATTTATCAATTCTATCGTACATCAGGAGCCCGGGTGCTACAGTGGTTAAGCGCTCAGCTGTTAACCAAAATGTCAGCAGTTCAAATCCACCAGCTGCTCTTTGGAGGCCCTATGAGGCAGTTCTACTCTACCTACAGGATCACTATGAGTCAAAATCAACTTGATGGCAATGGGTTTTTTTTAATTACACATCAAGAATATAAATAATTTTCTAATAATCATAGTCTCATTTCACTGATTTTGATTTCTTAGTTTTATTTTTAGGTTCTTATTTTCCTAGCTTTTCTTCCACATGGGCTGCCAATTTTGCTTAACTTAGCTCTTTTTATGTTGTATCAAAGGTATATTCTTTAAAGCATTCTTCCATGTTTACCAAATCTGTGATTTTCCCCCTTGTTTCTTTTTTGTTGTTGTTGTTTTATTTATTTGTTGTTTAAAATATAATTTGGGATAACAGAACACTAACTTTGTAGTCTTTAAAGGTTGTTATGAACGTTATAAGTGTTCTTGTTTTTCTTTTCTAAATAATTTGGGTATTTAACAGATAAACACAAATTTTAAAATTTATAACATTTAAACATTTTATGAAGTCCTAAATACTAAAACATCACCAGTTCCTTTGTACAGAAATAGTTCCGATGTTCCTCCCAACCTCCAGCGATTTCCCAGAGTTAATAAAAATTTAGATTCAAAGCAAAGCAAGCGAGTGTACTGAATAAAAGGAGAGATGGAGAGAGAGACAAAGAGACAGAGAGAGAGAAAGAGAAGAGATGGTGCTTTACTAAAATTACAAAGTAATTGGCTTTGGAAAAAATGAGAAAAGAGATCCAGGAAGGAGGTTTAGAGAATAAAAGAGGAAAAGTAGGAAAATAAGTACTGTTGCAATATTGGCCTAGCCAAGTTAAGAAACTAAGATTAGTCCTATTTTTTGGTTTAGATAATAGTAGTAGTAGTGGTGGTGGTAGTAAAACAGTAGTAGTAGTAATAGTAGTAGTGGTGATGGTGGTTATGGTAAAGTAGTAGTAGCAGCAGCAGCAGACGTGAATTCACAGTATGGATAAGACTAATTGTAGCTTAACTTCATTCGATTATTTTCATGTTCCAGGCACTACATTAAATGTTTACATAGTGTCTTAGTTATTTCGTGTTGCTGTAACAGAAATGCCACAAGTGGGATGGCATCAAAAAACAGAAGTTTATTCTCTCACAGTCTAGTAGGCCAGAATTCCGAATTCAGGGCATCAGCTCCAGGGGAAGGCCCTCTCTCTCTGTTGGCTCTGGAGGAAGGTCCCTGTCATCAATCTTCCCCTGGACTAGTTGCTTCTCAGATGAAGGGACCCCAGGTCCAAAGGATGTGCTCTGCTCCTGGTGCTGCTTTCTTGGTGGTATGAGGTCCCCATGTCTCTCTGCTTGCTTCTCTCTTTTATGTCTCTAAAGAGATTGACTTAAAACACAAGCTAATCTTGTAGATTGAGTCCTGCCTCATTAACATAACTGCTGCGAATCCCACCTCATCAACATCATAGAGATAGGGTTTACAACACACAGGAAACTCACATCAGATGACAAAATGGTGGACAATCACACAATACCGGGAATCATGGCCTGACCAAATTGACACATATTTTGGGGGGACACAATTCAATCTATGAAACTTAGATAATATTTAATCTTTACAATACCTTATTATATAGATGAGGACATTTATATTAAAGGAGATTAAAAATTTTGCCCAAGTCACCAGGAAGAATCCAACCCAGTCAAATTCTAGATAGGACTGACTGAGGATAGGAGCAGGCTCAGGCTGTGGACACCTATATGAGTCAAGGTTTGGGGGAAAACTAAAGAGTGAAGCAAATAAATATATAAGGATATAATAACTAACACTTTCTTCTGTGTTTTAGGTTTAGCTAGTTTGAACTATTGTTATTCCTGTAAGTGTGTAATATATAAAATAGACTACCTAGTAAATACACTAGACTCTAGCAAACATATGTCTAAAATTTTTAATCAGAGGGATGGCTCAGATAAAAGCTTGACACCAGAATATTAGTGTGATTTAAACGTCACTAATTCCCATATCTATCACTATTTTGGAGAACATCTTATAATAAAATCCCAGGCAAATCTTCAGAAGTTTTTCAGTCCCTACGCCATTGGCACATCGTGCTATATTCTTTATACCTTACAGTGTGAGAGTGGCACCTCATTGTACAGCAAACAATGATACTGACACTCACTGATCTATTGAAGGAGACAGCTTATATACAAATAGCTAGCATACAGAAAAATAGACAGTGTGGCACTATGCCAGAAGTTTGAATAATGTAGTTTAGGCACAGAAAAAGATGAGTTTTTTTTTTTCTTTTTTAACTTTAAGGAACTGAAAGATTGTCAAAAAATTCTTCCGGGTGAATGTGATATTTCATCTGTTCAGGATGTGAAACTGTACTTTAGGCAGAAGGCAGACATACGAGAACTGGAAGCAATAGCAAATTTTGTGTGCCACATCATCCCCAACCTGCTTCTAAAAAGTATATTTTCAATACCCTGTAAGTATAGTTATTTTTTAGTTTTTTTATTGTTGTGCTTTAAGTGAAAGTTTACAATTCAAGTTAGTCTCTTATACAAAAATTTACACATACATTGTTATATGACCCTAGTTGCTCTCTCTGTACTGTGACAGCACACTCCTCCTTTCCACCCTGAATTTCCTGTGTCCATTCAACCAGCTCCTGACCTTCTCTGCCTTCTCATCTCGCCTCTGGACTGGAGCTGCCCATTTAGTTGCACATATCTACTTGAGCTAAGAAGCACACTCTTCACGAGTATCATTATATGTCCCATAGTCCAGTCTAATCTTTGTCTGAAGAGTTGGCCTCGGGAATGGTTTTAGTTTTGGGCTAACAGAGAGTCCAGGGGCCATGTCTTCCAGCGTCCCTCCAGTCTCAAACAAACTATTAAGTCTGGTCTTTTTATTAGAATATGAATTCTGCACTCCACTTTTCTCCTGCTCTGTCAGGGACTCTCTGTTGTGTTCCCTGTCAGGGCAGTTATTGGTGGTAGCCAGGCACCATCTAGTTCTTCTGGTCTCAGGCTGATGAAGTCTCTGGTTTTTGTGGCCTTTTCTGCCTCTTGGGTAAGTATAGTCATTTTTAACTTTTTTTTTCCACCCCATGTCAGTCAGTTTGTCATACCATGGTGGCAAGCGTGTTGCTTGATACTGGAAGCAAATACCAGCAAGGTCACTGTTGTGGATTGAATTGTGTCCCCCCAAAAAAGTGTGTGTAGGCTTGGCTAGTCCATGATTCCCAATGTTGTGTGATTGTCCACCATTTTGTGTGCAAAGACCTGGAGTTACAAAACAAATAGGAAGTTGAAACTATTTCTCAAGCTGAAAGAACTCAAGTAAAAACTCAAGCCTCAAGTTGCAAATTTGAAGGATTCTATGGTAAAATATTGAGCAACGCAGAAACATCAAAAGAAGATGGAAGGAATACACAGAGTAACTGTACCAAAAAGAATTGGTCAATGTCAAACCATTTCAGGAGGTAGTATATGATTAAGAACAGATGGTAGAGACGGAAGAAGTCCAAACTGCAGGCATTGGCAAACAACAATGCTCCAGGAATTGACTGAATACCAGTTGAGATGTTTCAAAAAGCAGATGCAGCACTGAAGGTGTTCACTTGTCTATGCCAAGACATCTACCTGGCCAACCAACTGGAAGAGATCCATATTTGTGCCATTCCAAAGAAAAGTGATCTCACAGAATGCAGAAATTATGAAACAGTATCATTAATATCACATGCGGGTAAAATTTTGCTGAAGATAATTCAAAAATGATTGCAGCAGTACATTGACAGAACTGCCAGAAATTCAAGCTGGATTCAGAAGAGGATGTGGAATGAGAGATATCATTGCTGATGTCAGATGGATCTTGGCTGAAAGGAGAGAATACCAGAAAGTTGTTTACCTGTGTTTTATTGACTATGCAAAGCATTCAACTATGCAGATCATAACAAATTATGGATAACATTGAGAAGAATGGGAAGTCCAGAACACTTAATTGTGCTCATGTGCAACCTGTGCATAGACCAAGTGACAGTTGTTTGAACAGAACTAGCAGATACTGTATAGTTTAAAATCAGGAAAGGTATGCATCAGGGTTGTATTTTTCCACCATGCTTATTCAGTCTGTATGCTGAACAAATAATCTGAGAAGCTGGACTATATGAAGAAGAACATGGCATCAGGATTGGAGGGAGACTCACTGACAACCTGCAATATGCAGATGACACAGCATTCCTTGCTGAAAGTGAAGAGAACTTGAAGCAATTACTGATGAAGGTCAAAGACTACAGCCTTCAGTATGGATTACACTGCAACATAAAATAAAATTCCTCACAAATGGACCAGTAAGCAACATCATGATAAATGGAGAAAAGATTGAAATTGTCAAGGATTTCATTTTACTTGGATCCACAATCAATACTCATGGAAGCAGCAATCAAGAAATCAAACAATGTTCTGCCTTGGGCAAATCTACTGCAAAAGATCTCTTTAAAGTGTTGAAAATCAAAGAAGTTACTTTAAGAACTAAGGTGAACCTGACCCAAGCCATGATATTTTCAATCACCTCATAGGCATGCGAGGGCTGAACAATGAATAAGGAAGACCAAAGAGAATTGATGCCTTTGAATTATAGTGTTGACCAAGAATATTGAATATACCACAGAATGCCAGAGGAACAAACATTCTGTCTTGGAAGAAGTACAACAAGAGTGCTCCCTGGAAGTGAGTGTGGAGAGACTTTGTCTCACATTCTTTGGACATGTTATCAGGATGGACCAGTCCCTAGAGAAAAGCACCATGCTTAATAAGGTAGAGGGTTGGTGAAAAAGAGGAAGACCCACGGTGAGATGAATTGACACAGTGGCTGCAACAATGGGCTCAGACATAGCATCGATTGTGAGGATGGCACAGGACTGGGCAGTGTTTCGTTCTGTTGTACATAGGCTTGCTATGAGTCGGGAACAACTCGACAGCACCTAAAAATAACAACATAGTTATTTTTGTTTCGAATACCTCTAGGATATAGATTTAGGACTGATATTTCTTGATCTATTTTGTGATTTATTCCCTACAAAGAAAGGAAAAACTGCCCTCATATGACTTATCTTAATAAAAGGCCTGTTTGCCCTTCCTGGTGGTCATGTTTTCAGTGTCCTGCTTTTCCTATTCTTTGTATTCCCTCCTCTACTACCACCCCAACCATTCCAAAAAAAGTCAATATAAAATGTAGAAGTTACCAAAGGGCCAATCTATGCAAAATAATTATTTTCTTTGAGATACTCGAAGAGATACTTGGGGGGCAGCTGCATTCAAGGATTTTGGCATGCCTGTTTTTATCATCATTGTTGTCTGTTGTCCAACCATTGACTGTTGTTTTAAATGCAAGAGGAAATCTGTAGTTCTATCCTGGCCTTAACAGATTAAAAGATTTTTGTGGAAGTTCTACTTTCTCTGTTACATATAGAAAGGACACATGTTAAAACTTTAGCTGTTTTTTTTTCTTAATATAGTAATTGCTACAATTGTCATTCCTTTAAATCAAGTATCCAACTTATGCTTCAGAGGGTGGTTAATAAAGTAAGCTTTACAGCTCCTTCCAATCCCAACGTTATATAATTCTATATGGTTTTCTCTGAAAAGGAGGAGCTCCAGAGGGTGTGGGAAAGCTTTTGCATTCAATTCTCCATCATATTCTCTGGGTAAGTGCAATGTCAAAAAACCATGACTGAACTATCCTGTATCCTAGAGGAAGGAAAAGGAAGTAGTGCTTTCATGCCTCACTGAAAAACTGTGCCCCCGTTTTAAAGAAGACGAAGTAGAATGTTTCAAGATATTTACAGTACTTACAGAGTCTATTTTATTTGTATGTCTTTTTTTTTTTTTAGGACAAGCTAATATTACCTACTTATACGCCTTCTTAAATGCCATCTAAATAATTTATTAGTTGGCAGAAGTGCAACAATTTAGGATTTAACCTGTTTTTAATGTAAAAGCAGACAGTGATGTTTTTGTATTGGTTCAGCAGCTTCTGAGGGCTGAGGAGAACTGTTTGCTCCCATTCACATCCTCTTAAATTTCCTGATCTTTTTTTAAAAAGGGTAATAATTGGAATATTGACACTGGTCAGAAAAATATGAAGGTTAGAAAGATAGTTGTCATTTTCTACTCGAAGCACACAAACACACGGAAACTCCTAAAATGGTGTTTTTGGACAAGTGTATTAACTTTTTATTAATAAAACTATTGCTTAAAATATCACGGAAACAATGTGAATTACAATCTTAGGTCACATTCTTAAATCATTTGCATTTGAGAGATTTATTAGAAGCATGACATCATTCAGTATTTCTTAATAGGGAGTCCATGTGTCCTCTCAGTCCTTGCTACTGTGAACAGGAGCCTAGGAGCATCACCAGGAGCTTTTTGGTTCATAGAACATCAAGCTTCATCAACCTTGTTACATAGGGGAAAAACTTTACTTAAAAGAGGTTAATTAACTTGACAGAAATTTAACAATTATTAAGACTTAAACCATGGTCTATCAAATACCAAAATCTATGCTCTTAACTTTCTTAAAAAATTTTACTCTATATTCCTTATTCTCGATTTTTCAGGCATAGATAAAGGGTTGTATGCAGCATGCTTGTAGTTAGTTTCTATACTTTCACACAATATTTCTGCTATTTGGAATACTGTTCCTCCAACTATGCAAGAGCTTAGTCTTACCACTTCTTTTGGGTACCTTACCATGGTGATTCTCCTGTGTGTTCCCATGGTGTCCCAAAGAACTTACACTTAAAGTAGAATTTATCATAGTGCAATTTAATTGTCTATGTATTAGTCGGTATTTCCCAATAAAGTGTAATTTGAGAACTACTATGGCTGGCACATAGAGCAATAACTATTTTTTTTTTTAATGAATGAATGAGAGAATTAATATACTTTTGTGTTTGTTTTTTTCCCCCCAAATAACCCCAACCTCTCATATTGTGCAAATAACTTCTTAGGTGAATTTACTTCCTCTTTAATCTTTTGTAGCTATAACACATTTCTTCAATAACATTCAAATATGTTACTATGCTCCTACATGTATGACACAATCCCTTTTTTATCCCCCTTCCACAAAATGTTTCTCCCATCCCTGGCCCAGCTCTTGAACATATTAGTTTTCAGTACTCCTCTCAGACATGAACTCTGCTGTGAATTTTTCAGTGACTCTCCATTTCCTGTGCAGCAGATAACACATTATTGTGGTTTATGCAGGATGTCTTCTAGTTTCTTTTCTAAAGAGTGAGGTTTCATATTATCCATCCTTAAGTAACAAAGTCCTTGGCATATACACTGAAATATGTCTTTAATAAGTGATAGCCACTATTATCTCTTACAGGCATTAAAACCAAGATAGGTATAATTTACATATTACTTAAATTATCTTTTAAAAATCTATTTGTTATAATATGTTTAAAAATGTATCAAAGAGCACTTAAAAATTAAATATGAAATCAAGTAGAACTGACATGCTTTTAATAAACAGAACTGCCCCTTACCACATGGTCCATACATCCTTGTACCTCTCTAAAGAGAAAAGCACAGTTATATCTTTGGGATATTTTCTTTGACAGTTATATGCTTATGTAGTTTGTTATTATTTTATTAATCACAGACATTATCTATTCTTGTTTGATTTTTGAAGGATACAAAGCTCTTACATAAACTCTTATTTTAATATTTTGACTGAAACAAATACTTCCCTAAGGTATTTTTAAATACTCTCCAGACTCCAGTTTGCTAAACTACAAATATGTATATATATATAAACATTATGGTGATTATTTTTCCACTTATGTTCTTATATGGTGTTTTAAATTATTTATAGACAGATGGTAGAAAGACAATTTATCATATTGCAGAAATCCATTGCTAATTAGTAAAGGTTAGCCTTTCTAAGATTGATGGACTCTTTCCAATTGTTTACAGAGAAGCAGTACAGGCCGTCATGTCTGGGGAAATGAAATAAGTGACCCCTATATTGTGGAAAGTTGTGGAAAGGTTACACACTCACTGTAATTTTATAAATAATTGTGTGTGTATTTTAAAAAATGAAAAATGGAGGAAATTCAAAGTAGATTGAGATCAGGGATAATCTGCTTGAACCACATGCAACTTTCATTTTAAATTTTATTATATAGGAAGTTGACAATATTTACTAACTGCTGGATCACATACTACCTTCATGTTGCTCATTTAAAATCTTTATCATTGAGTATCATATTTTCACAGGTTGTGAAAAACAGACTTTTAGTTCACTTTCTGTTTATTTGTAGAAGAGTGATTTAGATAGTTTTTAGGAGGTTGGTGCAGGGGAAATAACAAGCATAGATTTTGTGGAGACATAAAATATAATGGGTATTAGAATCAGAAGGTTTTGTTTCAAATCCCACCCCTGCAATATACTAGCTGTGTTATGCTCAAGTTATTTTATTGAATCTCTATATGTATTACTTTTTCACCTATAAAATAGATATTGCAGAAAGTAGTTCATTATGATGTTAAAAGAATCAAATGAAGTAATGCATGTAGAGTACAAGTATTTTGTAACAAGTAGGTTCCCGCCTGATGTTGGGAAAAGAAGTGGGCAAAAGGAACAGAGAGAATGTCCCAGGACCTCACATAGAGCTGAGAAATTTCATTTTACCACCAGCAATATATTGGAACTCTTCGTACTTGAAAAAAATGTGTATTTTGCTGTTGTTGGGTGGTGTGTTCTATACATGTTAAATGTTGATAGTGTTGTTCAGACTTCTGAATCCTGACTGATTTTCTGTCTGCTTACTATATAAACTACTGAAAAAGGAGGGCTGATGTCTCAGACTCTATTGTGGATTTGTCCAGTTCTGTTTTTGGTTCAATCCTGTTTTGTCATGCAATTTGAAGCTCTACTCTAATGTGCATTAAACATTTAGGAATGTTATGTCTACCAACTCTTGTCTTTCAGTTGTCCTACTGTGGTGGCTTGTGTGTTGCTGTGATACTGGAAGCTATGTTACCAGTATTTCAAATACTAGCAAGGTTACTCAGGGAGGACAGGTTTCAACAGAGCTTCCAGATTAAGACTGACTAGGAAGAAGGACCTGGTGATCTACTTTGGAAAAAATTGGCCAGTGAAAATCTCATGGTTAGCAGCAGAACATGTCTGATACAGTCCTGGAAGATGAGCCCCTCAGGTTGGAAGGCATTCAAAATACAGCTAGGAAGGAGATGCATCCTCAAAATAGAGTCAACCTTGATGCGGACGGTGTCAAGCTTTCAGGACCTTCATTTGCTGATGTGGCACAACTCAAAATGAGAAGAAACAGCTGCAAATATCCTTTAATAATCAGAATGTGGAATGTATGAAGTATGAATCTAGGAAAATTGGAAGTTGTCAACAATGAAATTGAACACAT
Organism: Trichechus manatus latirostris; assembly: GCF_000243295.1. Taxonomy (NCBI): domain Eukaryota; kingdom Metazoa; phylum Chordata; class Mammalia; order Sirenia; family Trichechidae; genus Trichechus; species Trichechus manatus. The sequence continues at coordinate 18,066,273 of NW_004443952.1, forward strand.
AAAGATCAATATCATAGGTGTCTTAGTTATCTAGTGCTGCAACAACAAAAATACCACAAGTGGATGACTTTAACAAAGAGGAGTTTATTTCCTCACATTAAAGTAGGCTAAAAGTCCAAATTCAGGGCGTCAGCTCCAGGGAAAGGCTTTCTCTGTCGGCTTTCTTATCAATCTTCTCCCAGACTAGGAACTTTTCCCCGGCAGGGACCTTGGGGCCAAAGGACGCGCCCTGCTCCTGGCACTGCTTTCTTCGTGGTATGAGGTCCCCCACTCTCTGCTTGCTTCCCTTTCCTTTTATCTTAGAAGAGATAAAAGGTCGTGGAGGCCACACCCCAGGGAAACTCCCTTTACATTGGATCAGGGATGTGACCTTAGTAAGGGTGTTACAATCCCACCCGAATCCTCTTTAACATAAAATTACAATCACAAAATGGAGGGTGACTGCACAATACTGGGAACCATGGCCTAGCCAAATTGATACACACATTTTTGGGGGAACATAATTCAAGCACGACAACTAGGCATTAGTGAACTGAAATGGAGTATTGTTGGCCATTTTAAATCAGACCAATCATATGGTCTACTATGCCAGGAATGATAAATTGAAGAGGAATGGTGTCACATTCATTATCAAAAAGAACATTTCAAGATCAGTTCTGAAGTACAACGCTGTCAGTGATAGGATAATATCCACAAGCCTACAAGGAAGACCAGTTAATATGACTATTATTCAAATTTACTCACCAACCACTAATGCCAAAGATGAGGAAATTGAAGATTTTTACCAATATTTGCAGTCTGAAATTGATCAAACATGCAATCAGGATGCATTGGTAATTACTGGTGATCAGAATGTGAAAGCTGGAAACAAAGAAGAAAGATTGGTAGTTGGACAATACAGCCTTGGTAATAGATATGACACTGGGAATCACATGATAGAATTTTGCAAGACCAGCAACTTCATTGCAAATACCTTTCTTCAACAACATAAATGGTACTATACATATGGACATCACTGGATGGAAAACACAGGAATCAAATCAACTATATTTGTGGAAAGAGACAATGGAAAAGCTCAATATCATCAGTCAGAACAAGGCCACTGGCTTACTGTAGAACACATCAACTGCTCATATGCAAGTACTAGTTGAAGCTGAAGAAAATTAGAGCAAGTCCACGAGAGACAAAATACAACCTTGAGTATATCCCACCTGAATTTAGAGACCATCTCAAGCGTAGATTTGACGCATTGAACACTAATGACTGAAGACAAGATGAGTTGTGGAATGACATCAAGGACATCACACATGAAGAAAGCAAAAGGTCATTAAAAAGACAGGAAAGAAAGAAAAGACCAGAATGAATGTATGAAGAGACTCTGAAACTTGCTCTTGAGTGTCGAGCAGCTAAAGTAAATGTGAGAAATGATGAAGGAAAAAAACTGAACAGAAGTTATCAAAGGGCAGCTGGAGAAGACAAAGTATTATAATGAAATATTATAATACCAAGTGAAAACACCTGGAGTTAGAAAACCAAAAGGGAAGAACACACTTGGCATCTCTCAAGTTGAAAGAAAAGAGGAAAAAATTCAAACCTCAAGTTGCAATACTGAAGGATTTTACATGGAAAATATTGAATGATGCAGGAATCATCAAAAGAAGATGGAGGGAATACACAGAGTCACTGTACCAAAAATTTTTGGTGAATATTCAACAATTTCAAGAGGTAGCATGTGATCGAGAACCAATACTACTGAAGGAAGAAGTCCAAGATGCACTGAAGACATTGACAAAAACAAGGCTTCAGGAACTGACAGAGTATCAACTGAGATGTTTCAACAAATGCATACAGCGCTGGAGTTGCTCAGTGGTCTATGCCAAGAAATTTGGAAGACAGCTACCTGGCCAACCAACTGGAAGAGATCCATATTTGTGCCCATTCCAAAGAAAGGTGATCCAACAGAATGTGGAAATTATCAAACAATACCATTAACATCACACATACACAAAATTTTGCTGAAAATTTCAAAAGCAGTAGCGACAGTACATCCACAGTGAACTGCCAGCAATTCAAGCTGGATTCAGAAGAGGACATGGAACAAGGCATATCGTTGCTGATGTCAGATGGATGTTGGCTGAAAGCAGAGAATACCAGAGAGATGTTTATTTGTGTTCTATTGATTATGCAAAAGCATTCGACTGCGTGGATTGTAACAAATTATGGATAGAATTGCAAAAAATGGGAATTCTAGAACACTTCATTGTGCTTATGAGAAACCTGTACATAGACCAAGAGGCAGTCATTCGAACAGGTCAAGTGGATATTGCATGATTTAAAGTCAGGAAAAGTGTGCGTCAGGGTTGTATCCTTTCACCATACTTATTCAATCTGAGTGCTGAGAAACAATCCGAGAAACTGGATTATGTGAAGAAGAACATGGGATCAGGATTGGCAGAAGACTCATTAACAACCTACAATATGCAGATGACACAATCTTGGCTTGCTGAAAGGGAAGAGGACTTGAAGCACTTACTGATGAAGATCGAAGACTACAGCCTTCAGAATGTATTGCACCTCAACATAAAGAAAACAAAAATCTACACAACTGGACCAATAAGCAAGATCGCGATAAAAGGAGAAAATATTGAACTTGTCAAGGATTTCATTTGGCTTGGTTTCACAATCAACACCCATGGAAGCAGCAGTCAAGAAATCAAACAACCTATTGCATTCAGCAAATCTGCTGCAAAAGACCTCTTTAAAGTGTTAAAAAGCAAATATATCATTTTAAAGACTAAGTTGTGCCTGACCCAAGCCATGGTATTTTCAGTGCCCTCATATGCATATGAAAGCTGGACAATAAATAAATACTAAAGAAGAATTGACGCCTTTAAATTATGGTGTTGGTGAATAATATTGAATATACTGTGAACTACCAGAATAATGCATAAATCTGTCTTAGAAGAAATACAGCCAGAATGCTCCTTAGATGCGACGATGGTGAGATTTTGTCTCATGTACTTAGGACATGTTATCAGGAGAGAACAGTCCCTGGAGAAGGACATCATGCTTGGTAGAGAGTAGTGAAAAAAAGAGGAAGATTCTCAATGAGATGCATTTACACAGCGGCTACATCAATGGTTTCGAGCATAACAACAATTTTGAGGATGGCACAGGACCAGACATTGTTTCATTCTGTTTTACATAGAGTCGCTATGAGTTGGAACCAACTCAACGTCACCTAACAATATCTCTTTGGTGTATTAAGGTAAGATGTAAGGAAATCTGAATAAAATTTGAAATTTATTACTAATAATGTACCACTGATGACTCACTAATTGTTACAAATATATCATATTAATGTAAAATGTTAATGATAGGGGAAACTGGGCTTGAAGTATATGGGAATCATCTGTACTATTTTTGCAACTTTTATCTAAATCTAAAACGGTTTTACAATTAAAAGTTTATTCAAAAAAATAGCTCAACATTCACCTACCGTGTGATCTAACCATTCCACTTCTAAGTGTTCGCCCAAGACAAACAAAAATGTGTGTTTATACAAAGACATGTGCGTATATATATTTATTTGAAATAGCCAAAAATTGAAAAATACCTAAGTGTCCATCAGTAGGTAAATGGGTAAACAAATTGTGGTCTATCCATAAAATATAATGTAAGTAAGTCACACAAAGGATGAAGTATGAATATTAATAAAACTCAAAATGATAATGTTGAGTTAGAGAATGTACTCAAAATATATTACCTACTGCATAACTCTATTTTTGGAAAATGCTAGAAAATGCATACTAATCTTTTGGGACAAAAAGCAAATCAGTATACGTCAGAAAACTGTGAATATGTTTTTAAAATAATTGATGAAATTTTTTCCCATTCAATAAACACAATCATATCATTCCCAGAGAATTTCACTGTAAGTACATATTCATAGTCTGTCTAAAATCATCACAGTAGTCATTCCTTCTACTAAGACATTTTATTTTCCTGTTAAAATGCAAATATATTATCTGGGAGAATGAACACATTAAATCATTAGGGCCCATTAGAGATGTAGTTCAATCAGCTCAATTGTCTCCCTCTACTACTTGAAAGAATTAGGCCCAGTTGATGGTATCAGACAGGACTAGTAGACAGGACAAGGAGTAACTTACTTGAAAGAAAAAAAAAAAACCACCTTAATCATCTTTATAAACATACAGATGGGAAGCATCAGAAATCTGATTACTAGGGAAGTAATGAAAGAACAAGATACTAGTCATACACTTAACTAAAAACTTCACAAAATCCTTCATGTTGTACTTGATTTTAACTTGTTTTTTGTGCATGAAGATATTTAGAAAACTGGACATTTTCATGCTTTGTCCTTTTAAAAAACATACTTTTTTGAACTATGGAATGTTTAGGCATTGGAAAGCAAATAATAGATAATATTTCAGATCTGTAAAACCTACACTAGTGACATTCACTATTGATCTTCTACCTACGAAGGACAACTTTTTCATTGCCAGACTGGAAAGCCTGAAATGTCTCAGCAACTTTACACTGTGAAGCTAACAAAATCCCCTTGTGACATTCTGGATTTGAAGCAATGTCACTATTCATTCTTTTAGTCAATAAATTTATGGAAAGACTATTCTTCTCCAGGACTAGGGAAATAAATTTAAAGCTCAATTGAAAATTCCTTCTCAATCACTATTTAATTTGGGGTATATAATTTTGAAACTTTAATCACATGTCAGAACCTGACTCACAAAACCTTAAAAATATATTAGTCATTAACATCTGAGGTGTGTTATTATATTCTGTTGTCTTTTATTATTTAAACCAATGTATTATTTGATAGAGGAAAATATAACCTGTGACCAGGGATCCGCAAAAGTGACAGAAGCAGTGAGGAAAATGACCTCTAACAAAGGAAATGTATGATTCCTAAAGATAAAGATAACTGGATAATTGGTCCTAGTTTAATTACTTCTACCTCATCTTTCTGCTATTACTCTGCAATGGGGAATTGTGTTTTGAAAAGCTTAAAATAACAGTTTGTGGAAAGTGATTTGCATCACATTAATTAACATTACATGAGTCTCTTGGACATAGTTACTGCCAAATGTGGATGTATTTCCAGTGAAATATATGATGGACAAGGATCTCTCAAACTAACAAGATCATGTGTAAATTTCAGATAATGCCAAAAGAAGAGTATACTTTTAAGTTAATTAGTATTTTTTTTTAAATTGTACTTCAGGTGAAGGCTTACAGAACAAATAGTTTCTCATGAAACAGTAGTACACATATTGCTTTATGACATTGGTTAACAACCCCACATCATGT
>NW_004443952.1:18071724-18110451 GCF_000243295.1 Trichechus manatus latirostris
TGCTCTTTCTGTTGTTAATTTCTACCTTGATGGCACTGTGGTCAGAGAAGATACTTTGAATTATCTCAACGTTTTGGATCTTGTTGAGGATTTCTCTGTGGCCTAAGATGTGGTCTATTCTGGAGTACATTCCATGTGCATTGGAAAAAAATGTGTACTTTGCAGCAGTTGGATGGAGTGTTCTATATGTCTATGTGGTCAAGTTGGCTCATTGTGCCCTTTAGGTCTTCTGTATCTTTGCTGAGTTTAATTAGTATGTTTTTTAAATTTTCTAAATATTTGTTAATGATAGCATGAGCAAAATTTATTTAGCAACTTTATTAATATGAAATTGAATGAGCTAAATCATTTTAGGCAGCATATTCCACTTGGAGAAAAAGAAGTAAAAGGAATACGTATTAATGCTGATGTGTGGGATGCAGCTGTGGTTAACAGGTTTTAGGAAATAAACACTGCAGGGGAGGACTAGAAAATGACCAAACTAAAGAATACACACACACACACACACACACACACACACAAATACACAGACATATATGTATATGTATACATCTATGTATTTATTTTTCCCAATCATTTTTGTTAGACTATCACAAATACAAAATGCAGACATTTCTATATCCTAAAGATTGAATATTCTAGTTAAATCATGAGAAAACTATAGCGAACGTTTACTTTTATCCTTTAAAAATACTAATTGAGAGTGACATTTTTTGTGCCACTGAAGCATTACAAAAATTACTGAAAACTAAGATATAGACTATGCAATGCAATTAAAAAAATCTATAGTTAAAAATTTTTATTCTATGTATGTAAATTCAGTTAGAACTACATACTATTTAGTCTAATTATAGACTTTTTAAGAAATAAAAGAAGATCTGGAGATAGTGATATGAAGTTGTTTGGGACTACTTCTGTTAGGTGCTTCTTTTTTTTTTTACCTTTTAAGAACTAGTAGAGACAATTCCCCAGGACCTTTATACACTAGGAGAAGGATTATTATGTATTTACAAAAATACTAGATATGGCTTATTCTATGGAAGGAGTCTTATGCTTCCTAGGATTTCTCTTTTTTTAACACAAAATCTTGCATAAATTACTCTTTATTCTGAAACTACAGGGATTTTAAAAGGATATGCCTAGAAGTGTGTGTGTGTGTGTGTGTGTGTGTGTATGTGTGTGTGTTGTCAAGTCTGTTCAGTCTGGAACACAATGAGCTCTTTTGGTTTCACCGTCTGGTCTTTCTTCATCTCAATTTTTTTCTTTCTCTATTTTTCTATTGTTATAATTATAATCTGGTACACCATTATTTACAAGTTATTTATCCAGCATTTGCACGTCAGGTTTTTTGTTGTTATTGTTATCAAAGAAGAATACCTCATACTCTGTTAGGAGTGAAAGAAAAGGTATTTTATTGAGGAATAATACAGCTGGAGCTGAGCAGCACTAAGTAAAAATACAAACCTCTATGGAGTTAGAGGTTTTTATGCATAGAGAACAAAGGAAAGGTAAGGGGTTAATGACTGATACACCTTCAGCTTGGGAGTCCTTTGAAATGTAAAGGTTGGCCGTTTGGCTAGGGGGATGGGGTGGTGAGTTTTACTCTGTAGGTAAGCGGCCCTAGCCAATTTGGTTATACTCATTCTTCATAGAAACAAATTGTTTACACCTTGACACGTTCTTCCTAGGAACAAGTTGTTTACATCCTGACCTTTTGCTTCCTGGGAATTCATGTCGATCCTGCCATTTCTGTCCTGAGATGAGCACCTCTATGTTTGAAAATTTCCATCTGCATACTTCCTCCTTTTGCTCAAGCCTCTGTTGGGAACATTGATCATCCACATTGGAGTAGCCTTTCTTCTGCAAGGACTGTCTGTTTTCTTGAGGACCTTTGGTTAATAAAAATTATTTCCTTACCTTGCCAAGCTAATAGGCCTCATTTTCAGCGTGAGCAGGTTTTATGGGGAACATCTTTATAAACCAGGCAACATTCCAGAAACATTTTTAGTCAGAACAGAATGATAGAGACCAAAGTGAAACATGCCTGGGGAGAGAGAATGGAGGTGATTAAACAACACAATCACTAGTGAAAGCCTGTGAAACCAGCATGATTTTATGTTAAGGGTCAAACGGTTTTGAAGTACAGCATTTCATGGATAAAATTTGTTGAACCAAAGCAAAACAGCATTTTATAATTACAATATTAGAAACGATGAGTAATATAAACATAAAGATCCAAAATAAAGTAGCAATTTTTTCCTCCATACACCCCAAGAGGAAAACCAATTACTTATAACATCAGTTAAGGAAGGAACAGGATCCTTAAGGCGAGATACTACGTTGCATATGATTCACATAGAGTGTAATATTAGCACTATTGTCAGGAATATAGAACAGCAATCAGATTTTATTATGGCACATGTACCTCCTTGGGCTGCAGTGGGAATGTCAAGGGCCATTCAATTTTGAAGTACTACTTTTCTCATCATTGCTATTTCAGTATTGATCTCTTAAAGACCATGGGCGCTGTCATTTAGGGATGTTTGTGTATATTTGGTTAATATTTCTACATGATCCATAACATCTTCAAGTCCTTTCAGAGGTGCAAATACTGCTGCTAAATGATCAAGCCAATGAAATATTGATCAAGACCATCGACCTCTTAGTATAGGTACAGCTACAGGTATAGGTATAGCTCTCCTTGGGAAACTTTATTTAGTAAAGTAAGGGTTGTGTTAAGACTAAAGATTTAAGTTATGGTCTGAGTTTTGTTCAGATCCGAAAAGAGACAATTTATCAATGGAAAATCTAGCAATAATGATTTCCTGTAGTAATGAATTATTTATCCATTGTTTTTGTACTCACAGATCAAGAGAAACCCAATCAGATCTTTATAGTGGAAAGACCTACCAGGGAAGGCCAGAATGACTTAAGTTTGGAAGGGCACCATATACCTCACAATTACACCTTTTAAAATGGTGAGCATAAGTATCTTCCCAAATAGGAAAACAGTAGTACAGGCATGAGTGTAACAATGGTAGAGAGAAAAAAAGATAAAGAGGTGCATTTTCAGGCTTAGTCTAGGATCTTGTGTCAGCTGTCTGCCTCAGATGTCATCTGCTTCTGGCCACAGGGGTGTTTAAACATAACCTTCAATTCTACCATGTGTTGGGTAGTCCAAAGAGGAGTCTTAGCCTTTTTTAACTGTGACAAATGGATCCAAGGTTTTATTCCCTCTAATTTGGCTGCACATGGATTGGTGAGGAGGACTAAGTATCGTCCCTTCCAACAAAGTTTTAATGAGCCTTTTATTTGATGTCTCTTCCAATATATATATTATTCTGAGGTCATATTAGGCAGATTCAGGAGTTTAATTTCTGTCCATCAAAGGCTTCTGTAACCTGTGAAAGATATTTTTTAGAATACTGGATCAAAAACTGGCAATACTTCAGTATTTTAGGTTGAACAATATTAGGGTTGGTGCAGGCAACATAAGGAAGGACCGTGAGTCTCCCAGTAATTATTTCATAGGTAGTAGGTTTGTGAGATCCAAATGGTGTGTATGTCAGATTTAAAAGAACTAAGGAAAAGACCTTAGTCCAGGATAAATGTAAAGTTTCACAAAGCTTTGCTATTTGGGTCTTTATTATTCCATTAGTTCTCTCTACAAGACCAGAAGACTGGGGATGAGAGGGATAATGTATCCTTTGATAAATGGGAAAAACTTGACATAGTTCCTGGATGATTTGACCAGTGAAATGAGTTCCTTCATCACTGCAAAGTTTTTGGTGCTCCCTAGGTGGGTATGATGTTCTCATGAAGTTTCTTTGCTGCAAAGGCTACAGTAGAATGATGGCAGGAGAAGGCTTCTACCCAATGTGAATATCTACAAATCATTATTAATACATATTTATAACCATGTAAGGGTGGAAGCTGAATAAAATCTTGCTGCCATTCAAGCATAGGCCCAGAAAGTAAAGGGTATTGTCCAGGTGGAACTTTAAGGTGTTTTCTGGGATTATAGCAAGGACAAATAGGGCAATGGTTGGCAACATGTTTGGCAGCCTCTGAAAATTTTCCACACCAATACTTTTTAAGATCTGAATCATTTTATGTCATCTCATGTGGGAACCTTCATGTAAGGCTCTCATCATAGAACATATAGAAAGTTGGGGAAAACAGTTTTCTTCTTAGGCCCAGTCCATAATTTAATGGTAAGATCTTGGTAACAGCTGCCTTTTTCCATGCCTTAATTTCATCTGTTTGGGCTAATTGTTGGTATTTTAAAATTTTTTCTAAAGTTAATTCGTGAAGGTTGGAGTTGTCAATATACAAATTTGAGGAGTCCCTTTCTTTATCATAAGTACAGAAATAACTCTAGAGGCAGCTTGTTTAATGGCTGTATCAGCAAGATTATTTCTTCAAATTCCTTCAGTTTTGGGTGATCCTTTTGGTTATTGAGCTTGTATGTTTATCATATAAATACCAGAGGGGAGCTATAGAGTATGCAGAAGGTCTACTACTAAAGTTCCATTTTTTATGACATTTCTAGAAGAGGTTAAAAATCCTGTGTTTCCATACTATGCCAAAATCATGTGCAATTCCAAAACTGTATCTATTGCCAGTAAACATACTAACACATTTTCCTGAGGCATATCTACAAATTTTAGTGAGGACAGTTAATTCAGCTTGTTTGGCTGAAGTGGTTTCAGGGAGACTGACTTTCAAGGACTCCAGTAGAAGTCATAACAGTGTATCCAGCTTAATAGTGAGGACTAGTAGGATTAGACTGTAAATAGAAATCATCCACAAAAAATGCTAAATCAGGATTAAAGGGGTCTCTTTTACGTCTTTCAGAGGGATTAAAATTTGCTCAGACAAGTCTAGACAAACATTTGTAGGAAGTTCTCATTAGTCATGGGGAGAAGAATAGCTGGATTTAAACAGGCCATGGAATGTAGTCTAATTGTAGATGAAGCCAGGAGGAGAACTTCATAGGACGTGAGACTGCTGGCAGAAAGATGTTGTGTTAAGGCAGAATTAAGTAAGGCAGACACAGCATGGGACACATAGACACCTAAAAAGTTTCCTAGTAGCACATATGCTGTCGTTTTGACTAGTTTGGCAGTAGTAGCCACAGCCCTAAGGCAGGGAGGGTATCCCACGGCTACAGGGTCAAGCTGTATGCTATAATAACATATATAGGTCTTTGTTGTTGTCCATGTTTTTAAGTTAGTACACCAAAAGCATTTCCAGATACTACAAGTACAAAATAAGGAAAAATCTAGGTGGTAATTAGGAAAACCTAGAGCAGACATGTTCATTAAAGCCCCTTTAATTGAACTACAGTCTCTTGATCTTCTGGTGCAATTTGAAATGAATCTGGCTCAGAGACTTTTAAATATTTGTATAAAGGTTGAGCCAACAAAGAAAAATTGGGAATCCAAGTTCAACAATAGTCACAAATTCCTAGAAACCCCTGTAGCTGTTCCTTTATTTCAAATATAGGAAAGACAAGAATAGCTTATTTCCATTTATGATCAATAGAGATGCCTTCTGTAGAAAATTTTATTTGGAAACCTTATGTCCACCAGCAGGCAGATGTTTTAATAAAGCTACACTGTCATCAAGGCAGGACTGCTTGGAGGATGAACAAACTATCAAATCATCAATGTATTTCAGCAATGTTGATTTTGTTTGTAAACTGTAATGTCTGCACATCTGCATGCAGAATCTGAGGAAAATAGATAGGAGATTAAGTAAATCCTTGGGGAATTACAGTCCAGGTAAATTTTTTATTTTCCCAGGTAAAAGGAAACAAATATTGACTTTCAGAATGCACAGGAATATTGAAAAAGGTGCTGCAAAGATCCACAACTGTAAAATGAGTTGCATCTGAAGGGACATTTCAAAGTAATAAATGAGAATTAGGGACTACTGGGAATCTAGGAATAACAATACAGTTGATTGCACACAAATTTTGAACAAATCTCCAGCCCCTATTATTTCTTTTTTGCTAACTGGAAGAACAGTAATATTACAAGGGCTGTTGCAAGGGACAATTGAACCTTTAGAAATGTATGATGGGAACTAGTCCTTCTTTTGCTTCTCATTTGAGTGGATACTGGGGAATTTTTGGCAGAGGTTTAAATAAATGTATTTTAATTTTAATCAGCTCAGCTAAAAAAACTCGACCTATATCTGTGGATGTGGTGGCCTATAAGGTTTCAGGAACTAGGGAAAAGATGTCAGAAGGGAGAGGACTAACTGAGTTGAATTTTGTGGAAGTATGAGAAATGTTTGCATATAGCAAATGGCTTCTTCCTGAATATTGTGTAATCCAGAGCCTGTTTGTGTTGACTTAGTGATATCAGGTAGACTCAATAATATTTCCCCCTTTTCATTAAGTTATTAATGACAATTCTGTTTGTATACAAGATCTCTTCCCAATAGATTAACAAGAACATCAGAATTGAGAAAAAAAAATGTTATAAATCTTCAATAGAACCAAGAGATATTGGAACAGATTAGGAATGAATCAACATTTGTTCCTGATTGGTGGCTACTTTTGTTCTTTTAGTACTGTGGGGTAGGGGCTTTTGTAAACAGGTGGGGTTAATAGTAGTCAGTGACTCTAGTGTCAATTAAAAATTAGCAAGTTTCTCTGTTAATAGTTTCTTCTTACATATTAAGAGCCACCACAAGGAAAGCCTTATGGATAGCCTCTAGCATTTTTTTCACCCATGATCTGAGAGTCTTCCAACAGCTTGGTGGCCATTTTATCAATATTTAAGGCTAAATTGCATCATTCTGCCTGTTCTAGCTATAATTATGCTTCCCCTGGGCCAGTGATGACTTGAACAAGCTGATATAAGTCATGGATACCAGGCTGGTAGGCTTCAACAAGGATTTTAAATTGTTCAGAAAATTTGTTGGGGTCCTCATGGAGTTTAGGAAACTCTTTCACAATGCTACATCATTCTGAGCATGTCCACAGTGCAAAAGTGTTACAAGGGGAATCTTCAGAATCACTGATGGGGCAAATTTTAAAGGGCATTTCAGGGAAGGGTTTATTTGTTGGGTTTTTAGGGAAAAGGGGAAGTGCATATAAAGTGTTATCAGAGGAGTAGGAAAGCAAAGAAGGGAATAAAGAAGTAGCAGCTGGCAGGGGATCAGAAAGGTTGGGAGCTGAAATTTGACAGAGTAATTCTTTATTCTGCTTTAGTTAATTTAGAGACAGTTTCCTGCAGGGACGCAATATTATTGTCTTGATGTTTCTTAGAGGCCTCAATATACCAACCAAATAGGAATCCAACTTGGACTGTGTAATCCGGGAGCCCCAGTTCTCTAATTTACTGCACAGAAAAGTTAACTTAGAGAGAAAAGAACCCCAAAGTGGCCACTGATTTTCCAAACTGTCTCAAGTGAGCTTATGCCAGACAGACAAGAACATGCACAGTAAGGGACCATAATGCTTTTTCACGTAGTGAGAAGGACTCCCAGAGGGTAGCTCTAAATCTCCTTTAGATATGACATTCCCCATTTTATAATGACAGTTATAGAAAACAAACTTTTACTTTCAAGAGCCAAAATAAATCCACAATAAAATTCGAAGAGCTATTAATGCCAGGGAGCAGAGCTCAGATTTGAGTGGTTTTTTACCTTAAACAATTCCTGAAAATTCGCAGAGGCCTGTATCTGGCTGCCTCGGTGATCATCAAAGGTAATTCACTTTTGAAATCCTGCTTCTGACCCAAGAAATGTCAAAGAAGAAAATCTTGTACTCTGTTAGGAGTGAAAGAAAAGGTGTTTTATTGAGGAATAATACAGCTGGAGCTGGGCAGCACTATGTAAAAATACAAAGCACTTTGTTGTCTCTATCAGGTTAGAGTTTTTATGCATAGAGAGCAAAGGAAAGGTAGAGAGTTAACGACTGATTCAGCTTCAGCTTTGGAGTCCTTTGAAATGTAAAGGTAGGTCATTTGGCTAAGGGAGAGTGAGTTTTGCCCACTAGGTGAGTGACGCCAGCCTGTTCTGTTATACACATTCTTCCTAGGAACAGACTGTATATCCTGACACATTCTTCCTAAGAACAAATTGTTTACATCCTGACCTCTTGCTTCCTGAGAATGTGTGTTGATCCCACCATTCCTGCCCTGAGATGAGTGCTTCCATGTTTGAAAATTTCCATCCGCATTGTTGTTGTTGAAAGGGTCACCAGACTCAACAACAATCTCTTTATTTTTTTGTGCTGTGCATTGATATAGTTTACCTGTGTCAGTCTCCTTTTGTTATTATCAAAGTATAAAGTTGTAAAATCACTTTATCTCCAGGAAGAGTTGCATGTAAATATCCTTAATTATTCATCTTCTTATAATTATTTTTTAAAATTTAATTTCTCACCTGTCTCCTCCAGTCATTTTATTTCACTGACTGTGTATTCTGTCTATTCTGATTAATCTTCTTTCTAGATCCTAACACATGCGTGCGTGCACAAACACACACACACACACACACACACGTATATGTATATACAAACACACACCCATATATATAGCTTGGTATTAATTTTTTAAAAAAACTAATTAATTAACTTACTTATTTATCAGCTTACTGTAGCACCTGGAATCAATCCTTTGGATAGTGAAGTATACAGTCATGTCCAACCTCAAAAACCTGAGCGTAAGAGCAGACAAGATGTCTACCCCTTGCTCAGGCATTTGTAGACATCTGCTGCAGTGCAAAGACTATTTGATTTGTGTAGAAAATATGTTATTTTTCTTGACTATAAACACACTACCATTACCTTAGCTTTCTAGATCTTATTGAAATAACATTTTGATAAATGTCTATTTGATCAATATTTTCTTGGGACTGGAGTTGGTATCAGAGACCTGGTTGCATAGTGGTTAAGAGCTCAGCTGCTAACCAAAAGGTCAGCAGCTCAAGTCCACCAGCCACTCCTTGGAAACCTTATGGGGCAGTTCTGTGTGTCCTATGGGGTCACTATTAGCCACAATCGACTAGATGGCAAAGGGCAGAGTTGGTATCATCTGAGTAAACTTTTGTGCTTTTTATTTTCAGCTTATTTTCAATCTTTTCCTATTCCTCTCTTCTTTCCAACACAGTTAGTATACCGATTTCAGTGCAGAAACTCCATGAAAGGAACTTGTTTTATTTGCTAGTTAACTGGATGCCTCAGTTGTTACAAGGTTATTCTTATTTTTCTTTTAAGAGAATCAATATGTGGTTCATGGTGCTTTTAATAGGGAGCAAATAAACTGAATGAGATTTCATGTTATTATAGGGTTATGGTATTTTCAATATTTTATGCCAAAAATTTTTATTGGTTATACTTTTGAGTTATAACTCAAATTTTAAAAAAGTGTTTTATGCATTATTTTAAAAGTTACTTGGTTAAAAAATCAAACAAATAAATAAACTGAGCAACATTTGAGTAAAGCTAGTTCCCCCAAAATGGAGTGCCTGTGCAGTTATCAATGATTTTCTCATTTAATCATTAATTTATTAAAAAATATCTTTTGAGCACCTGGTACATGCTGTACATGAAGTTAAACATAAATAGACTTTTGGAAATTACAAGTAGATCTCACTGTTCAAATATGAAAGGTGATACACAGTATCTTAAACAACATGGGAAATAACATCCATCTAAGCACAAGGTATTAAACTTTATATATCTATTTGAAGATATACATGAATATGAAGTAAATGCTTGTTATGAAGTTTAATTTCAGTTGCTCTCTGAAAGATGAATTTAGAGAATCTTTCTACCTGCCACATGTATTATTAAATTGAATTCTTGTATTCTGAAATTTAGTGTTTGTGGAATTTTATATTGAGACTTAGAGCACTACTATTAATTTTGTAGCAAAACATGATTTTACCTGTTTGCTGATATTTAGGATATAAGAAAATATGATCTGATTTTATGCCAAACATTTATTAATCATTTTTATATATTGATCATTTTGAAAAATATCTTAAATATGTTATATAATTTTTGCAATGACCCCATAATATAGAACCATGGTTATTTCAATTATATAGAAAAATACATGCAGCAAGTTTCCATAGATTAACTTACCCAATGTTAAACAGCTAGTATTCATATCAAAATTATAATCTTTGCCTTACACCAAGTTTAACTTTTTAAATACCATAATATACTACTTAAGAACCAATCCAAATGAATTACCCAAGATTTTGTTAAGTTAGTTTCAAAGTATTCATTCTAAAGTGGGAAAATGAAGTTCTGCGGTATTAGAAATAGTTATAGCTTGTCCTTCAGTGCAGGGTAGAGTCTAATTTACCATGGGTCATGTAAAATATCTAGGAATAAAAATAAACCTGGAGCTATAAAATAAAAAGTGACCTTTAAAATCCAATATTACAGGCAAACAACTTTTGCCTCTGGAGACTGTTGAAGGACAAAATTGGGATAGGAAAGTTCATTCCCTTTTCCTGGTATACAAATCACTTTTTCTAGCTAGAATAGCAGCCACTAGAATGGAAGTTGAGACATTGGCTTAGAGCTACTAAAATTAGAATGCATTTTCTTCATTTCTGAGGCTATAAAAAACTATCCAAACATCCATGCCCTAGAAAACAAACAAATAAACAAACAAAAACTAGCAGCTTCTAATACTGGTCTCACAGCAAAGAGGCAGTAAGAGTGTCCCTGCTATGCTCTCTTGTTCATTCTCAACCCTCTAAAACAAAACAAAACATTGGGTTTCTAGAACAAAAGACTTAACATTACAAGAAATGTAATTGGGATGACTATTAAGAGCAGCACAATAAGTCCACACAGAAAAGATACTACCTATTCTTTGAATCCTAATTCAGTTAATGACATTTTCCACACAACCAATGTGATTATTTAATAAAGGAATCAAGGCATATTTGGTTATCTCAGTACACAGTGACAGGTTTCTAAATTGTCTTGCTTAATAACTATCAAATTAGTAAGCATTTGTAAATTATTGAAAGTGTCAATTTTAAGCTTATATTTTGAATTTTTCAATTTCAGAATGTTTGAGGTGGGGCCCAGGAATGAGCATTTTTAAAATAAGCATAACAGCTATTTTGTATGCACGTGAAAGAGAACCACGCATTGAGAAAATAGCCGGCAGAGAGTTTTCTTTGACTAACTAAGTATAGCCAGATATATAGTCATAAAGGCAGCATCTTTTTTTTTTTCTTAATTTTCTTTTCTTTTTTTGTTTTTGGCTATTAGGTCATTAATGCTCAATGTGTCAAATCTTTTCTTGAGATCATCTCTAAATTAAGATGGGATATACTCAAGGTCATATTTTGGTTCTCGTGGACTTGTTTGAATTTCTGGAAGAAAACATAGGGAGAAAGCTATGGGACCTGATCCTTTGTAAAAACAGGATAACAAACATAACAACAAATGCATGAATAGAAGACAATATAGATAAATGTGACCTCATAAAAATTAAAAACTTATGGTCATCAAAAGATTTTATTAAAAGAGTAAATAGGTAACCTACAGACTGGGAAAAAAATCTTCAGAAACTACTTATCTGATGAGGGTCTAATCTCTAAAATATATAGAAGACTGCAACAACTCAACAACAAAAAGAAAACCCAATCACAAAATGGGTAAATGGCATCAACAGGAACTTCTCCAAAGAGGATATCCAAGCAGCTTACAAACATATGAAAAGATGTTCACGATAATTAGTCATTAGAGAGATGCAAATCAAAACTACAATGAAATACCATCTAACCCTGGCTAAAATGGCCCTGGGGGTAGGGGAGAATAGATAACAACAAATGTTGGCAAAGATGTGGGAGATTGGAATCCTTATCCATTGCTGGTGGAACTGTAAAGTGGTACAACCACTATGGAAAATGGTATGGTGCTTTCTCAAAAAACTAGAAATAGAACTACTCTATGATCCAGCAAGCCCACTCCTAGGTATATACCTTAGTGATCTAAAAATAATGACATGAACAGACATTTGCATACCTATGTTCATTGCTGCTTTATTCACAATAGCAAATAAATGGGAACAACTGAAGTGCCCATCAACAGATGAATGGATAAGCAAATTGTGGTACATACATGCTGTGGTATACTTCACAACCATAAAGAGCAGTGGAGTCCACAAACATATTATAGCATGGATAAACTGAAGGGTATAATACTAAGTGAAATAAGCCAAGCATATACAGATAAATATTGTATGATCTCTCTTTTATAAGAAGACCAGAATAGATACATATATTGTTGTAGTTAGATGTCATCGAGTCAGTTCCGACTCAGAGTTACCATGTGTACAACAGGACAAAATGCCGCCTGGTCCTGCACCATCCTCACAATCCTTTTTATGTTTGAATCCATTGTTGTAGCCACTGTGTCAGTCCATCTCTTTGAGGTTCTCCCTCTTTTTTGCTCACCCTCTACTTTACCAAGCATGGTGTCCTTTTCAAGGGACTAGTTCCTCTTGAAAACACGTAGAAAGTGAGATGAAGTCTCGCCATCCTTGCTTTTAAAGAGCAGTCTTGCTGCACTTCTTCTAAGACAAATTTGTTTGTTGTGGCAGTCCATGATATATTCAATATTCTTCGCAAACATCATAATTCAAAGGCATCAATTCTACTTCGGTCTTCCTTATTCATTGTCCAGCTTTCACATGCATATGAAGTGATTGAAAATACCATGGCTTGGATCAGGTGCACTTTAGTCCTCAAGGTGACATCTTTGCTTTTGAACACTTTAAAGGGGTCTTGTGCAGCAGATTTGCCCAATGTTATGTGTCATTTGATTTTTTGACTGCCGCTGTCATGGATGTTGATTGTGGATCCAAGTAAATTAAATCCTTGACAACTTCAATATTTTAACCATTTTCATTATGTTGCTTATTGGTCAAGTTGTGAGGATTTTTGTTGCCTTATGTTGAGATGTAATCCATACTGAAGGCTGTAGTCTTCTTCATCAATAAATGCTTCAAGTCCTCTACACTTTCAGCAAGCAAGGTTGTGTCAACTGTGTATTGAAGGTTGTTAATGAGTTTTCTTCCAATCCTGATGCCATGTCTTCTTCATATGGTCCAGCTTCTTAGATTATTTTTTTAGCATACTGATTGAAGGAACGTAAGATAGATGGACGTGGAGGGCATAATGCTAGGTGAAATAAATCAAGTATATAAGAACAAATATTATATAATCACTCCTTTATATAAGGACAAGAATAGATATATAGAGAGTGTTCAGTGTTCAGTGGTGGTTACTAGGGAGTAGAGGGACAAGGGGAATGTACACTTTAGATCATAGAGGTTTGTTATTTCTGATGATGAAAAAGGTGCCACTCAATGTGGAAGTAGTGAGCACAGCAAAACCAAAGTAAAAATGAGTGTTTGAGCATGTGTGGATGGGTATAGGCATATTGGTATACAGGTAGGTACAGGTCTGTGCACAGGAAAGAACAGATGGAAGTATCTATAGGTATGTGTAAATACAATATATTGGTGCAGGCACATATATTCATTGAAGACACAAATACAGATACTCCTCAAACATAACCAAACACCTTCCAAGATTGGTTTTCTGGGTTTGAAAGCTTAGGACCATAGTCTCATGAGACAACTCAGTCAATTGGCATAACATAGTTCACAAAAATCATGATCTGCATCCTAGTGAAGTGAGTAGCATCTGTGGTCCTAAAAGCTTGTGATTGTCTGTCTAAGACACAACTATGGATCTCTACTCCCCAGCAAGAGAACAGTAAGAAGGTAACCAAAAGCTCCGAGAAGAAACAAGTCTACACAAGCAGCAACCTTATTCATCTACCCTGAGACCAGAAGAACTAGTTGGTGCCCAGCTACCACCACTGACCTTTCTGACCAGGGTCACAATAGATCGTTCTGGATAGAATGGGAGAAAAATGTGAAACAGAACTCAAATTCTTAAAAAACAAACAAAAAAAAAAAAACAGACAAACTGGAACAGTAGAGAACAGAGGGCTTCCTGAGATGATTGCCCTGAAATACTCTTTAAACCTACAACCAAGCCTATTCCCTGAGATAACCTTTTAGCAAAATAGCAGAGTGGCACACAAAATAAGGGATATTACCTGTAAGATCGGTGCTTTACTTAAAAACCATCTGTATGAGACAAAAAGGTCAACAATTACTCAAAAGCAAAGATGAGATAATAAGGGGGCAGGGAAGTAGAGTACTGGAAATGGAACAAACAGAACACAAAGAGAATGTTAACCCATTGTGATAAATATAATTAATGTAACTGAACAATTTATGTGGAAATTGCCAGATGGGAACCTAACTTGCTGTATAAAGTATCACCAAAAACCCAATAAAATATTACTTTAAAAAAAATAGTAAAACAAAGACCAAATTTACAGTTAACATGTGGAAGTTGTGTGTCTCAAAATCAATAAACTATATTTTTCTACATGTACTTCAAAGTGACTTGTTTATGTTATAGAATATATTTCACTGACTATTGCTTAGATGTGTATTAAACATATACTTTAATTTTAGAAAAAAAAACTTGGCGATTTTCAGGCTTCATATCTTGAAATATGTGTACAACTCTACATTCTAGTCTTTTCTATCTCTCATTAATACTTTTTAGAAAAATCATCTAAATATAGTGCATTTTTTATTAAGATTATTCCAATGTGTGTATAACCCTCCTGCCCAGTACTATCAAGATTTAATGTGTTTTAATTTCATGTTTTCAGTCTGGTTTTTGGTGGTATATAAGAATGCTATTGATTTTCTAATTTTGTCTTATACACTAATTCACTAGCCTGTTTCTGTAATTCTATTATGTTTTTATTGATTCTTTTGGATTTTATAGTTATATAATGCTATTATCTGCAAATAATGATAATCTCATCTCTTTCCTACATTTATGATCTTTATTTTTATTTTATATCTAGGTGTATTTATTACCAGATAAATAATTTTGTTTAATCCTCTCATAATCAGTTATTTTCCACTGTTTATCAAATAAAGTGCTAGCACTGTTTCCAACATTTAGTGACATTGCACTTAGAATTATCAAGTAGGAGAGATTGTGTTTTTAACTGATGTGTTTGCATTCTATTGTACAGTTCTGTAATGATAAAATATCCACTTTTGCAAGATTGTTATCTTCAAAATTTATTTGCAAAAATTGTCACAGGATTGTAAGAATCCTTTAGAAACTTTGGCATTATTTTCTAGCCACTTTTGCTAATAAACTCAAACCTTTAAGTCCTTATAATTATTAAATAAATATTGAGTCCCTGAAGATATTGGATTTTTAAATAACAGTAATATGGAATCATAGAGTCCAGAACACAACTTCAGCATTATTTAGAAACACAGTAGTTGTAAAATTGTTTTCCAGAATCCTGGGCACAGAATTCTTCTCCCATTTATCTCATTTAACTTCATAGACCCTGATTTCCTTCCTTGGTGGCGTTTTTGCTATAAGGTCATGTTTATTGACATGGCTGGAAATTTAATATTAAAACTGGGTTTATGTAAGAAAAAAGCCAAGAAAATGGGTCCAAATTATTTCTGAGCCCTATAACTTTATCTTTAAATATATACTATAAATTTGTATATTTAAATTTAAATATGTAGGATAGATGAGATAGATAGACACAAACACACAATACTATGAATATGTTGGATCAACATCATTTATGGATTTATTTTATAATTTTTACTGAAGGAACTTTAGTAAAGATTGAACTTGAGTGCTTCATCCCTTTGTATTAATTTAATGTTGCTGTTTGAATGTTTATTATCATATTAATAGAACAGGACTGCTTGGATAAGTCTGATTTTTTTTTCCTAATTTCTCATCGTTTTGCTTACGATTTTTTAATTTTGATCTAAGAAAAGACCACTTGAAATGCTTTTTACATTTTTCTACATTTCAATAAAATAAAAATAATGAATGACCTGCAGCAATATTCACCATCTAATAGGTTGCTCAGTATCTGTGATATTGAGATAATACATTAAGAATTTGAAACATGCAAAATGTTCTTCATACCATATAGATATACTCTGTTTTATCAAATAATCATAACTTGGTGTTTATGGGTTTCCTTTTTGTTTGTGCCTCTTTCTCTTTTATTCTGAAAAAATATATTTCTACTTTAATTTTGAATTAAGTCATTAATATTTCTCAAAAAATTTGTTATGAATTATCTCACCTAGATGATTGGACACAGGACCACTTTGCAATGTTAGGAGATTTTGATCGCCAGCTCTAAAGTAATCCCCTCATGAACTCTTGGACTATCATCAATTACTAATATCTAGATTAGTGACAACCTGAGAGTCTGATACCAACAGTAATAAAAGAAACTTTTTAGTCCCTTTTCTTCAATTCCATATTGATGCTCCACCTTTTCTCTCGCAACCCTATCGAGACAAATATAGACAGGCTCCAAAATACAACTGGAATAGCAAGCAAAAATTTCAAGAGCAAAAGAGTCAGAGGAAAGCAGTACTTTTTCCAATTCTTGTGTCTAATTGAACTAGGCCTTCCCAAAGGCTAATAAGACTATCTTTATCTTTCTGGACTCATTGAAGAAAATGTTTCTAGAGAATACAAATAGCTGAATCAAAGAAAAAGAGAAACGGTCTAGAGTGAATTGCTAGACAATTCCCTAGTGTAGCCACATTTTTACTTATTTCACCAGTGTTCATGGAGAAAGAAATCAAATTGCCATTTTATCTCAATAAATCCTTATTTATACTCCTTCTGATAAATACACATAATAATGTTTTCAAAAACTGTTACTTTGGACTCCAGTTGACAGTACACTATGGAGGAGAGGCCAGTTGGACAGTTCCCCTTGTTAGCAATTTCCTGTTTCTTGTTGCCATTGCTTTTCTTGAAGTAGTTGTTTCTTATCTTTACCCAAAGCACTTAACAGCCTATCATTTAGAGATCTTGCTTTATCCATCAAGGGAGGGAATATGCAAAGAATTACAGAACCTTGCCTACATCCTGTCATGCCGCTTCCCCATTCTCTAACCATGGTCTTACTCATCTACCTAGGACTACTGAGATAGACTATTTAACCTCCAGAAGCTTTTATGAAAGGACTTTGATGTTTCCTGCAGTTACGGAAATTTTCAAAACTGTGAAGTAATTCATTAAAGATACATTATTCCCGAGGCTGAGAGTTCACAACTAATTTATTACCCTCGTTATTGTACTTAGTTTTGGTGTCTGAATAAATTCCAGTAGGATTATGTAATGTCCATCAGAGAACGCCACCACTGCCAAAATAAGAAATGTCCAACTACTCAGCAATAAGTAGTATACAAACATCTTCCCTTTTCCTCATAATGAAATAAAAAGAACTTAAAGTAATTTCTATCTGCATATACATGAGATATCATATACAGGATATCCTCTCTATCTTTTTTTTTTTCATGTTGTGCTTAATCACAACAAAGAAATCTCAAGTTCTTGTTTGAAGCCTAAGTTTCTTCTTTAACAGCTGAGGTAGTCCTCTAGTAGAATTTGCATAGTTCCTTCATTGTTTTTAATAACAAAATATTACAGAAAGTTAACAGGACACATAATATTACCACAAGACCAACCCTATTCTATTTCCACAAAATTTAGGGCACACACACATATCTATATATTATAGAATCAAATGCAGCCACTGTAGCTGCTTATATACAGGGATAAATTATCTCATAAAATGCATATCCCAAGCAAAACTTTTGCCTTTTATAAAAAATACATACTAAAATAGTCTACGTTCACATTTTTATTAACAATCAGAGGTGATTATAAAAGCTTATGATATTGGGGAAAAGATAGAGAATATGGAAGCCAGAAGATGAGATTTTCTTGTTTTGTAATTTCAGCAGACTTCCTGTCAATTGCTACTAGCTTTCTGAAGTTTATAACCTGTGAAATTAAAAGTAAATTGAGTTTGGGAGCTACAGAGCTGTACTCTTTAAAGGTTTAAAAAATATATACTAGCATTATTTTTATTTAAAACTATTCTACCTTTTAGAAGCAGTTGTACTAGTAAGAATTGGACTTTGACATTGTGTCTTAAAAGACTCTGACACTAACTAAAACTCCATCATTTAAGAGAATTGCTTAGTTCTTTTGAGCCTTAAGTCCTCATGATGGTATTTTACTAAAGACAGAGCATCAGCCCAGATGTTCTCATGAGAACACTTCAAACTCTCAAGTCTTCTGTAGTGCTAATTTCAGCATTGTTTACTCAATAAATATGGTATAAACCTAAATATTTTGAATAGAAATTGATTAAATAAAATACATCAATATAGCTATCAAATTGAAGGATCTCACTGTACATAGTTTAAATATCTGAAAAAAAAAACCAAATTGTTAATAATAGTTACCATTTAGAAGTGAGATTGGGCAGTTATAACAGAAGGAGAAGAATTTTTTTTTTTCCTTTTTAATTCTGGGTACTGCATGAATAGTTCAATGAAATGCATCTTGTAAAATATGTGATTGTGTAATTAAAACATACAGTGAAATGATAACACACAAGTGTAAAAGTTCAATTGTAGAAGCCTCCTATCTTTATTGTGCCTCCATGAGCTTCTGTCTCTGAAAATTCTTTATGGCCTGAATGATGCAGCTACTAGTCTTTTCCATCATTTTGTCCTCAAGGAAAAATAAGCAAACAAACAGGGGTCATGCATTTGTATTCATACCTTGCATTTTCTAAGTTCTTACATCTCCTGGCATTTAGTTAACCTTCATAATTGCAAAATACAATGCCTTCATTTGACTATTTCCCTGCTGCATTTGGAATTGACTTAGAAATATTCCTCAGAAATGGTTGAGAAAAATTAAAAAAGCAAAGAAACTGAGTAAAAGATATTTTCCCACCTACCATCACGGACGTCATTACTAGAAAGTGTGTAAATCAGAGCTTTACTTGCTTGGATTAACTCCTTATGCTAGTGCCCTGGAAAAAATAAGGACACCAAAGTCTCTCTAGGAGAATGATCAAAGTATTAGAGTTTTGCCCTGTCTATGGGCATGTGGCACAGAGGGTCTCTATGAGTTGGAACCTACTTGACGGCACCTAGCAACAACAACATGTGGGCTTTTGTAGTTAGGTATGCAGTCTGAGGGTTCTCCAGGTAGCATGCATAGAGAAACTATACAGTTCATATGATCAGTTTTTAACCTACAGATCCTTACCTAATGCAATACTAGCCTGCTCTCCTCCTCATTCTTTGTCCATCTATATGTAGTTGTCCTAGCAGTTTGAGAAGCCTTCTGTGGTCCTTAAAATTTATTCTTAACCCCACTAATACCAGCTGAAGCTGTACTTGGCAGTTGTAGGTAAATATATTGCAGTTCTAAGTGACTCCTTTTCTCCAGCTCTGAAAGTCTAGGGAGGATATGAAACTCCCTAAACAAGGAAGGGTCACACTGGGTGTGGGAAAAGAGACCAAAGAGTGCTAAATAGAGAGACAGCTTGGCCTTATCGGCACTTGCCTATTTACCCCAGCAAGTTCTTAGAAATATTTGCTTCAATATCCTTTATTAACACTTTTCCCATTATGCTCCATGCTCTCAAAATGCATCCCAATTACTATATTCTACTTATTGATCCACAGCAGCAGTACTCCTCTTTGGATGTAGAAGTCCAAAGTTATTTAATTGACTTTTAAAATTTAGTTTAGTATTTATTAACGACCAAAAAAATGTACAACAAATTATTTTAGATGAAGGGGAAAAAGAGAGGGATTGAATCTCTGTTCACAAATAACTTAATTTCTAAGAACAAGTCATGAAATGTACAACATTTCTTGGTTGTATTTTCACCGCTTTGTTTGAATATATGATGTTTTACTTAATTGTGTAACAACATAATTCTTAAATTATCAGTATGCAGTGCTTTGCAGTCTTCTATTATATAATTTAGTCTCTGTGTGTAGAATTTTTAAACTCTCCAATGTGAGAAGAGAAAATGTGAAAATATGAAAAGAGAAAAATTGGTACCAGATTTTCCTAAGATTTCTAAAGATGTTCAAGCCCTTTAAAATAATGCTTCTCCAAACACAGGTTTTAGCACAAATTAAAAGCTTTCAGAAAAATGACATTGAATTAATAGAGACTGACAAAATACGAAAAATGTTGAGTAAGAGCATGTATCATATTATGGTAATTTTAAATCACTTATACTAAAAAAGGTTATTTAAAAGTAACTGTGTGGCAATGCTTTTATATCCTGGTTAATTTATCTTTGAATTGCAAGGTCCAGTTTTAACAGGAATGAGTATGATAACTTAGCATAAGAGATTGTCGATTTTTTAATATAATGGACTTGCTTTATAGTTTTAAAAACAACCCTGGATTATCTATTTTTTCTAAAGAGATGGATGTGGATTAAAATTAATGAGTTGCCCAATAGATAGGTAATATCTCTGTCCTTTTGTGGGCACCAGGGGCGGTGTATATTTTTTTCCCTTAAAGAAGAGCTGGTTTTCAAACTACAGCCATGCTGGCTGTTCCCAGTCACCACCTGCCCACTACAGCCTGTTGCAATCTGAGCTACTCATTTCTACCACCCTATTCTACAGAATCTGATCCCCATATGAAATTTTCTATGGCATTTACACCGTGGGCCACATTCACTACGAACACTCTCTGTGAGGACACTTAAAAAATAAATAAATAAATAAGAGTTGGTTTTAAAGTGCTTATTTCAAATTTTGGCATTGGCTGGGATGGTTTGGTGAAGATCATTTTAAAAAAAAGACATCTTTCAATAATATAATTTAATAATATATAATAACATTTTAACTGAAACTCACACTTGGAAAAATTAGAGATTTTTTGTTGGTCTAAACTGCACATAGTGGGAAATAGCAAGGAAGCATTGTACATGCCATTATGAATCTGAAAATGTAGTCAAGGATGTTAAACCTAAACATATGAAAGACTGAAATAAGCATTATCTAACAAAATGAATCAATGTATTCAGAAAACAGAGAAAGGGTATAGACTGTAGAAATTAGAAATTTTTGTTGGTTTGTTCTTTCTTTTCTTTTTCCTTTCCTCCCCATAGACCCAATTCTATTTGACAATGTCTCAGAATATCTTTAGACAGAACCACAGGGGTATTTCAGACATCCCTCTTAAAAATATGGGGTCTAGATTTCTCAGCTCCATTAGACTAAATCATATTACAGTTGTTCACCTTGTATTTTCACTTATTTTAAGCCATCACCAGGCCATGCACTTAATACCATCTTCCTAGATTTTATTTTCAATTTCCACTTGGTTGTTGTTGTTGTTAGGTGCCATCGAGTCAGTTCTGACTCATAGCGACCCTATGTACCACAGAATGAAACACTCCTTGGTCCTGCGCTATACTCACAATCATCATTATGCCCATTGTTGCAGCCACTGTGTCAATTCATCTCATTGAGGGCCTTCCTTTTTTTTGTGCTGACCTTCTACGTTACCAAGCATGATGTCCTTCTCCAGGGACTGGTCCCTCCTGATAACACATCCAAAATACCTGAGATGAAGCCTCGCCATCCTCGCTTATAATGAGCATTCTGGCTGTGCTTCTTCCAAGACAGATTTATTTGTTCTTTAGGCAGTTCAAGGTATATTCAATATTCTGCGTCAACACTATAATTCAAAGGCATCAATTCTTCTTCTGTCTTCCTTATTCATTGTCCAGCTTTCATGTGCATATGAGACGATTGAAAATACCATGGCTTGGGTCAGGCGCACCTTAGTCCTCAAAGTGACATCTTTGCTTTTTGACACTTTAAAGAAGTCTTTTGTAGCAAATTTTCCCAATGCAATAAGTCATTGATTTCTTGACTGCCGCTTCCATGGGTGTTGATTGTGGATACAAGTAAATTTCCACTTTAGGGTCTATATAGTGTTGACCTTCTTCCAGACTTTGGGGAGAGGTATATAGAGCCAGATGTCTGTTAAACCCATATTCCTATGCTCTCTAATGAGCATAAGTGTTTATGAAAATAAGAATATTAGAAATATTTTACCAGAAGAATGGGTACAGATAAGCTTATTTATCTCACCTTTTCTGTTAAGTTTTCCTCTGACACCCTGACTGATCCCAACTCCTTCCTATACCCATTCAACCTCTACCTGCTGTGTTAACAGATGTGGATGATTATGATGAAGCATTAGGATACTGAAAAAATCAGATATCAACTGTACCTAAGCATGAAATTGTGCACTAAATAGTAGTTGGTAACTATGACATACACCTTTCATTCAAGAATTTTACTAAAACTAAAAAAAGTAAATGTAAAAATAAGTAAGTTCAATAGCATTGACAAATTGTTTGAAGAAGCCAAGAGCTTACAGATGTTAGAATGTACATATTAGAGTAAGAAGAGGAAATTGTTAGGCAGGTGCTGGATTTTGAAGGGTTTTTATGCAATACAGAAGAATGAAGAGTTTAATAAAAATACTACTACTAACAATAATGAAATGTCATCTATGATTTAAAAGCAACTATTATATTCTAGATACTTTGCTAATCACTTTATTGTATTATCTGATTTACTTCTCACATATTCTGATTAGATAAGCCATTCAAATTGTTTTCCCAGTTTTATAGGTAATAATATTTCACCCAGAAATGTTAAGAAACTTTCCTAAAGTCACATCATGAGAAGAGATTCTACACGTAGACTGTCTCTGCAAATGGTATTTTCTCAATCACTGTGCATAGCATCTTCTAACAAGTTATGAGACACCATGGAAGGCAATAAAGGAGAGCAGTAAGATGATTGCACATGGTGAAGAGTTGTGAGTTGTGGGGAGAAAATGGCTTTCAATGTGTTCTGATTGTGCTATTGTAGAAAAATGAAGATAATGCTATGAAAATGATGGCATCAGTGAGAAATGGCTATTATCATTTGTTTGGATCAAAAAACTGGAAGGATCTGATAAGCTATAAACTCTCTTCTCAGAAAAAAGCTCATATATACATGCAAAACTGTTTTACATGAAATTTCAGGAAGATAATAGAGCCCAGTTTAAGAATCCCTGATGTAGGGTTTCAAAGGTAGAATGTGATTATAATATGATTAATTTATTCTTTCAATTTTTAAAATTTTTTTATTTCACTTTAGATGTACGTTTCCAGAGCAAACTAGCTTCTCATTAAACAATTAAGACACATATTGTTTTGTGACATTGATTGCCAACTCCACGACATGTCAACACTCTCCCCTTCTTCACTTTAGTTTCTCCATGACCAGCTTTCTTGTCTCCTCCTGCCTTCTGGTCCTTGCTGCTAGGCTGGTGTGCCCATTTAGTCTTGTTTTGTTTTATGGGCCTGTCTAATCTTTGGCTAAAGGGTGAACCTCAGGAGTGACTTCAGTACTGAGTTAAAAGGGTATCTGGGGACCATACTCTTGGGGTTTCTTCTGTCTCTGTCAGACCAGTAAGTCTGGTCTTTTTTTTTTGTGAGTAAGAATTTTGTTCTACATTTTCTCCAGATCTATCCGGGACCCTCTGTTGTGATCCCTGTCAGAACAGTTGGTGGTGGTAGCCAGGTACCATCTAGTTGTGCTGGACTCAGTCTAGTGGAGGCTGTGGTAGTTGTGGTCCATTAGTCTTTCCCTTGTGTCTTTGGTTTTCTTCATTCTCCCTTGCTCCAGATGAGGTGACACCAGTGGAGTATCTTACATGGCCGCTCACAAGCTTTTAAGATCCCAGATGCTACTCACCGAAGTAGAATGTAGAACATTTTCTTTATAAACAATGCTATGCCAATTGAGCTAGATGTTCCCAGAGACCATGGTCCCCACAGCCCTTAGCCCAGTAATTTGGTCCCTCAGGGATGTGTCTATGGAGCTTCCACGGTCTTGCCTTCGTCAAGTTGTGCTGGCTTCCCCAGTATTGTGTACTGTCTTAGCCTTCACCAAAGTTACCACTTATCTATTGTCTGTTTAGTGTTACTCCCTTCCCACCCCTCCCTTCTTTCATAACCATCAAAGATTGTTTCTTTTTGTGTGTAAATCTTTTCATGAGTTTTTATAGTAGTAGTTGCTATGTGTCCGAATCAACTCGATGGCAATGGGGTTTTTTTTTGGGGGGAGGATCTCATACAATATTTATCTTTTTGTAATTGACTTATTTCACTCAGCATAATGCCCTCCAGATTCATCCATGTTGTGAGATGCTTTGCAGATTCATCATTGTTCTTTATTGTTGCATAATATTAAATTGTGTGTATGTACCATAGTTTGTCTATCCATTCATCTGCTGATGGGCATCTAGGTTGTTTCCATCTTTTTGCTAGTGTGAATAATGCTGCAATGAACAGGGGTGTGCATATGTCTATTTGTGTGACAACTCTTATTCCTTTAGGATATATTCCTAGGAGTTTGGCCACGTTTTTTGAAAACTTACTATGTACTATGTACTAGACACTATTTTAGACTCAAAGTAAATGACACCCAAACAAGACAAAACAATGCCCCCATGTAACTTACATTCTAAAGGATCAGACAAAAAATATATAAATAAATGAAAATAATTTCAGGTATTAATAAGTGCTGTAAAACAATACATGGAAAGGAGAAAGAACATGATGTGGTAGTGGGGAGGGGGAGAGAGGATTGTTGGGAAGATACTTCTGTGGGGGTGACATTTCTGAAGAGACTTGGAAACTGTATAAAGAAGAAATCCATGATAAGTTCTTGAATGATAATTTGGGTAAATAAACATCAATTTAATTGGAGTAAAGGTCTTAAAGTTTCGTTTTGTTGTACATCATGTCACTACGAGCCGGAACCGACTCAATGGCACCTAACAACAACAAATTTCCGGAGACAAGAAAAGCTAGATATATCTTAAAAACTGCAAGAAGGACATTGTCTTGTTTACCTAGGATGCCATAACAAAATACCACAAAATTGGTAGCTTTGAAGAACAGAATTTATTTTCTTGCAGTTCTGGAGGCTAGAAATTCAAATCAGGGTATCAGCTGTGTTGATTCCTTCTGAGGGCTTTGAGAAACGATGTGTTCCATGCCTCTCTTACAGACGCGTGTGCAACTGTCATCACATAGTGTCTGTCTCCCTATGTTTGTGTTTCTGTTTCCTTGTCTGTTCTCTCCTTCTATAGACACTACTCAGAAGGGATAAGAGCCCTGGTGGGTCAGTGGTTAAGCACTCAGCTGCTAACCAAAAGGTCAGTGGTTTGAATCTACCAGCCGCACGTTAAAAAGTCTATGGGGCAGTTTTACTCTGTCTTATAGGGTCGCTGTGAATTGAAATAGACTTGATTGCAACGGTTTTTTTTTTTTTTAATTCAGACGGTAGCAGGACTAGGACCCACTCTACTCTCGTATGATTTAACTAATAATATCTTTAGAGAAAGACCTTATTTTCCCAAACAATGTCACATTCACAGGTACAGGGGTTAAGACTTCAACATATGTTTTGGGTGACACTAAAAAAAAAAAAAACCGTTGCTGTCGAGTGGATTCCGACTCATAGCGACCCTATAGGACAGAGTAGAACTGCCCCATAGAGTTTCCAAGGAACACCTGGTGGATTCGAACTGCTGACTTTTGGTTGGCAGCCCTTACTCTTAACCACTACTAGGGTTTCCTTTGAGTGACGCTAGTCAACCCATAACAGCCGTCAAGAAAAATGGTGGAATAGGGAATTCTGGAGGCCTGTCCTTTCCTAGAAATACAGAATAAATGGGTAAAAACTGTCAGAATCAACTTTATTAGAACTTTGAAAGATACTCAAAGGTTTAAAGCAACCAAGCCAATGATGAATTAGGAGAAAGACCACTGAAACACAGAGGAACCTTGTGGTGTTTTAATTTAATCATATCTCTCAACCCCTGTCCTACAAGGTGGTGATCTTGACAATGCCAGGGATTTAGCAAAAAAAGAGAATAAGTCATGCTCTAATATAAATTACAGACTAGTGCTTAACAATAGGGAACTATAGAAGAAATAAAATATGAAAGCAGTATTTTAGGAAGAAGAGTCTGACAGCAGGATGGATCAAAGGAGGAAGAACAAGAGTAAATGAAACCTGCAGAACAATTGTTGGAACAACCAATTTCATAATACATACAGAGGTTTGGGGAAGTGAATGTGACACCGAGGCTTTTCTGCCCGTCAGATTCCTTTAATATCTTTTAATATTTTTTATAATAAGCTATATTTTTCCCACTATAAGAAAAAAGATAATTAGCATCATGTAAAAGAAAATGAAAACTTTTGTAGGCTAAATGTCAGCCTTGGTACAACGAATAAGTCAAAATGCGTGAAAATACTTGCACTTACTTCTTTCCAACAATTACTCAGTTCTCCCCCAGTAGAATTTTCTCCCATTTCTTCTAAGTACTAGTATAAAAAATAATAAATATAGGTATAGAAGTGAAATTTTATACAGAGGCAAAGATAAAAAACTCATTGCCATGGAGTCCATTCTGACTCGTAGAAACTTTATAGGACACAGTAGAAATGCCCCATGGGGTTTCCAAGGCTGTAACCTTTATAGAAGTAGACTGCCACATCTTTCTGCTACAGAGCAGCTAGTAGGTTCGAATTGCCAAACTTTCAGTTTGCAGCCAAGCATTTAACCACTGCACTACCAGGGCTCCTTAAGAGGCATATATTAAGAGGTTATCTTAAGAGGCACAGATAAAGTACACTAACTGTTCTTTTTCTATAAAGAATTATTACTTAGGTCCCAAATACAAGCTATTATTTTTCAATAAAAGCAGTATTTTAAAAAAATCTGAAACTCTAAAATGGTATCTCTTATTCTTCTTAAATATTCTGAAGCATTAATGTTATGTTTAATAATCTTCTGGAAGAACTTATGAATAATTAAAGTTTAAACAATCCTTAACAGAGGAAAAAAAATGAACAAGATTTCTTTAGTACAGAAGTGTCTGATTTCCTTTGCATTTATTAACTAATAAGAAATTCAACAATTTTCCGAGGTTTGAATACTCATTAGAAAGGATTAATAAGATTCTGTTAAAATGAGAAGATAAATCTAGCCAAACATGTCTATGTATCAAAATGGATTTGTTGACATTCAACACAAATATAATGATCATCTCCTGTGTGCCTTAGAGGTAAAGCAGTACCTTGTTTAAACCTTCCTGTTCACTCATATGTTTGTATCTGTGTACTTGTAATTCCTTATATTTGGAAGCTAGTGCAAATATATGTCGACCTATAATTATTCCTACTTCTGACTCTGGATTCATTCCTTTTCCTAGGCAAGCAGAAGAAAAGTTTTCCCAGACTAATATATTTGCAACATCACATCAAGTCATTCTTCTTGTTGGCAATGCTTCCAATATTTTATTTATTTGGATCCATTTTTATTAATGAGACCTTGGTGGAGTAGTGGTTAAGAGCTATAGTTGCTACCCAAAATGTCAGTAGTTTGACTCTACCAGGCACTGCTTGTAAACTCTATGGGGCAATTCTACTCTGTCCTATAGAATCTCTATAAGTTGGAATCAACTCAATGGCAACGGGTTTGGTTTTGGGTTTTAGGATCAAATATTCTGTTTGTGGATTTAGTTCTATTCCCTTGCCCATCTCCTATATTATCTGGATCCCAGCCCTGTATGTGGCCTGACAATGTTGACTAAATCCCAATAATGTCAGCACGATGACTCTAAAAACTCCTACCGTTGGATTCTTGGTTTACCGTGGTTCTCAATTCTTATTTTGGGGATACCAGTAGTAATATAATGATGAAGTTCTTTTAACCCCAAACTCAAAATAGCTCCAGGCTTGATGAAATTCCTGTATCTGGTTTCTTTCCATCTCTTTGGTCTTCTCTTATTAGCTGAGTCCCAGAAGTCCAGCAGCAGGTGGGAAAAAAACATTCTTTTCTCAAGCTCGAGACATTAACTGGCATCTTGGAAATTGCTTTATCTTCTTTTGCTGACTTCCTTCACTGTAGGACAAAGTTCTGCACCATAGAAGACTCAGGAATGTGCTTATTAATGAAATTAGGATTATTCTGATCCAGAGGCTTTCTAAGATGACATAGAGTTATACACTATACATATAAGGGGCGCAAGAAGAGAGAGTTTCACCAACAAATCAAGAAAAAGTAAATGTACCTGATTTATTGGAAATTAGCAGAGGAAGCAAGGCTCTTAACATGAGATTCTCCAGACCATTTTAATATAGGCTATCATGGAAGTCCTTAGTTACAAAAAGTAATATCAATATTGGTAATTTTTCCTTTTACATTTATAGATTGTATAAAATTTTCTATTACCAATATAATACATCTTCTTGTGAATAAATAGATTATTATGTAAGTCATAAAACAATAATTGATATAAAATTAATACTACCTCAGCATTTTATACATTAATATAAAACATTCAGTGATAATTTTAACAATATTTTGCTAAAAGAGCACTGAGTTCAAACCTTACTGATATTCTTTGTTTTAATGTTTTGATAATAAAATGAATAATTTGTTTCATTTCTCAATTGAAACATAAAAAAAACAGTGTTCTTATATTTTTCCTAAGTAATAAATACAAGCAAACACTTTTTGCTTTGAAAGCAGTTTAACATTACTTTGGGACCAGCCATATTTGTGAACATTATTGGTTTCAATAATTTCCATTGTTTTTCTGTTTTTTTAAGGTATAGAATAATAATATAGTCTCCAGATAATTTTAACTATATTTATTTTCATAGCTTTCCTTTTGTGAAATGTATGTTCAAAACATGTTCTTACTTTTTACTAATTTTTTGATGGTTAAAAAAAATGTATAAAACTGGACTTCTAGTTTCCAGTCTGGCATGTAAGGAGTTCAGAGATCATCCCTCCCATCCTCACAACAAGAAAAAAGCTGAAAAGCAATAAGTCTTCTTAGATCCATTGTAGAATTGAGGTCACAGAGCAAAACTGGAGAGACAGTCTCATATGGGGAACCTCTGCTTACTAGAATCAGATACTCCTAAGACCCGCCCTTGCTGCTGGCAGAACCCAGTATCTGGTAAGAATAATTAAGTAACTGATTGCTGGACACTGAGAGTGGACTAGTTTGAGAGATAAGAATTCTTGGAGGCCTAGGCTTAGGGAGCTCCCAAGAGTTTTATCTCCCAGAGTCCCACCAGATGAAGCTCTGAGAAATATCCCCTTGTGCTTCCAGCAGGATGAGGAGGGAAATAACTATTCTGAAATAGTGCTCTGCACTTCTTGACTGTGTCTTGCCCTCAGCAAAACTGTTTCACCACAGCCTAGTCAAAGTAGGTTGTATTAGAGCCTAACTAACTTGAAGAAGGGGATATAGCCAGCTGTAGACTCCTATAAGTTAAGTTTTGAGACCAGAAGTCCATTAAGAAAAAAACAGAAATTTAAAATTGCGTTGATGACTTAGAAGGAAACCCTTTATTTTTCAGGGAGGTGTTTACCAAGCAGGCGATAAAAACAAAGTGAGATGTTGAAACATATCATGTAATTTCAGTTGGCGTAATTGAAATATTGTCAGGGTGCTTTGGAGAAAACTTACATTTATATACCATAGGATTGTTAGAAAAATCATTGTTTTTCCCTGAGTATATTTATCTTGCACTGTATGATGATTAACAGCATAGATTCTGAAATCAGCTGCCTGGATATGCATCCGAGCTCTACCACTTGCCAGATCTGTTATTTGGACAATTTACATAAATGTTTTGTGCCTCAACCATACTATCTGCTAAATTAGAATAGTTAAAATAACTATTTCATTGCATTTTTTAAATTAAATACTTAGAAATTCTTAAAAGAGTACTTGGCATATAAGTATAGTTATTATTATTAATATTTCTTAAAAAACAAATTTTAAATAAATATAACATAGTAATTTTGTAGCGTTTTAGTTATCTAGTGCTGCTATAACAGAAATACCACAAATGGATGGCTTTAACAATGAGAAATTTATTCTCTCACAGTCTAGGAGGCTAGAAGTCCAAATTCAGGGTGCCAGCCCCAGGGGAAGTCTTCCTCTTTCTGTTGACTATGGGAGAAGGTCCTTGTCATCAGTCTTCCCCTGTCGACAAGCTTCTCAGTGCAGGGACCCTGGGTCCAAAGAACGCTCTATTCTCCTGGCCCTTGTTTCTTGGTGGTATGAGATCCCCTTGTCTCTCTGCTCCCTTCTCTCTTTTATATCTTAAAAGGGATTGATTTAAGACAAAACCTAATCTTGTAGATTGAGTCTTGACTCATTGACATAACTGCCTCTAATCCTGAGTCATTAACATCATACAGGCAGGATCTACAACATATAGGAAAATGACATCAGATGACAAAATGGTGGACAGTCACACAATACTTGGAATCATGGCCTAGCCAAGTTGACACACATTTTTGGGGAACATAATTCAATCCACAACATGTAGTTTAAAGTAAGTTTAAATTCCCTTTAAGTTCTCCATTATTAAACTCAGTATTCTGAATCTGCTATAGTTGAAGTGACTCTATAGTATTCTATGTCTGAAGAGAAAATATTTGAATATACCATATGTTGAATGGGTGGGAATGATAAAAAGGAGAATCTGATTCATAGAGGTAGAGCAAAGTATGAGTTAGTTTCTAGAATTTGCTTTATGAATTAAGGGAAGTAAGAAAAATGTGAACACATGCACAGCTTCCTAGTCTTAAAGTATTTCTTTGGGCTAGAGAGAACATGTAGCTGGGCATATGAAGCACCTGCTCTTCCTCCAATTTCAATTTAAATAAGTGTGGAAAGTAATCACTGTACTTGTCGTTGTTGTTAGGTGTCGTTCAGTCAGTTCCCACTCATAGCAACCCTATGGGCAACAGAACGAAACACTGTCTGATCCTGCGCCATCCTCACAATTGTACCAAAGTGAGCCCATTGTTGCAGCCACTGTGTCAGTCCATCTGCTTGAGGGCCTTCTTCTTTTTCGCTGACCCTCTACTTTACCAAGCATGACGTCCTTCTCCAGGGGCTGGTCTGTCCTAATAACTTGTCCAAGTACATGAGACGAAGTCTTGACATCCTTGCTTCTAAGGAGCATTCTGGGCATTCTTCTTCCAAGACACATTTGTTTATTCTTCTGGCAGTCCATGTTATATTCGGAAGACCGAAGAAGAATTGATGCCTTAAAGGATTAGAGGCAGTTATGTTATATTCAGTATTCTTCACCAACACCTCTAATTTCTAGCTTGTAACTTTGAGCAAGTGAACATTGTCTATATTGTTCACGTAAAATAAAGAAATTAATGAAATCGTGTAAATTCCTCTTTTGAAAATTTTACTAGTGAGATAAAGAGAAAATTAAGATCATCTATTAGATTGGGACAAAGGCAATGATAATGGTTGTAGGGTTCACACTAAAGATTAAACCATTTCGGGAAATTTATTTTGTAAAACACGATTAGAGTAACATATGCTTAACACAGAAAATATGGTTACATTATGCACTTAAGTTAAATTTCAGAAAGCTCGTATCAGTTTTCACTACCACCAGCTGTCTATGCTTTAAAGTCAGGAAAGGTGTGCGTCAAGGTTGTATACTTTCACCGTACTTATTCAATCTGTATGTTGAGCAAATAATCTAAGAAGCTGGACTATATAAAAGAACGGGGCATCAGGATTGGAGGAAGACTCATTTAACAACCTGTGATATGCAGATGAGACAACCTTGCTTGCTGAAAGTGAAGAGGACTCAAAGCACTTACTGATGAAGATCAAAGACCACAGCCTTCAGTATGGATTACACCACAACATAAAGAAAACAAAATTCT
This sequence comes from Trichechus manatus latirostris, assembly GCF_000243295.1. Taxonomy (NCBI): domain Eukaryota; kingdom Metazoa; phylum Chordata; class Mammalia; order Sirenia; family Trichechidae; genus Trichechus; species Trichechus manatus. Next base: position 18,103,545 of record NW_004443952.1, read on the forward strand.
CCACAACTGGACCAATAAGCAACATCATGATAAATGGAGAAAAGACTGAAGTTGTCAAGGATTTCATTTTACTTGGATCCACAATCAACACCCATGGAAGCAGCAGTCAAGAAATCAAAAGATGCATTGCATTGGGCAAATCTGCTGCAAAAGATCTCTTTAAAATGTTAAAAAGCAAAGATGTCACCTTGAAGACTAAGGTGCACCTAACCCAAATGATGGTGTTTTCAATTGCCTCATATGCATGCGAAAGCTGGATGATTAATAAGGAAGACCGAAGAAGAATTGATGCCTTTGAATTGCGCTGTTGGCAAAGAATATTGAATATACCACGGACTGCCAAAAGAATGGACAAATCTATCTAGAAAGAAGTACAACCAGAATGCTCCTTAGAGACGAGGATGAGGAGACTTTGTCTCAGGTATTTTGGATGTGTTATCAGGAGGTATCAGTCCCTGGAGAAGGACATCATGCTTGGTAAAGTAGAGAGTCAGCGAAAAAGAGGAAGACCCTCAACCAGATGGGTTGACACAGTAGCTGCAACTATAGGCTCAAGCATAACAACAATTGTGAGGATGGCGAAGGACTGGGCAGTGTTTGTTCTTTCTGTTGTACAAAGGGTTGCTACGAGTCAGAACTGACTCAACGGCACCTAACAACAATAACAACAGCAACAAGTTAAATTTCAGAAAGCTTGTACAAACTTTCATTACAACTGGCTGTCTATAACTTATTTCACTATGCCCTCCTTTGTATTCACTGTCAGCACTTTGAAATAGATTCTTTCATTTCACATGAGAAAAAAATCGTCAAATTATTGCTTAAATTTTTATTTCTTTCATTCTGAACTTACTAAATTTTTAAAAATTTTCTTTGAATAATCCTTTCTGTTCTTTTTCTACATCAGCATGTATTATAATATATTATAGCATATATTTTTAAATATTAATTTTTAAACAGTCACAAACTTACAGAGATGTTGAAGAGGCAGTTGCATTTAAATATATAAAAATAACTTCTCCCAAACCACTTTTAAGTAAGTTTTCAACCAGGCAGTAAGTTTCCTGCCTGAGATCTGGATGAGATTAAAGAAAGAGAGAGAGAGAGTATTATCTGCTTGTGAATTCTAACCCTGGCCTCTGCCTCATTTGAATTTTGGTTTCAAATATATACTACACACCTGTTCTATGAGTTTGAAGCCCAAAATTAAAATACAATTTGGACCCAGATTGACTTTACCCATTGCCGTCTAATCGATTCTGATTTTACATCTGTTAAATGCAAATAGGCAACCACACCAGTGGAATTACCCACCATACAGAATGAAAGGTGCTACTGCAGGGTTTGGGAAGAAAGGTTTTAGAGATGAGATAACATCCAAAATCTTATAAATAAAATTATAAAAAATAAATTAAATAAAGAAGATGGAAAAAATGCATATACCTGTAAATACTAATATCAGAAAACATTTACATAGAAAGATAGAGATAAATAGAGGCACTACACAATAATAAATGCTACAGTGCACAATACAATGCACAGGATGATAAAATATCCATCTGAATTTGGAGTCTATGCCTCATAGTAAAATATTGAAAAAAATTAGTCAAAACTGGAAACAACTAGAGTAATAAATTAACAACAATTATAACGGGGAGTTTTTCACACATCTTTATTGAACCTTTCAAAGGACCAACTTTTGCCTTTGTTAATTTTCTCATTGCTTATTTATTTTTTTGATTTCTGCTCTTATATTTATTATTTCTTTCCTAATAATTATATTGGCTTTAATTTTATCTTATTTTTCTTGGTTCTTAAAGTGGAAACTTAGATCATTGCTTTTAAGCCTTTTAAAATTATAAAATTTCTTCTAAGCACTGCCTTAGCTGCATTCCACAAATTTTCGTTTTGCATTTTTATTATTATTGAATTTAAAATATTTTATAATTTCTTTTATGATGACTTCTTTCTGTTTGACCCATAAGTTATTTAAAAGTGTGTTATTTCATTACTAAATATTTGAGTATTTCCAAATATCTTGTAGTTATTTGTGTCTAATTTAATTCTTATGAGGCCAGAGAAAATACTGTGTGAAACTTCAGATTTTTAAAGTTTATGGAGATATACTTTATGGACCAGACCATAATCTCTACTGAAGAACATTTCACATAGACTTGAAATTAAATTGTATCTGCAGTTACTGTTCTCTAACTATGAATTAGGTGAAGCCAGTTGGTAGTGTTATTTGAAACTTTGATATCCTTACTGACTTTTTTGTCAACTTACTCATTCAGTTAAGGAGAGAGAAACATTGGAATTAAGAAGTACAGACTGTGGATTGCCTATTGCTTCCTTTATATTGATCAGTTTTGCTTTATGAACACGATGCATACATGTTTCAGATTACATCACCTGTTATCATTATCAATTATCTCTCTCTTCATTGTCATATTTTTGTCTTGGAGTTTTTTTGGTCTGATACTAATATAATTATGCACTTTAATTATGCTTCCTGTTTGCATGATATGTAATTTTCCATCCTTTCAACTTCTTTGTGTTTTTACTTTTAAATTAAATTTCTGGTAGATAGCATAAAATTGTATCTTTCCTTTTAATCTAGATTGATAATATCTGAATTTAAGTAAGGGTGTATATTATTGGGTTTAGGTCTACAGTATTGTTATTTACCCTCCATTTGTCCCCTCTGTTTCAATTCTTCTGTTGTTTCTTTTCTGTTTTCTTTAGGGTAAATCATATATTCTTTTTAAGTTCCATTTCATTTAGTTTTTATTGGTTGGTTAAAGGCTGGTAGTAGGCATCCTTGACTTACTAGAATCTATTTAGAGTCAACATTGTAACTCTTCACCCTGTACAATCCACACATGATACTTATACTTCCTTCTTCTCATTTTGTGAGAACCTGGAAATTTACACTACCCACTTCACATTTTAAAAATGTAATAACTTCACATGTTGTCTTTTCTGTCTTATGTGATTTTCAAGACTATTGGCACACACACACTTGTGTGCATGCACATATAAACATACATATATGTTATGTGTTATATAAAACATACCACCTTTCACTCCTATAATTTATAATTATGTTTGTCTTATGCAGTTAGTTTCATACTAAGAAAATTATGAGAGAGGCGGGGCCGAGATGGTGGAGTAGTCAGACGCTTCCGGTGAACGCTCTTACAACAAAGACCCCCAAAAACAAGTGAATCAATTATATATGACAATCTAGGGGCCCTGAACATCTAAGGCAAAGTTGACAAAACAGACTGAGTGGGAGGGGGAGGGAGAGACAGTTTGGAAGCAGTGAGGAATTGCCAGACCTGACCCGGCGAGAGCCGGAGGACTTCAGGCATGATCAGCTCATGGGTGAGTGGTGAGGCAGGCAAGAAGCAGTGCTCGGGAGGCACATTTTCTACACCAGGACTCAGTGCCAGAGAGTTTACTCAGACACCCAGAAGCAGTGACAAGCAGCCTTTGATAGGCGAAAGATAAGTACTTGTGTATGGCTTACTGCGCAGATCAAAAACACCCCCCTTAGGGAAAAATCTCTCTCGCATTTTCCTCCCCACTCCCTGCTCTGCACTGGGTCCCAGACTGGCTTCAGCAATTGCTGAGTCCCCTGGGCTGTAAATAGGATCTGTCACATGGCATGAGCCATTCTTCCGGCCTTGGAGAGTGAACAAATTAACAAACAGTGGGGAAAAAATAAACTGCTGGCTCCCCTAAGCCAGGAACCCAGGGTAGGGACAGCTGCTTTGCCTAGTCACGGGCATAAGAGATCCATGGACTTTGAGTGCCTTTCCAACTGCATAGACTTGTGTGGGCCCATCTCAAGAGCGTAGGCCCTCAAAACCGCACTACAACAGGGTATATACTGGAAGTCTAACTTCAACTGTTTCGGCTGTAAAGTGGCAGGTTCGTGACATTTCACACTGCTCTGCCCATTAAGCAGGGTCTTCACCTACCCACATCAAGAGCCTGAGGACTGGTGGCTCCACCCATGCCACCTAGCCACCTGCAGGAGGGGCCCAAGAATAGGAGGTGCCCCCAGTCCTTACATCCAAAAGCACTGGGTGCTCATAGTCTGGCTGCAAAACCCACCCACCTACACATTCTAGGGAACAGGGACACGCCTTCCTCGTGGACACTCGGGGGCAGCCATCAGCCCCCTGCCTCTCTCAGAGTGTGTCCCCCATCTGCAGCCAGATGCCTGTGCCTGCAACAATCATCCATTCCTGTCTAGGACTGTAGGTGAGAGCCTACACCACACACTTGGTGGCTGTCTACCTGGGCACCTGAGCTGAATCCATATAGGAGAAGTGGGTGGACGCCTGAGCTCACATACCTGGTAACAGATCTAACCACCTGGTGACAGGACATTAGAGCTTCAAAGGTGCCAATAATCATACTGGCTCATAAGAGCAGCCTATTTGGGCATATCAAAACAAAACAAGAAGCTAGGACACAGTAAGCAAACATAAAATAAATAAAAATAATAATTTATTGATGGCTCAGAGAAAACAGACAATATCAAATCACATAAAGAGGCAATCCATGATGGCTTCAGCAAGCTCCCAGAATAAAGAATCTAGAAAATTTCCAGAGGAGGAAAATTTCTCGGAATTCCTGGAGGCAGAATACAAAAGGTTAACATACAGAACTCTTCAAGAGATTAGGAAGGAAATTAATCAAAATGTAGAACACACAATAGAGGAAATTAAAAAGATTAGAGAAGAGTATAATGACACATTTAACAGATGGCAAGAATCCATAGAGAGACAGCAATAAGAAATCCAGAAGATTAACAATAAAATTTCAGAATTAGACAACTTGATAGAAAGTCATAGGAGCAGAATTGAGGCAATGGAAGTCAGAATTAGTGAGATTGAAGATAAAGAACTTGACACCAACTTACTTGAGGAAAAATCTGATAAAAGAATTAAAAAAATGAAGAAACCCTAAGAATTATGTAGGACTCTATCAAGAGGAATAACCTACAAGTGATAGGAATACCAGAACAGGGCAGGGGTGGGGGGATAACAGAAAATACAGAGAGAATTGTTGAAGATTTGATGGTGGAAAACTTCCCTGATACCGTGAAAGATGACAAGATATCTATCCAAATGCTTATAGAACCACAGAACCCCACACAAGGTAGATCCCAAAAGAAAGTCACCAAGACATATTATAATCAAACTTGCCAAAACCAAAGATAAAGAGAGAATTTTAAGAGCAGCTAGGGATAAACGAAAAGTCATCTACAAGGGAGAGTCAATAAGAATAAGCTCAGACTACTTAGCAGAAACCATACAGGCAAGAAAGCAGTGGGATGACATATATAAAATCTTGAAGGAAGAAAACTGCTAGCCAAGAATCATATATCCAGCAAAACTGTCTCTCAAATATGATGGCAAAATTAGAGCATTTCCAGATAAACAGAAGTTTAAGGAATTTGCAAAAACCAAACCAAAATTTTAAGAAATACTAAAGGGAGTCCTCCGGTTAGAAAATCAGTAACAATGGATAACAACCCAAGACTAGAACACAGGACAGAGCAACCAGATATCAAACCAGGTAGAGAAGTCACAAAAGTAAATCAAAGCTAAAACACTGAAAATAGAGAAACAGAGGTCAATATGTAAAAGATGACAACATTAAAACAAAAAAGGAGAACTTAAAAAATGTAGACATAGATTTTTCATCTGGAGAGAATGTCAAGGTGATATAAAGAAATAAAAGACTGGTATAAACTTAGAAAACTAGGGAAATATTAAGGTAACCACAAAGGAAACTAACAATCCTACAAGTCAAAATAAAAAACTGGAAGAATATAAAGACTCAGCAAACACAAAATCAACAACAATGAAAAAGAGGAAAAGAAAATACGTAAAGAAAAACGACGCAGCACAGAAAATTAAGGGGAACAAAGAAACTGTGACCAGCACACAAAAAAAGACAACAAAATGACAGCATTAAACTCGTACCTATAAATTATTACGCTGAATGAAAATGACTAAATACACCAATAAAGAGAAAGAGAGTGGCAGATTGGATAAAAAAGCACGATCCATCTACATGTTGCCTATGAGAGACACATCTTAGACTTAAAGACACAAACTAAAACTCACAGGATGGAAAAAAATATATCAAGCAAACAACACTAAGAAAAGAGCAGGAGTGGCAATATTAATCTCTGACAAAATAGACTTTAAAGTAAATTCCACCACAAAGGATAAGGAAGACACTATATAATGATTAAAGGATCAATAAACCAGGAGGACATAACTATAATAAATATTTACACACCCAACGACAGAGCTCCAAAATACATAAAACAAACTAACAGCACTGAAAAGAGAGATAGACAGCTCCGCAATAGCAGTAGGAGACTTCAACATACCACTTTCAGTGAAGGACAGAACATCCAGAAAGAAGCTCAACAAAGACACAGAAGAGCTAAATGCTACAATCAACTAACTTGATCTCATAGACGTATACTGAACACTCCACCCAACAGCAGCCAAGTATACTTTCTTTTCCAATGCACATGGAACATTCTCCAGACTAGACCACAAATTAGGCCATAAAGCAAGCTTTAACAAAATACAAAGCATCGAAATATTACAAGGCATCTTTTCTGACCATAAAGCCATTAAAGTAGAAATCAACAACAGAAAAAGCAAGTAAAAAAATCAAACACATGGAAACTGAACAACACCTTGCTCAAAAACTACTGGGTTATAGAAGAAATTAAGGATGGAATAAAGAAATTTATAGAATCAAATGAGAATGAAAACACATCCTCCTAGAACCTTTGGGACACAGCAAAAGCAGTGCTCAGAGTAGTTTATAGCAATAAATGTACACATCCAAAAAGATGAAATGG
>NW_004443952.1:18110551-18128480 GCF_000243295.1 Trichechus manatus latirostris
CGTTAATTGGGGAAAAGACAAATGGTGCTGGCATAACTGGATATCCATCTGCAAAAAACTGAAACAAGACCCATACCTCACACCATGCACAAAAAGTAACTCAAAATGGATCAAAGACCTAAATGGAAAATAAAAAACGATAAAGATCATGAAAGAAAAAATAGGGACAACGCTAGGGGCCCTAATACATGGCATAAACACAATACAAACCATAAGTAACAATGCACAAGGACCAGAAGAGAGACTAGATAACTGGGAGCTCCTAAAAATCAAAAACTTATGCTCATCAAAAGATTTCACCAAAATAGTAAAAAGGCAGCCTACAGACTAGGAAAAATTTTTTGGCTATGACAAATCTGATCAGCGTCTAATCTCTAAAATCTACAGGATACTACAAAACCTCAACAACAACAAGACAAACAACCCAAGTAAAAAATGGTCAAAGGATATGAACAGGCACTTCGCCAAAGAAGATATTCAGGCTGCTAACAGACAAATGAAGAAATGCTCACGATCATTAGCTATTAGAGAAATGCAGATCAAAACCACAATGAGATATCATCTCACCCCAACAAGGCTAGTATTAATCCAAAAAACACAAAGTAATAAATGCTGGAGAGGTTGTGGAGAGACTGGAACACTTATACACTGATGGTGGGAATGTAAAATGGCACAACCACTTTGGAAATTGATTTGGTGCTTCCTTAAAAAACGAGAAATAGAAGTACCATACGATCCAGCTATCCCATCCTTGGAATATATCCTAGAGAAATAAGAGCCATCACACGAGTAGATATATGCACACCCATGTTCCTTGCAGCACTGTTCACAATAGCAAAAAGATGGAAGCAACCTAGGTGCCCATCGACAGATGAATGGATAAGCAAATTATGGTATATCCACACAATGGAATACTTTGCAATGATAAAGAACAACAATGAACCCATGAAACATCTTATAACATGGAGGAATCTGGAGGGCATTATGCTGCGTGAATTTAGTCACAGAAGGACAAATACTGTATAAGACCACTATTTTAAGAACTCTGGAAAAGGTTTAAACTTGAAGAAAACATTCTTTGATGGTTATGATGGTGGGGAGGGAGGGTGAGGGTTATTCACTAACTAGATAGTAGACAAGTATTATCTTAGGTGAATGGAAGTACAGCACACGCTACAGGGGTTGTCAGCACAACTGGACCAAACCAAAGCTAAGAAGTTTCCTGAATACAATCAAGTACTTTGAGGAACCGAGTAGCTGGGGTAGGGGTCTGGGGACCATGCTTTCAGGGGACATCTAGATCAATTGGCATAACAAAGCTTATTAAGAAAATGTTCTGCATCCTACTTTGGTGAGTGGCTTCTGGGGTCTTAAAAGCTTGCAAGCGGGCATCTAAGATGCATTAATTGGTCCCAACCACCTGGAGTAAAGGAGAATGAAGAACACCAAAGACACAAAGAAAGTATTAGCCCAAGAGACAGAAAGGGCCACATAAACCAGAGACTTCATCAGCCTGAGACCAGAAGAACTAGATGGTGCCGGGCTACCACCAATGACCTCCTTGACAGGGAACACAACAGAGAGTCCCTGATGGAACAGAAGAAAGGTGGGATGCAGAACTCAAATTCCAGTAAGAAGACCAGACTTAATAGTCTGACTGAGACTGGAGGAACCCCGGAAAGCATGACCCCCAGACTCTGTATCAGCCCAGAACTAAAACAGTATCCGAGTCCAACTCTTCAGAGAGGGATTGGACTGGACTTCGGGACATAAAGTGACACTTGTGAGGAGTGTGCCTCTTAGCTTAAGTAGCTACAAGAGACTAAATGGGCAGCTTCTTTCCGGAGGTGAGATGGGAAGACAGAGAGGGTTAGGAGCCGTGGAATGGACATGGTGAATCAGGGGTGGAAAGGAGGAGTGTGCTGTCACAGTATGTGGAGAGCAGTTAGGGTCACATAACAATTTACGTATAAATTTTTGTATGGGAGACTAACTTGAATTGTAAACTTCGTTTAAACCAGAATAGTAAAAAAAAAAAAAAAAGAAAGAAAAAATTATGAGAAGAAACAAAATTTGACTTTTATAGTTATCTAAATACTTATAACTGCTAGTTTTTTTTAACCCTTTCTATATGTTTGAGTTTTCCAGCTGGTATTTCCCTTTGGCCTGAAGGCTCTCTTTTCAGCATTTCCTGTAGTAAAAGTCCATTGGAAACAAATTCCCTGAGCTTTAGCTTATTTGAAAGTATCTTTGTTTCACCCTAATTTCTGAAGGATATTTTCACTAGAGATAAAATTCTGCGCTGAACATTTTGTTGTTGCTGTTTATTGGCACTTTAAATATGTCAGTCTATCCTCTGGTCTCCATTGTTATCTTTTTTTTTTCAGCTGTCCTCAACATTAACTCTTTTTCTTTATTTTCTGAAGTTTGAGTATGATGTGACTAGTTGTAGTTGAAGGAGCCCTGGTGGCACAATGGTTAAGTGCTCAGCTGCTAACCAAAAAGATCGGTGGTTCGAGCCTACCAGTGCCTCTGGGCGAAGGATGTGGCAGTCTGTTACCATAAAGATTACAGCTTTGGAAACCCTATAGGGCAGTTTTGCTCTGACCTATACGGTCGCTATGAGTCGGAATCAGCTTGACAGCAATAGATTAGTTGTAGTTCTCTTTATATACATCTTGCCTAATAAAGTTCATTGCGTTTCTTGGATGTATACATACATGTTTTTATTTAAAAGTTTCAAACTATTATTTCTTCAAATACTTTTTTTACCCCAATTTCATTTTCTTTTCACTTTTGGAAATTTATTAAACACGTTATGCTTTTGATATTGTTCCAAAACCTCTGAATTAGTTTTAATCATCTTTTTTCTTCAGTTTGGTTAATTTTTAATCACCTATCTTTAAATTCGCCAACTCTTTCCCTATCATCTCCAATCTACTGTTAAGCCAATCTGGTGGATTTCAGTTTCATTTATTGTACTTTTATATTCTGGAATTTTAATTTGGCCCTTTTATATAGTCTTTATTTCATCATTTATGCCATAGTTTTAAAAATTATTTGAATAACTTTTCCTTTAATCATTGAAATACTATTTCAAGTATTTATCTGCTCAGTCTAATATCTTGGTGATCCTAATTGGAAACAGAGCTCTTTGTTGTGCTAATGAGGTCATACCAGTTTAGGGTGGATCCTAAACCTAATCACTTCTGAGTTATAAAAGGACCGGAGTAGACACTGAGACAAACAGGGGAAGACAGAGGCTATGTGAATACAGATAAATCTACAAGCCCAGGGACTCCAAGTCTTGCCAGCTTTTAGAGGCTGAAATAGACAAAAGAAGGACCTCCACCTAGAGCCATGCCCTGAATTCAGCCTCCTAACCTCCTGAACTCTGAGAAAATAAATTTCTGTTCTTTAAAGCCACCTACTTGTGTTATTTCTCTTACTTCAGCATTATGTAACTAAGACACTCCCCTTATCTCCCTCCTGATGGTATACAGGCATCCTTTCCTACGCCTAGTTGAAATTCTCTGCGTTAGTTGGTCTCTGTCATTTTGAGAGTTTCGGGAGTTTTCAGTGTACTAATAGGAGAATATTTTCTGTCTAATTTTAAACTTACTTATGAGCAACTTTTTGAACTTAAGTCAATTATGCATTCAGAACATCATCAGCAAAATTAGGTGATTCTAAGAGTTCTGATAAAAAACAGAGTAGCAATATTAAAATAGGTAAAGTGAACTCAAAGAAAACTCTGGTGAACATGGGTTATCAATTTTCTTCTTGTGGAAATGTCGAACTTTTCTTATAGCATTGAAAGCTGAAGTGTTGATATTATGGTATTATAAATCTCCCTTAGTCTGTTTAGCCCTGGTGGCACAGTGGGTAAGAGCTATGGCTGCCAACCAAAAGGTTGGCAGTTTTAGTCCACCAGCCCCTTCTTGGGAATCCTATGGGGCAGCTCTACTCTGTCATATAGGGTCACTATGAGTCGAAATCAACTCGACGGCAATGGGTTTGGTTTTTTTGTTTTTTAGTCTGTTTATTCCAAATTCCTGATAGAAAGTTAAAGTTGTACTCCATTCTTTTTTCCTACAATGTAGACTACCGGAGAATGATAACATCCTTAAAGTTAGATTCCAGGAGAGTTGGAAGCCCCACTTAAGCCTTGAGGCCTAGGATGTTTCTTCTAAATTAGCCTTTATCAGAAAACACTGAATTTGAGATGCAGGACCCTGTGCAGCTCTAAATAAAATACTTCAAATATCATCTTGCTTATCCTTCCTTGTATAGCCTCCCTGGGAACCCCTCAGAAGACGGGGTGATTGACAGAACAGTAATCTGATAATCTTGAGTCCCTGTCTATCAAAATTCTATCAAAAATGAACTCAATTTCCTGAAATATTCATTTCAATTAAACAATTGCAAGATCATGCAGGCTTATATCCTCTCTGTTGTATTTCAGACAGGGTAATCAACAAAGCAAGAAGAAACTTTGGGAGGAGTTCAGTTGGGAAATATGAAAGTACCAGTTCCACACTGGAGAAACAGTATGAGTCAGCTTATGGCTGCTGGACAGACTAAGCCTATACTATGTGTGAGGAGTGGCCTATTTGGAGTCCCAATCTCTCTCAGACAGCATTCACCCAGCATAAAGCTGTGGAAATATATCCAGGCTTATTTTATCACAAATACTTTCCAGCATGCACTTGGAGAATGGGGTACATTTATCATATTGTTAGGCTTATTTATAAATTTTTCTTTGAGTTCTAGTACAAAATTGAATGTATGGACAACATCCTCAGTAATATAAAAACTAAATTAAGTCTGAATGGTTTCCTCTGTGTATGGTTACTCACATTGTTTTTCAATATCTTTGTTCCTTATTTATTGTATAAACAGAATTAGTTTCTTTACTGGACTATCATTCAGTAGTGTCCAGTAACATATCCAATGTGCTGTTGGCCCATATGCTTGTGAAATAGTGTAATGCAACATCAGAAACTTGATGTATTTTATTAGCTTACTCCTGCCATTTTTTGTATCGACTTTTATTTACATGATATCTGTGTGTTATATTTTGGTTTGTGTAAAATCTGTCGATGAGCTTATTCTTAAGAAGACACTGTCATGATTGATACAAGATCTAATATCTTTATTCTTAGAAAACTGTACTTAGAACTCCACACACACATCCTTTACAAAGAGTAATTCTAGCATATTTGTTTAAGAAACAAGAAAATGTAAGCCATTATACCATGGCAATATTTTAGTACTCATCTTTCAAAGCACATAATGTGTTGCTTAATGTTCACAATGCGTTCTGTGAAGTAGGATGTTATATGATTTGACGTTGTGCAACACCTGGGTCCATGGGGGTGCTGAGCTCCCATGCACATGCCGGGAGTGCTCCGCTGCATGCGGCCTGGGCAGCCCAGCTGCCAGTGCCTCAGGTGAATGCTGAGCTGGTCCCGCCCCAGGGGGCTTGGCTGCACAACCCCATGAAGGTCATGGCAGGGAGGCTCTGGACAAGCGCCCAGGCAGCAGGAGGGCCCACTACCTTGGCCAGCCCTTTGTTGCCTTCCAACCTGAGCCACTCGGGAGCAGGATTGGGTGCCCACTCCTCTCAGCAGTAGGGATGCCTGTTCCCACAGGTGGGGAGCTGCGGGGTAGGCTCACTGCCCAGTTGGGTTGTGGGCATCCAATTGAGGGCATAGCTGGACCAAGGTCATGTATGCGGGAGGAGGTTGCACCAACAGACATTATGTGGTGCATGACTGAATATAAAATAATAACCTTCTGTTTAAATCAGTTAGGGATCAGTTTTCAAATAAAGAGATAAAAGTGATCATAAAAACAATGATTGTCAGATTTTAGGAGCATAATAAAATAATTTTTCTGCTGCACCTATTGTTTCCAAAAGAAACTAGACTAGGGAAAAAATTGTTCAGTATAGGGGGAAGTTTATTTACTTATTTATATTTTATTGGGATTTTGGTGAAAGTTTACACAGGAAATTAGATTGTCATTTAACCATTTCTATACATGTTATTCAGTGACACTGGTTACATTCTTCACAATATATCAGCATTCTTATTATTTCCATTTTGGTTGTTCTGTTTCCATTAATCTAGCTTCCCTTGGCCCCCTAGCCTTCTCATCTTTGGTCTACAGTAAATATTAACTATTTGATTTCATCTAGACGATAATTTTGAAGAGCACAGTATGCACTTGTGATATTGTTTATTTTATGGGCCTATCTGTCATTTGGCTGAAAGGTGACCTCTGCACGTGGTTTGAGTACCGGGTTTAAAGAGTATCTCAAGGTGATAGTCTCGGGGGTTCATCTAGTTTCTACTAGTCCAGTAAGTCTGGCCGTTTTTTGGGAATTTGAGCTTTGTCCTGTATTTTTCTCCCATTCTATCCAGGACCATCTACTGATTCCCTGGTTGGAATGGTCAGTAGTGGTAGCTGAGCACCATCTAGTTCATCTGGTCTCAAGGTAGGTGATATCATTGTTCAGGTAGACTATAGGTTCTGTAGACTAGTTTTTTCTTTGTCTTTGGTTTCCTTCTTTCTCTGTAGCTCCGGATGAGTAGAGGCCAATAATTGTATCTTAGATGGATGCTCACAAGCTTTTAAGACCCTGGACACTACTCATCAAACTAGGATATAGAACATTGTCTCTATGTACTATATTATGCCAACTGACTGAGTTGCCCCACGAGACTATGATTCTAAGTCCTCAAACCAGTAGAACAATCTCATGAGGTATTTGGCTGTGTCTAAGAAGTATCCATAACTGTTCCCCCTGTGTGCTTTATTTTAGACTTGAAAATACATGCAGCACACAGTAATATGTATATACATATGCCTACAGTTATTCATATATACCTTCCTGTATATACTTATATATCTATGTAACCAAACACATATTTTTAGTTGTTATTACTGTTGTTGCAAAATTGCATATCCCTCAATGAATTCTTTTTACAGATTTCTAGATAAATTGTTCGTTGACATTAGTTACAGTTCTCAAAAATTTTCAGTATTCTCTTTAATTGTATCTTTACCCTTCTATTTGTGCTCAAACACTTGTCTTTACTATGGTTGTGCTGTGCTCACTGCTTTCACACTCAGAACCATATTTCCCATCACCAAAAGTAACAAGTTTCTAAGTTCTAAAGCATACTTACCCCTCCCCACTTCTCACTGGTAACCACCAATGAATATTGGTTTGTCTATATTTATCTGTTCTTGTCTTCTTATAAAAGGGGGATCATACACTATTTGTCCTTATATGCTTGACATATTTCACTTAGCATTATGCCCTCCAGGTCCATAGATGTTTGGGTTTAGTTCTGAGTTCTCAATTCTATTCCACTGGTTTGTGTCTATCATTGAACCGGTACCAGGCTGTTTTGATTACAGTGGCTGTATAGTATGTTTTGATATCAGAGAGTGTGAGGTTTCCTGCTTTGTTCTTTTTCTTCAGTATTGCTTTGGCTATTCAGGGTTTCTTTCCTTTTCATACGAAGTTGGTTTTTCCATTTCAGTATGGAATGTTTTTGGGATTTGTATCAGGATTGCATTGAATCTGCAAATCACTTTAGGGAGTATTGACATTTTCACTATTTTAAGCCTTCCTATCCATGAGCACTGGAAACCCTGGTGGTGTAGTGGTTAAGTGCGACAGCTGCTAACCAAAAGGTCAGCAGTTCAAATCCACCGGGTGCTCCTTGGAAACTCTGTGGGGCAGTTCTACTCTGTCCTAGGGCAGTTCGCATCTGTCTTATAGGGTTGCTATGTGTCGGAATCAACTCAATGGCAATGGGTAATCTGAGCACTGGATGTCTTTCCATTTTTGTAGGTCTCTTTTAGTCTCTTGTTGCAGTGTTTTGTAATTCTCATTGTAAATGTCTTTTATGTCCCTGGTTAGGTTAATACCTGGGTATTTTTATTGATTTGGGGGCTATTGTACATGGTATTGTTTTCTTGATTTCTTTTAGGAGTAATCTTTGTTAGTGTAGAGGAACCCAACTGATTTTTACGTGTTGATCTTGTACCGTGCAACGTTACTAAATTTTTTTATTAGTTCCAGCAGTTTTCTTAAGGAATCTATAAGGTTCTTCTATATATAGGATCATGTCATCTGCAAATAGTGAATTTTACTTCTTCTTTTCCAATTTGAATAGTTTCATTTCTCTTTCTTGTCTTATTTCTCTGGCTAGGACTTCCAGTACAATGTTGAATGAGAGTGGTGATAATAGGCATCTTGTCTCATTCCTGTTCTCACAGGGAAGATTCTCAGCCTTTCTCTGTCAAGTGTGATGTTGGCTGTTGGTTTTTCATATAGACCTTTAATTATGTTAAGTAATTTCCCTTCTACTCCTGTTTTGCTGAGAGTTTTTATCAGGAAAGCGCATTAAATTTTATTGAATGCCTTTTCTGCATCAGTTGTTATGATTGTGCAGTTCTTTTCCTTTGTTATTTATGAGGTGGATTACATTGGTTGATTTTCTGATGTTGAATTACCCTTGTAATCCTGGTGTATGATTTTTTGATGTGTTACTTAAGTCTGTTAGCTAGAATTTTGTTGAAAATTTTTGCATTTATGTTCATAAGGGATATTGGTCTGTAGTTTTCTTTTTTTATGATATCTTTGCCTGGTTTCAGTATCAGGGTTATGCTGCCTTCATAGAAGGTGTTTGGTAGTGTTCCTTCCTCTTCTATGTTTTTGAAAAGATTTAGTAGGATTGGTATAATCTCTTCTGTGAGTGTTTGGTAGGATTCTGCAGTGTAGCCATCTGGTCCTGTTTTTCTTTTCTTTTTTTTTTTTTTTTTGATAGTTTTTTGATGACATCTTCTATCTCTTCTTTTGTGATGGCTCCGTTTGAATTTTCTACTTCTGTGATAATTTGGGTAGGTAGTGTGTTTCGTGGAATTTGTCCATTTCCTCTAGGTTTTCAAATTTGTTGGAGTATAATGTTTCATAGTAATCAGTTATGATCTTCTTTATCTTTGATAGATTGGTTTTAATGTCACCAATTTCATTTCTTAATTTGGTTGTTTGCCTCTTCTGCATCGTTTTTTTTTTTTTTTTCTTTTGTCAGTCTAGCTAGTGGGTTTGTCTATTTTGTTTATCCTTTCAAAGTATCAACTTCTGGTTTTGTTGGTTCTTTCTGTTGTTTTTCTATTTTGTAATTTATTTCTGCCATGATTTTTATTATTTCTTTTTTTCTGTTGCTTTTGTCTTCTTTTGCTCTTCCTTTTCCATTTGTTCCAGTTGTTGGTTTCAGTTAGTGATTTTGTATCTTTCTTCCTTTTTAATGTAGGCTTTTATTGGTACAAATTTCCCTTGAGTACTGCTTTTGCTGTGTCCCAAAGATTTTGGTATGTTGTGTTTTCATCTTCGAGTCTAGGAATTTTTAAATTTCACTTTTGATTTCTTGTATGATTCAATTATTTTTGATAGTGTATTATTTAGTTTCCATGTAATTATTTTTTCCCTTATTTACCTTGTTGTTGATTTCTGGTTTCATACAGTTATGTTCTGAGAAGATGCTTTGTAGGATTTCAGTCTTTTTAAATTTGTTGAGACTTGTTTTGTGTCCTAGCATATGGTCTATCCTAGAAAAATGATCTGTGTGCACTGGAAAAGAATATGTATTGTTCTGATGTTGGGGGAAATGTTCTATATATGTCCTTTAGGTCCATTTGGTTTATGGTTTTATTTAAGTTTTCAATGTCTTTAGTGATTTTCTTTTTAGATGTTCTGTCTATAATTGAAAGAGGTGTGTTGAAGTCTTATACTATTGTTGTAGAGTTGTCTATTTCTCCTTTCATATTAGTCAGAATTTGTTTCATGTATTTTAGAGCATTGCAGTTAGGTGCATATATATTTGTAATCATTATGTCTTCTTGTTTAATTGACCCTTTTATTACATTGTAATATCTTTCTTTATCTCTTGTAACATATTTTGATTTAAAGTCTATTTTATCTGATATCAGTATGGCCATCTCTGCTGTTTTTTGTTTACTGGTTGCATGGAATATTATTCTTCATCCTTTTATTTTCAGTCTGTTTGTGTCCTTGTGTCTAAGGTGTGTTTCTTGTAGACAACAAAAGGAAGGATCACATTTTTTTATCCTTTCTGCCATTCTGTGCCTTTTGCATGGGGCATTTAGACCATTTACATGTAAGATGATTACTGAAAATGAAGTGTCTACATCTTTCATTTTGTTATTTGTTTTTTGAGTGTTTTGCATCTTGTTTGTTTATTATACTTATTTTTATGTTTCTTTTTGAATTTTGGTGCTTTCTCATGATGAGCCTTTTTGTTAATTTGCTTCTTTTCTCCTGAGTGTTTCTTCCTAGTGATTTCTTAATGGTTACTACATATGTTACATTACATGACTTACAATTCTATAGTGTCTAGTGTAAGAACAACTGTTAACATACAACCTTAACTTAATAAATCTATTCCTGATATTCTCCTCCTTCCCCCATTTTTGTTGGTGTGTCTCCATTAACATCAATATTCAACCTATATCCAGTAGGTTTAGTTGTACTTATTTCTTAATGTTCTTGCCTTTCCATTTGGAGTACTCGTTTGAGTAATACTTGCTAAGCTGGTCTGGTAGTGGCAAATTCCCAGAGCTTCTGTTTGTTTGGAAATGTCTTGATTACGCCCTAGTTTTTGAATGACAACTTTGCTGGGTAAAGTATTCTTGGTTGGCAATTGTTTTGGTTCAAGTATTTTATATCCATCGTTCCATTGTCTTCCAGCCTCTAGAATTTCTGGGTAGAAATCCACACTGATTCTTTTTTTTTTTTTTTAACTTTTTTTAAAATTGCTTTTTGTTATACTTTAGGTGTAGGTTTACAGAACAAATAGTTTCTCATTACACAGTCAGTGCACATATTGTTTTATGACATTGGTTAACAACCCCACAACATGTCAACACTCCCTTCTCGACCTTGGAGGACTTTTTTCTTTTTTGGTGAAAATACACATAGCCAAAGATACACCATTTCAAAAATTTCTACATGTACAATTCAGTGACATCGATTACGTTCTTCCAGTTGTGCTGCTATTCTCACTATCCTTTTCCAAGTTATTCCATCACCATTATCTTCAACTCACTGCCCCCTAGGCTTTCCATCAAACCTTTTGAGTTGCTGTTGTCATCTTGATCTCACATAGATAATTCTTTTTTTTTTTTTGTACTTTTGATGAAGGTTTACAGAACAGAATAGTTTCTCATTAAACAGTTAGTACACATATTGCCCTATGACAATAGTTAACAACCCCACAACATGTCAACACTGTCCTTTCTCAACCTTGGGTTCCCTATCACCAGCTTTCCTGTCCTCTCCTGCCTTCTAGTCCTTGTCCCTGGACTGCTGTGCCTCATTAGTCCCATTTTGTTTTGTGGGGCTGTCCAATCCCTGGCTGAGTGGTGAACCTCAGGAGTGACTTCACCACTGAGCTAGAAGAGTGTCTGGGGACCATACTTTCACGGCTTCTCCAGTCTCTGTCAGGCCAGTAAATCTGGTCATTTTTTGGTGAGTTAGAATTTGGTTCTACATCCTTCTCCAGCTCTGTCCAGGACCCTCTGTTGTGATCCCAGTCAGAGCAGTTAGTGGTGGTAGCTGGGCGCCATCTAGCTGTACTGGACTCAATCTGGTGGAGGCCTTGGTAGCCGTGGTCCATTAGTCCTTTGGACTAATTTTTTCCTTGTATCCTATTCTCTTCATTCTCCCTTGCTCCTGAAGGGGTGAGATCAGTGGAGTATCTTAGATGGCTACTCACAGGCTTTTAAGACCCCAGACGCTACTCACCAAGATAGAATGTAGAACATTGTCTTTATAAACTGTGTTATGCCAGTTGAGCTAGATGTTCCCCAAGAGCATAGTCCCCACAGCCCTCCGCCCAGCACTTTAGTGCCTCAGGGAGTTTGGATGTGTCTATGGAGCTTCCATGACCTTTCCTTGCACAAGTTGTACTGGCTTCCCCAGTATTGTGTACCATCTTACCCTTCACCAAAGTTACCCACACTGATTCTTATGAAAGTCCCTAGTATGTTAAATTGCATTTTTCTTTTGCTGCTTTCCAAATTCTCTCCTTGTCTTTGGTTTTCAAGAATTTTATCAGGATATGTTGCGAGGTTGAACTTTTTGTGTTACTTCAGATTGGGGTTCATGTAACTTCCTGTATTTGCAGACTTGATTCTCTGCTCAGGTCTGGGAAGTTCTGATTATCTCTTGGAAAATTGTTTCTATGCTTTTATTGTTGTTTTGGTACTCTGGGGTTCCAATAATTCTAATGTTAGATTTTATAATTGAATCTCACATTTCTTTTTGGGTTTGTTTGCTTCTCTTTTTTCTTTTCTCTTGTTTTTCTTTTTTTTAATTGTCCTTTAGGTGAAGGTTTACAGAGCAAATTAGTTTCTCATTAAACAATTAATACACATGTTGGTTTGTGACATTTATTGCCAATGCTGCGATGTGTCAACACTCTCCCCTTCTCAGCCTTAGGTTCCCCATTTCCATTTGTCCAGCTTTCCTGTCCCCTCCTGAAGTCTCTTCCTTGCCCCAGGGCTGGTGTACCCATTTAGTCTACTACACATGGCTGAGCTACGTATATTATTGCCTGTCTAATCTTCGGCTGAAGGGTGAACCTCAGGAGTGACTTCAGAACTGAGTTAAAAAGGTGTCTGGGAGCCATATTCTCAGGGTTTCTCCAGTCTCTGTCAAACCAATAAGTCTCGTCATTTTTTGTGAGTTTGAATTTTGTTCTACATTATTTTCCAGGTCTGTCCGGGACCCTCTGTGTAATACCTGTCAGAGCAGTTGGTAGTGGTAGCTGGACACTATCTAGTTGTGCTGGGAAGAAGTAATACTAGAAGCTATCAAAGTAATTGATCTATCAGATTCTAGCCTATGACCATAATTATTTGCCTATTTTCTACATGCAAAATGTTCTTGCATTCATCCTAGGACCCTGACTGCCTCATCCAATTATGACACCAGGCTCATAAAACAGTGTTTTATTGTCTATATTGGGTCAAGACATGCTATCTCTTGATTCATACACCTATGAAATAAAACGACAAGTTACCTGCACCACACACCCATAACATAAAATGGCAAAATATAGACAGGATAACACCAACAAACAGTTCCTTTCAAAAATAAAAAGAATAGGATATACATTGTAGTCACTGATAACAGTAATTCTGAAATCCTTCTGGGAAAATCTGTCATGTCCCTTACTCTGACAACGGGGGATATTTCTTGACTATATCCCAGTTCTGCTGTCTTGCAATGGTTCTCCAGTTGATTGTTATCCATAGTTCTTGACTCTTCCCTCTGAGATGTCCTTCTTTTTCCAATGTTCTCTTAGGTTACTACTGACAGGGGTATTGAGGATAAGCCTATTGATACATTTTTTCATGTTGCTTCATGCCTGTAGAAATTTTGATGCATATATATATATAAAAAATGATACATACCTATATATACATACACATATATGTATATATACACACACATATGTATATAACAAATTTAATAGTAACCAAAGACAATCTCTGAAACCATTTGGGGCTTCACATGTATTTGATTATATTCCACTCAGTAATCTAAAAGCTATAACCTCAATTTCTTTCCAGATATGCTATTACTGCTACTTCAAAATTAGAGTTTTTTTGACCACATCCTGAGGGAACCAAGCCAGTCTACTAAACACCCACTTAATTCTTTTAGAAATTGTATCATAAGAATTCTTGATTTGATCCATTCCTGTTTTGAGAATCTACTGCTGGTGGGAGAGGTTGAGAATGAAAGCAGTCTGCAGCTGAGATGGGTAGTTCTTCTTATCTCAGCATAAGAAAATCTTCAGTATTTGAGGGTTGGCTGGGCTTCAGCTGGTCTAGAAGCATCTGGGGTACTCTACCAGCAATCTAGCTTGAATATGTTCTTATGGGAAAGAACAAACCCAATAACATGAACAATTTTTTATTTTCATCTTGTGTCTTATTTTCTAATTTCCCACTGGCCAAAACAAATCACATGGCTGAGTGTAGTATCAGACTGATATGGTATTATGAAAAGGGCAAAGATACAGGAGGAGTGGAAAATTAGGGATATTAATGCATTCATTCTAACACAAGAACAATTTTCATGAATACTATATATTCCTCTCTATCACTGTATTATTATAGATTACCCCTTTCTTAACTTCTTCCACTTTTTTTAAATTTTATAATAGAGGTCTATTTGGCTAGATTTATTTCTAGATTTTATATGTTTCTTCTTGATATTTTCTAATATAATTTACTATTTGATTGTCACGACGATTTAGAATAACAATTGATTTTTATATATTAACCTTGTACTGTTCGATCTTGATAAAATCATTTAATTCTAATATTTTATATACATATTCTTCTGAAGTTTATACCTACAAAATCTTATCATCTACAAATAATACATGTTTTGTTTCTTCTTTTCAAATTTTTACTACTTTTACATAGTTTTCTTATCTTACTCAACATGCTAAAAAATCCAGCTCAGTATGAATAAAGGTGATTATAGTGGACATCTGAGTCTTGTTGTAGGGTTGCCTCTGTGTATGTATGTACGCGTGGTGTTACTTGTTTGTTTCTTTAGTAGATAGATATTATGGATTTAACTGTGTTCCCCAAAAAGATATGTTGAAGCCCTAACCCATATATTATAAATGGGACCTGTTTGAAAATAGGGTCTTTCTTTGAAGATGTTATCAGATAAGGAAGTCATAGTGGAGAGGGGGGTCCTAATCCCCTTTGAGTGGTGTCTTATGAAAGGGGAGAACAGATACAGAGTCACACAGGGTGGAGACACCATGTGAAGATACGTCTACAAGCAGCCAAGGAATGCCAAGTGTTGCCAGCAGAAACCAAAAGCTAGGAGACAGGCATGGAACAGTTCCTCTCTCAGATCCCTCAGAAGGAATTGACAGATTTGCATACACTGATTTGGACTTCTAGCCTCCATAACTGTGAGACAATAAATTTCTGGTCTTTAAAACTACCCACTTTGTGGTATTTTGTCACTACAGCCTGAAGAAACTAAGGTAATACAATTTATGAGATTAATGAAGTACTCTTTTATAATCATGAGACAGCGTCAAATTCATCAAATGATTCTTTTCTGATTCCAATGAGATGATTATACATTTTTCATTTTTATGATTTTAACATAGTTAATTATATTATTTTTAAATGTTAAATAAAGCATAAGATAAAATACATTTTTTCATGATATTACATCCTGTTTATATGCCCCTGGATTGAAATTGTTAATATTTTTCTATATGCATCTAAGATGATGACAGATATTGGCCCATAATTTTATTTTCCTGTAATGTCCTTGTTAGATATATGTATCAAGCATCTGCTGTTTTCATTAAAATTTAAGAAAGAGTTCTCTCTGTATTTTATTCTCTGGAGTATGTGTGTGTGTGTGTATGTGTGTGTGTGTGTTCATTCTTATTTAAATGTAGTCATTTACCTGTGGACTCTGAATCTAGAATTTCTTATGTAAACCAAAAACCAAACCAAATCTTTTGCCATCTAGTCAATTCCAACTCATAGTGACCCTATAGGACAGAGTAGAACTGTCCCATAGGGTTTCCAAGGAGTGGCTGGTGGATTTGAACTGCCAACCTTTGGTTAGCAGCCCACCTCTTAACCACTGTGCCACCAGGGCTCCAGAGTTTCTTATGTAGGAAAGTTTTTAATTCTTGACTCTGTTCTTAGCAGATAGAATATTAGGTTATCTATATTCTCTTGCGTCAGCTGTAGTAATGTATGGTCTTCAAAGAATTTGTCCATTTTTTCTAAATAGAACAATCAATTGACACGAAGTTGTTCTTAATAGTGTCTTATCGTATAATACCTTTAGTATCTAAAATATTTTTTCTTGGTAGGCCTTGCTATGACTTTATCAATTTTATTAATCTTTTTAAAAACCCATTTTTCTCTTCTCTGTTGATTTTCTCTATTGTCATTTGCCTTCTATTTTATTGGCTTTTGCTGTTACCTTTATTTGGTCCTTTCTTTAACTAATTTTGGGTTTAATTTCCTGTTGATTTTTAGCTTCTGAGATGAAAGCTTAGATAAGGGATTAGCATTTCTTCTTTTCTAATATATGCATTAAATCATGTATTAAGTGCTGTTTTAGCTGCCTCACATAAGTTTGAACTATCATATTGCCTTTTAGTGCAAATATTTTTCTAACTTCATTATGCTTTATTATTTGACCTACAAGTTGCCTGATTTTTAAACACATGACGACTCTACTTAGTAATTTTTTCCCTTGCTTAATTCTACTATGAATAGAGAACATGCTCCACATTATTTAAAGCCTTTAAAATTTGTAGAGAATTATATTTGAGTAAACATTCCATATGTGCTGAAAAACTTATGTATTCTGTAGTTGGCAGGGGTGTGTAGTATTCTTTATCAGTGCTACTGAAAGTGTGGTAAATGAACTAGTGATGTCCTACTTACTGTTTGTCACTGGTATCAAAAGGAGAAACTATAGCAAAGGAAAATAAGCATTTAGAAACTTTCATAGCAATGTGACATGCCCATACATCTATGCACATGTCAGTGGATTTGTCTTTATAAACAGGGTACAGACATATTTAGGTGTTGTTCAACTCGCTTGGTAAGTTACATGTGCTGAGAGCTGTGTACTAGTTCTTTATAGTAGACTCACTATAGAGCTGTGTGTTAAGGTTGGTTATCAACTGTATCCCAAAAGTGTATTAAAATCTAAGAAAATAAAAGTTTTTATTTGTATAATTAAATGCAAATATTTATCTATTTTCTTATTTTGTTAGTTTTTAAGATAATTTTTAATCAAGACTATTTTGTAATTTATAGTTAAACAATACTAGCCAAATTTGGAAAGTAATATTCGTAATATTTACTTTTATCTCTAATTTACAAACGATGAAACAAACTTCATTACCCTGTTTTAGTCAAAACATACAAACACCTACTGACTTTTCTGAAGGCTGCTATACTAGTCAACCAAATAATGATGATGGTAGTGATTTGGAGGAAAGACATTGAAAACAGTGTGTACTGGTTATACATGGAAGTATGGTCTCTCACATACTGAGTTTGGTTTTACATCAATATTTAATACTGAAGTGCTAAAATCACAGTGTGTTATTTGTGGAGATGTATGAACTAATGTCATAATGAAACCACCAAATCTTAAGTAGCACTTATATGTAAAACCTAAAGATATAAATTTAAACAAAAAATAATCGTTTGATAGAAAGTATGCTGCATTAAAATGCCAACAAAAGTAGATACTCAGAGTTTAACATAGAAACAGAGTTTTGTAGGTTCTTATAAGGCATCCCTTTGGTTTCAAAGACTGAAAAACAGAGGCAAATTTTCAGACAATGAGTTTGTCAAAGATGTTTGCCGAGGAAGGTTAAGTGAATCTATATAAGGAAAGTGAGCTTAAGTACCACTTTCCAGTGACTTTTTTCCTGAAGTATTCAGTTACTGGTTGTTGTTGTTAGGTGCCCTTGAGTCGGTTCTGACTTACAGCAACCCTATGTACAATAGACTGAAACACTGCGCGGTCTGGATGCCATCCTCACAATCATTGCTAAGTTTGAGCCCATTGTTGCAGCCACTCTGTAAATCCATCTCATTGAGTGTTTTCCTCTTTTTATCTGACCTTCCACCTTACCAAGTATGATGTCCTTCTCTTGGGGCTGGTCCCTTCTGATAACCTGTCCAAAGTACATGAGAAGTCTCAACCTCCTAACTTCTAAAGAGCATTCTGGCTGTACTTCTTCCAAGACAGATTTGTTTGTTCTCCTGGCAGTCCATGGTATATTCAATATTCTTC
>NW_004443952.1:18128912-18132441 GCF_000243295.1 Trichechus manatus latirostris
GACTGCCTCTTGACCTATGTACAGGTTCCTCATGAGCACAATTAAGTGTTCTGGAATTCCCATTCTTTGCAATGTTATCCATAATTTGTTATGATCTACACAGTGGAATGCATTTGCATAGCCAATAAAACACAGATAAACATCTTTTTATTCTCTGCTTTCAGCCAAGATCCGTCTGACATCAGCAATGATATCCCTCATTCGGTGTCCTCTTTTGAATCTGTATATGGATCTCTTCCAGTCGGTTGGCCAGGTAGCTGTCTTCCAAATTTCTTGGCATAGACAAGTGAGGTACATTATACACTGTAAAACCTTCCTCAATCACACACACACAAACACACACACAACCAAACCTGTTGCTGTGGAGTCGATTCCCACTCACAGCAGCGCTATAGGGGAATAGAACTGCTCACAGAGTTTCCAAGGCTGTAATCTTTACAGAAGCAGACTGCCACATCTTTCTCCCGCAGGGCAACTGGTGGGTTCAAACCACTGAACTTTTGGTTAGCAACTGAGCTCTTAAACACGCGTCGCCAGGGCTCCTTTTCCTCAATCACTCTATCCTTAAAACATGAAAGGAATTATACAAAAATAAATTCTTAAAATGCCATCATTTTCAAAGCAGGAAAGAAAATATTCTTGGTAAATTATAATTCATTAGCATTTATAAAATACAACAAGTAGGAGGGAAGTCAAAGGAGTAAATCAAAACTGTTACCATTTGTGTCAAAGGCTGTTCTAGGAAAGAGCTAGAACACCAAAGGCAGCATCTAGAAGTTTCCAAGGCCTTAGAAAGAAGTCACTTCCCAGAACTACCATCAGAAAGTTTTAGTCCAGATGTAGGGTGACCAGCTTTGGAGTTTGCCTGAGGCTGAGGTGGTTCCCAGGATGTAGACTTTCAATTATAAAATTATGATCTCTTGATTGTGATATATTGGTTATTTAAGGACAAAATAAGACATTTTTTCATATCAAATCTTTGATATTGAGGCAGGATGTTCTAAATCCTAATAAGGGTCTCTCCACTGCTTCTCAGTAGTGGATACAGGCAACTGAAATGGTGTTAGGGTTATAACTGATGGAAGATCATTCAGAATGTAGAGTTACTACAGCATTTGCAGAAGTCTGTCTATTTAGGATAAGTGAACCCACTCTTCCTAAGGATATTTCCTTATTCAGTAGAACAAATGAAATATTCCTACTCTATTTTGATTTTTGTAAATCCCTTGGACTTAAGAATTTTGGCTTGGTTTCTGGTAAACTAAAACCTATTAAGTTCCTGTTTATTTATTGTGTGTACTCTGTAAATAAAAAGATCCCTGGTGGTGCAGTGGTTAAGCACTCGACTGCTAACTGAAAGATTACATTTGAAACCATCAGCTGCTCTTCTGGAGAAAGATGTGGCAATCTGCTTCCGTAAAGATTACAGCCTAGGAAATCCTATAGGGGCAGTTGTACTCTGTCCTCTTGGGTCACTATGAGTTGGAATCGACTCAAAGGTATACAACAACAACAACTCTACAAATAATTTGGTGGGAAAAGGATTATTTAGTTCATTATCCAGAGTGTAAGATCATAAGATAAGTAAAAACTTGACTTCTTGGCATATACATCATTCTTATTTGAATTTTTTTTAAATATCACTACTTTTGGATAAATCAATGCAAATATTTTTATATCTACAAAACTAAAGACTTATCTAGTAGTTACCTACATATCAATGTATTACTTAGCCTTTCAATCACTGTCAAGCTATGAGCCAAGACCTTTAAAATGTGCCAGGTATGAAATATAGTAAAAGTAAAGTATACAGTTGACTTATAATAACATCATTTATTCGTGGAATAGCTATGATGATAAAAACACAGCTTAATTTTAAATACTTAAAGGATGAGTAACTTTTTTTTCAAAAAAATATCTGGAGATTAGAGGTTCAATTTTCCGATGAGATTCTCTCAGTGCTTCATATGTATTTACCCTGAAACATGTCATCTTGAAGAGTTTCTCAACCATGGTATTTCCAGGTGGCAGTGTGCACTGCCTGAGTGATGGCTATACTACTCTGAATGTTTCTCCAGCTCTGAATTTCTGTTTTGAAAGAGTTGCAATTTACAGAAACCTTGACATTCTTAAGATTTTTAACTTTCTATAAATTAATTAGTCAAAGAGAAACCTTTTTCCTATTTAGCTGGTAAGGGCCATTTATAAAATAAGTTAAGCAATTCCTAAAAATCTTGTCCCAGAGGAAATAGGAACCACAATAGGAAGCAGAAGCCCAAGGACACTGTAGAAGTTGCAAATGGCAGTCCGTGAAGACATTAGCAGTCTCAGGCTTCTGGTTAAATATAATGACTACTGCCTTACCAAATAGATCTACTACCATAAGCAAAATACAATAAGTGCTCTCTCTAATGCTATAAGTAAAGTCCAAATTAAATTGTATGTAATCTGTGATTGGTTATTTCACAGCTGATGAAAAACAGTATTTTTATTTGGTCTTTTCCGTCACGTAAAGTTCAATAATAAATAAAGTTGGAGCACAACTGAGAAAACTAATCAGAGACTATCTGAAATGATGAGACAGTTATTTCTTAACTCCTCACCCTCTGAAGAGGTAGGACTTCAGCCCTCAGTATTGAAAGCAGGACCGGACCAGTCACTGATCACAGTCTGCCTTTGCATCATCACTTGGTAATTTCGTTATGGAATTTTATTAACTTACATATCAGTAAAGATATCTAATATGTGAAAAAGGAAAGCTGGCACTAGCACTATAAAAAACAGATGAGTAGAAACTATATTTCAAAGAATATGCTCAATTTCTACTAGTCAGATTTTAGGCAGTGATAAAGAAGTGTATTCTTCACCTAAGAACATGCTCTACATTTTCTGAAATAGTGCTAGAGAGGTAGATTCAAATAACCATAAAAATACGGACTTATTCCTAATATATAGGTAGAACCATAGGCTGCAATGACCACAAAGGCAGAAACTCATTCCCCTGAAGTGCAGAAACAATTTTCTGAGCCAATCTTCTGAATCCAGTACTCATGAGTTTTCTCTGTATAGCCATACTGAGATTGCAACGTCAAGTATATAACATGTCAGACAGCATTTGGAGGACAAAAATCAAGTTAGATTCCTACTTTATATCACATGCCAACACTAATTACAAATGGACTAAATATTTAAATGCCAAAATTAGAACAAATATTTCCTAATGTTTTATAGTATGAATATTTTAGATGCTGGGGAAGGAACTTCTAATGGAAGGAGAAAATGACAAATCAAAATCTCAATTTATAAGAATCAATAAAAAATAAAGCCTTCTCCAGGTAAAACAAAACAAAATTAAAGAACAAAAGAAAGGAGAAAAAGGACAAGGGAAAAATATTTACACATAATATAAGTGAGTGTGCTGTCCAGTCAATTCCGACTCATAGCGACCCTATAGGACAGAGTAGAACTGCCCCATAGGGTTTCCAAGGAGCAGCTGGTAGATTTGAACTGCCAACCTTTTGGTTAGCAG